>NC_091017.1:76567968-76926130 GCF_041296385.1 Aphelocoma coerulescens
ATTTTGGGGTGCAGGTGGGATCTTGCCCCTTCTCTCACTTCATTGCCCAGCTCGTGCAGAGCAAGGAATAAAGTAAGTGTCAATCTCCTCATCCACTCTCTCCTTGGACAACCGCCTCAATTACAGCTCCAACAGAGGCTCCCACCCTTCCCTCCTCACCCACTGCCTCCTCTACTTGCTCTAAGTCCAATAAGGAGCCAGCATTCTTCCATTACAGGCTTGGGATTGCTTTCCTCAGCACGGGGTGACATCTGGGTTACTCTGCCCGGGCTCACGTTACAAACCCAGCGCCACTTCCCACCTGCTCAGCCACAAAAATATCTGAATGACACCGATGCCAACTTCCCAAAAAACCACCTGCTCCTCTCCATGGCTCCCAGGGCTGGGGCAGCTTTGCAGGAGGACCATAGCTGTTGTCTGCACATGGCTTGGGAAGTCCCTTCTCACCTCACTTTGGTGCCAGGGGGCGGTGATAGTTTTGGGGAACTGCAAACCCTCATTTGGGGGTTAAAGACAGACCCAGATGGTCAGGATGAGCATCTCATCATCCCACTGCCAGCACAGCACCGTGTTTTCCAGGTGTTTGATGGCTCAATGTGGACACTGAGGAAGATAAATAAACGCTTAGAAATGACCCATGGGCAGGATTTGCTGACTCATCAAGTTCTTGCAACCGCAAGGCAAAGAGCTCTGAGAAAGGCCAAGACCTTGGCCAAAAAAAACCCCTTTGGAGGAAGGCTTAGCAAAGAGTCCTTTCGGGTGACTGCTGATGCATTCAGCATTTCCTTCTCCCCGCTCTCCCAACCAGGTTCATCCGGCTCCACGGGAAGGCTTGGCCGGCTCCCCGTGTTTACATCCCCGTGAGATGCTATCAGGAGCTGAGGCTCTGCCTGCACTTGCAGGAGGTAAATCCCCATTCGGTGCAAAGGGTGGGGACTTTCCTCTCTCCTAACTTAAAGACAGCTTCAGAAGAGTTGCCTCAGCGTCTGCCTCTCCTCAATGCACAGGCATTTGATGACCACTTCCATGGATTTTCAGACGTGGAAGAGACAGGTTAATGAGCCCCTCTGGCTTGTGCCCAGTGGTAGCCAAGAGAACAGGGCTGGAGATGACATTTCTTGCAGAGGCTGCAGAGGATTTATTTTTCTTTCGGTTGTTTTTGTATTGTTATTTATTTATCTTAGAAATTATTTGCTCTGCACAAGCATTTGCTACGTGCAGGACCCACTCTTCCCATGAGGCAGGAGAGTGTGGTGGGTCCCAGATTCAGTGTCCTCAGCTTCAAAAGCATTCAGCCATCAGATCTCTGGTCATCCCATTTCCTGGATGGTGGCCCTTTATATCCAGAGACCTTTGATGTTGTCCATCCCATGAGCTCCCCTCTGAATCCTCCCAAGTTACAGAGTCAGAGAATTATGGAATGGTCTGGGTTGGAAAGGAACTTAAAGACCATCAATTTCCTCCAATTTTCACCTCCTGGGAAATTTTCCACATTTAAAAGTTGTCCCTGGCTTTATCCAGGAGCCCTGTGGATGCTCCTGCAAGGTTTTTCCCAGCCTAATTTTAAATTAATCCTGGCTGATCGAGTGTGGTCCCAAACAAAGCAATCTGTGGGACAAATCTGAGGAAGGGACACTGTTTAATAAAGTTGCTCTGGAGTCTCTGCTCCCATCCTCCTGCTTTGATTCCAAGATCCCTACTCCCAAAAAGAAAAATTATTCCAGAAACCAAATTACCCTCAACCCCAAAATTTTTGTCTGTCACTCCACCCTACAACTAAATCCATGTGTTAGAGGGAGGTGGCTGCTCCTGGTGAGGTGGGAATTGCCTTGTATTCCCAACACAGCTGCCCAGAGGGGGATAAAATCCCTGAAACTGCTGAGTCTTGGGAGGATGCCAGTGGCAGATCACTGGAGCAGCCAAATCCAGCTCCTGCACAGTCTTGTGACCAAGCATGCCCCAGAAATGTGCCTGGGATGGATCCCACCTGCAAACTCCAAATGCTCCTGGACAGGATGTTCCTATAGCAAAAACCCACCCCAAGGGCTGGCAGAGCTCTGGGATGAGACAGTGAGTGTGTGTGTGTGACTGTCTGAGCCTGCAAAGGACAGCTTGGACCCATTCCCAGTTTGGAGCATTCCTGTCTCTTTATGGCTGATGTTCTCCAGATGTTTTGTATTGCAGCCTCATGTGGAAACCCTCTGGCCCCAGGGCTGAATCCTGCTCAGCCCTCCACGTTACTCCCGGCAGAGAGGAGGAGGAGGGGGGTTTTATGTCCCTCTACCCACATCATTTATTATGTTTAAAGCATAAATCAACCCTGGGATGCACCACAGCTGCCCCAAAAGTGCCTATTCCCATGCCTGCTCTTCCTTTTAAACTCTTTTCTCCCAAGGAAACACCACACGTGTGATCACCCCCTCTCCACAAGCCCATCAAGTGCTGTAAAGCAGAAAGATACGGATACAACCTCTGGCTTAGGAAGTCCCGAAGCAGCAAATTGCCGGAAACTGAGAGAATATAATGTGGAAAGCATTCCCCTGGCTTGGCCCTCGCCTCGCATTCCTGCGGAGCAGCTCCCCCCAGTCCCAGCCAGGGGACGGATACCAGCAGAGTTGGACCATGGCTGTGTGCCAGCAGGAGCTCCCCTCCCACTGTGCATGCACGTTCCTTGTCCATATTGTCCATTTCTAGTGGATTTTGTTGAATCCAAGGATCCGGCCGGTTTCACTCCCCGCCTGTGTTTCTGATGGGTGGGATGAGGTGTTGGTGCACTCCTAAGGGATAAGGCGGAATCTGGTTCCCCTCCCTCAGCTCTTGGCTCTAGTTTGGTCCCTGAAGTGACATTCTAATGCCCCATCCCCACCAGGAACATGGGTTTGGCAGCATGGATGCAGTGGGACATCCCATTCCCAGTCACCACGTGACCGATGGACACGGCGTCTCCAACAAACCGGTTTGACCTCCCGTTAGGAAATTTCCTCATTTACTATTAATAGATTTTTTATTTTTTTTCTTTCCAAAGACACTCTCCTTTATCCCTCGCCCTCCCCATCCATCCACAGTCTGTACATCACTGAGGGTGAGGGAAATCCTGCCCTCTCCCCACTGCAATCTTTCCATCGCTGGGGCTGCATCCACCCGAGCCCACTTTTCCATTTGCCACCCATCCTCTGCTCTTCCCTGTGAGCCCATCCTTGTGCCAATGCTGGCTCCTACCAGGACAAGTGCACTCAGCCTCAATGAGGGTCTTTTTCCCAGAACAGGAGGGTGCAAGCAGAGCCCGGTGGTGTTAATGGGGTGAGAGAGGGTCTGGCTGCCTGACGGGAATTCCTGACTGCTTCCTCACCTCTCAGGAACCACCTGCATCCTCCAGCAAACGGTTCCTGCTCCAGAAGAAGGCACTTGAAAAGTTTTCCTGACCTCAGTGGTAGGAAAATCCCCACGGCAATCAGCTCTCCATCCTGACAGCGCTGAGCCCAGCTCCAGGCTGTGCCAAACACCCCAAACTGCCAGGCACATTCCCAGCAGGATCAGTCCCAGCCTGTGGCTCTGAGCCCTACAGCCACATCGTCCCCAGCGAAGCTTTCAGCCTTGCCTGGTGATGCCCAGGTTGGTCATTTTTCCCTGGCACATTTTTGGTCTGGGGCAGGAGCAGGAGGATGAGGATGGACCCACATGGATACAGGTTGTGCTGTTTCATTTTCAAGCACCTGCAAATAGGCTCCAACCCAATTTACTTTCCAGCTTGGATGCGAGCAGGGACTACCTCAATTCCCCTTTCCTATTGGGGCTGGCAGGATCCTGTGCTGCAGCTAAGCTCCTCGGAGCGTGATGAAGAGGAAGAGCCACAGGGTTTTGGTTGCCACCCAGGAGCAACACCTGCTCTGCTTGCTCAGCGGGGCATGATCCTTGGAGCAGGATCGCCCTGGGTGGATGCAAGGACCAAGGAGGGAGGTGGGAGGGGGGTCAGCCTTGGGCAAGCCCTGCCAAAGCAGTGTCATTCCTTAGCTCACAAAGTCATTAATGAATCAAAGCTCCCAGGTAATTGCTGTTATGAGGAAGAGGAAGGATCTGTGCTGCTCCACCCTGCTCTGCATTGGGCTGGCCAGGGGTAGAGCCAAAGTCCTGACACCGTGGAAGGGGTGAAGAAGTGTGAGGAAGCAGAACAGCACCCTGAGCGGGGAGCAGCGCCGGTGGTACCGGCTGAGCAACGCCACCGCAGCGGGGAGGGAGCGAGGGAGGCTCCCCACATCCCATCTCGGGGGCAGAGATGGGATGGGCACACGCTGATATTTATAGAATCATAAAGTCGTTAATGTTGCAAAAGCCCTCTAAGATCATCCAGCACAACCATTAACCAACGAGTGTCCTTGGCTGAGAGGGGCCGTGGTCCCTCTCAGATCAGCTGGCAAGGCCACCCCAGAGACCTCAAGTGAAAGGAGGGGAGAAGGGGAGGCAAGGAATGGGGACACCAAGCAGTCAGGATGGATGAAGAAGGGGAAAAAACAGAAGAGTGAAGTGGATTTTTTTCCAGTGAAGGAGCTGGAGGAGGGTGTTTGGAATGTGAGGATGTCCAGGACCTGGCAGCGCTATGCCATGGGAGCAGGGAATGGGATGATCTGCAGGAACCCAACCCTTCCTCTGCCCACCAGGTCTCCCATCCACAACACAACATCCACAACAGCCTGGCCAAGCCAGGCTTGTGAGGCTGAAGGTCTCACAAGGACCAGGAGATAAAAGATGTGGGGGTAGATCAGAGAATCAGGGAATCATTAAGGGTTAGAAAAGCACTCTGAGATCATCAAGTCCAACCCTTAACCCAGCACTGCCAAGGCCACCACTGACCCATGTCCCCAAGTGCCACATCCACAGGGCTGTTAAATCCCCCCAGGGATGGGGACTCCACCACTGCCCTGAGCACCTGTCAGGGCTTGACCATCCTTTCAGAGAAGAAACTTTCAGAGGAGCAGGACATCCTGACAGGCTGTGGGAGGCCGTGACAGGGCTGCTGCCACCACTCCAGCCTCCACCTACTTTCCAGGGACACCTCAGTCCCATCCCTGCCCTGGTCACCCCGTTTGAATTGGGGTGACAACAGATCTGCCACGGCATTCGTGGTCCAGCACTGTCAGAGAGGAATGAGGGAGAAAGGAGATATCTTCCACCTACCCATGGGACAGACCCACCCTCTCTTATCACCCCATCTTCGTAAGGTCCAGGCATGCAGCTGGGCTGGATCACTCATTGAGTAGGAAAACCAGGATCTTCTCATACATACAGCAAGGTGTTATTAGCAGGAGCACGTGGAGCAGGGAGAAAGGGAGCAGTGTTGTTCCCTCCGTGACCAGGGGGGGAATCAGGGCTTGGAGATGCATCCCCACACCCCCAATTAGCTGAATTTGGGTGCCCCCATCCTGCATCCTTCTGCCAGCACGCAGGCAGAAAGGATCTGCCCATCCAGCCTGCTTTGCCTTTCACCGAGGAAACTTCCTTGGCCATGTCCCCACGCAGGCAGCAGTGCTTCCCAGGGGGAAACTGAGGCAGGGAGGGTGGTGCACCGCAGGAGCTGCTCTCTATAACCAGCAGCTGATCCTGGGCATAAGGCAGTGTCTGGGAGCCCTGTGCCAGCACTGGAGTCCCAATGGACACCCTGCCTTGCCCATGTCCAGAGTGCCATGGGGCCATTTTTGGGTGTTTATTATTTTCTCTCATTCAGGGAAAGAGGCTGGACATGCTCTGGCTGTGTGTGCTGGCAGCCCAGAACCCCCCCTGTGCCCTGGGCTGATCCCACAGCGTGGGCAGCAGGAAAGGGGGGATTCTGCCCCTCTGCCCCACTCAGGTGAGACCCCACCTGCAGAGCTGCCTCCAGCTCTGAGACCCCCAACATCAGAAGGACGTGGAGCTGCCAGAAAGAGTCCAGAGGAGGCCATGGAGATGCTCCAAGGGCTGGAGCACCTCTGCTCTGGAGCCAGGCTGGGAGAGCTGGGAATGTTCCCCTAGAAAAGGGAAGGATCCAGGGAGACCTCAGAGCCCCTTCCAGAGCCTAAAGGGGATCCAGGAGAGCCAGAGAGAGACTTTGGACTAGAATCTGCACTTTTCTCATCAGGAGAAAGGGGAATGGTTTCACAATGACAGAGGGCAGGGTTAGATCGATATTAGGAAGAAATTGTTCCCTGCGAGGGTGGGGAGGTCCTGGCACAGGTTGTCCAGAGAAGCTGTGGCTTCCCCACACCTGGAAGTGTCCAAGGCCAGGTTGGACGGGGCTTGGGAACAACTTGATCTAGTGGAAGCCGTCCCTGACCACGGCAGGGGGGTGGAACAAGATGAGCTTTAAGGTCCCTTCCCACCCAAACAATTCCATGACTCCGTGCCAAGGACAAGGCTCGCAGCGCTCCCTCCCCTCCGGCTGCAGCTCCAGGCTTTGCCCCGGAGTGCCCAGGGCCGGCCCGCGTGGGAGGAACGGCAGAACTCGATTTCCGAGTGCATTTGCTTCCCAAATTCGTCCCGTCAGCAGCCGGCAGCGGGTCCCCTGCGGGGCTCCGCAGTCTCTTCCCAACACCAGGAGTCCCGGCTCGAGCATGTCCAGGCGAATCCCTCCCATGCCGAGCGGGGATTCCCACAGCGGGAATAAGGCTTCACCTAGTGAAAACATCCAGCGGATCGGCTTCCTGCCTCATCGCTCAGGAATCCCGAGGTCAGGGCCGGCGAGTCCTCCCACGGCAGCGCGTCAGGCCGGGAGCACGGGATGCGCATCCCACTGTCCCCGCTGTCACAGCACCCGGGATGCTCATCCCAGTGTCCCCACTGTCACAGCACCCGGGATGCTCATCCCTGTGTCCCCACTGTCACAGCGCCCGGGATGCTCATCCCAGTGTCCCCAGTGTCACAGCGCCCGGGATGATCATCCCAGTGTCCCCACTGTCACAGCGCCCGGGATGATCATCCCAGTGCCCCCGCTGTCACAGCGCCCGGGATGATCATCCCAGTGTCCCCGTGCCCGGGATGCTCATCCCACTGTCCCCGCTGTCACAGCGCCCGGGACCGCCGCGTCCAGCCCCTCCGCTCAGCCCGGAGAGAGAAGGAAAGGGGAAAAAGAGGATCAGCTCCCCTTGCACGTCCAGAATATCCTCGGACCAGCGCGTGACGCTGGCTCTGGGTGACATCCCAGCTCCAGGGTGATGTCATTTCCCCCAAAAGTGATGTCGTGTCCACGGGAAAGGGACAGGGATAGGGACAACTGGAGGGGTGCGGGCAGCAATGAGCAGAGCGGGACAGTGCCCACTCGCACACCACCCCCGGTGCCACCTCCTGTCCCCTCTGCGTCACCCTTCCTGCCACCCCGTTCCCACTGCCACCGACCCCCGTCATCCGCCTTCACCCCGTTCCTGCCATGCCCTGTCCCCATCTGTGCTTACTGCCACCCTGTCCTGTCCCCCGCTGCCACCTCATGTCCCCAAAGCCATCTCTTGACTCCACAGTCACCTCTTGTCTGCACAGCCCTTGTTCCCACAAGTGCATGTCCGCACTACACCATCCCCTGTCCCCAGCATCACCCCCTGCCCCACAGTCTCCACTACACCATCCCTGTCTCCAGTGCCACCCTCTGCCCAGCGTCACTGCACGTCCCCAATGTCTCCTTCTGTCCCCACAGTCACTCCCTGCCCCCGTCGACCCTCCCGTCACCTCCGTCTGTCCCGTGTCATTCCCCGTGTCACCCCCTTTCCCTGTCACCCCCTGTCAGCCCGTCACCCGTGTCACCCCCGTCACCTGTCAGACCCTCCCCGTCACCTCCTCTGTCCCATCCCGCCCCGTGCCATTCCCCGTCACCTCCCCCTGTCCCATCCCGCCCCGTGTCATTCCCTGCCACCTCCTTTCCCTGCCACCTCCCGCTGTCCCATCCTGTCCCCGTGTCACCCCGTGTCCCACCCTCCGCTGTCCACTGCTGGCCGCTCGCCCCGCCCACCCATCCATGACGTCACCCGATCTGCGCATGCGCGGCGCGCGTGGCGAAGCCGTGCCCGGCTCCGGGCGGGGCGGGGCGGTTCGGCTCCATCCGGGTCCTGCCCGGGCCGGGCGGTGCGGGCGGCGCGACCCCGGCGGGACAGCGCGGCGGCTGGTGAGTGTGGGGGGCGGGAGCCCCCTGGGGGGCCGGAGGACCGGAACCCCCCCCCCCGAGCGCCCATATGGGGGGCGGGGACCCCCCCTGGGGACCCCCATGTGGGGTGGGAGCCCTCCCTGTGCCTTGTTCTGTGGGGAAGGGACCACTCTCCATCCCCCTTGTGTGCCTGCGACCCCTTCCTGTGCACCCCTCTGTGGGGCAGGGTCCCTCTTTCATCCCCGCTTTGGGCAGAACCTTCCCTCTGTGCCTTGTTCTGTGTGGAAGGGACCCTCTTCCAGCCCCCCTGTGGGGTGGGACTTTTCCCTGTGCCTTGTTCTGTGTGGAAGGGACCGTCTTCCACCCCTTGTGTGCGGTGGGACCTCTCCCTGTGCCTTGTTCTGTCGGGGATGGTCTGTCCTCCATCCCCTCTTTGGGCTGTTCCCTCTCTCTGTGCCTTGTTCTGTGGGGCAGGGTCCCTCCTCCATCCGCTCTTTGGGCAGGACCCCTCTCTCTGTGCCTTGTTCTATGGGACAGGGTCTGTTTTCCAGCCCTCTGTGGGGCAGGACCCTCTCCCTGTGCCTTGTTCTGCGGGTCAGGCTCCCCCTCCATCCCCACTGTGGGGCAGGGGCACCCCCTCCTCAGCAGCTCCCATGGGGGACAGGGTCCCTCCCTCTGCTCCACAGTCCCCTCTGGGGTAGGGACCTCCACAGGGCAATGGAGCAGCCCCCATATCCCACAGACTCCTAAGGGGAGACTCTCAGGGTGTCTGGGCTGTGCTTTTGAGGTGTCTGGCAGCACGGTAGTGGTGCCATAAAGTCCCGGTTGTGGGGCAGAGGGGACAGCCCTAGGGCACAGCTCTGGACCGTGGACTGGGACTGCATCACCCCGGAGGGATGCAGGAGAGGGCTGGGGCACACAAAGGGACAGGGGGCATGTCCCCACCCAGCGCCCATCCTGCCTGGAGCCTCTTGATGAGGGGGAGCTCCTGGGGGTCCCACCCCACGCTCAGTTCAGGGTCCCCAGGTCACCTCTGTTCCCGGTAGCCGCTGGCTTGGAATCAGACACGTCCCCTTGCTTTCCTGGGGCCAAGACAGGACGCTGCGGGTTTCTTCTGCTTTAAAAGAAAACCAAAGAAAAAACTACCCAGAAATGGGAAAAGCTGCTTTTTTGGAGTTACACTGGGCTGCTGTTCCTGCCGTGCCGGCACGTCCATACCCTCCCTGCATCCGCCGCTTTGTAAGGGACGTGCGTGGGACCCTGGGGACTGGAAACCAACGGGTAAAAATGGACCTCCTGCGGTTTGGGGTTTTGGTTTTTTGTTTGTTCAGTTCAGCCTGTCTTTGTCTTCGCCGGGGTGCACGGAGGAGAACACGCGTGGGTCTTGGTCACTCCACGAGCGGCACCGGCTCCGTCGGATGTGCCAGCGAGTGTGTCTGAGGGTTGCTTCCCCCCTCCCGTGCACACCTTTGGCAGGAGGCTTGGATGATAGCTTGCTCTGGCACGGTCCTCGCCTTTGATCTCGAGTTTCCTGCCATGGATAACGTGTTCGGCAACACGCGAGCCCGGCTCGGCAGCTGCCGGGGAGGGCGATGCGGGTGCCTCCTCCTCCTCCTCCTCCTCGTCCCGGTTTTCCCCAGCTGGCTCCTGCCTACAGCTCCCGGCTTTCCTTTGTTTCGGGTGCCGCCAGGACGGCTCTCACAGCCCAAGGATGCTCTGAACGGAGCAAAGCCAAGCACAAAAAGACCCCCCCCCCATCCCTTTGTTTCCAGGCGTTTGCGGGCTCAGCTGGTTTTTTACACAGCGGCGTTTCATGTGCCCAGGCAGATAAACCGACTACTCGATGTCTCTTCTTTTTTATCCTATTCTGAGTTATTTTGGGTGCTTTAGTTTTCAGGGAGCACATCCCGGCTGCAGGCTGTGCCGGAGGGATGCGGCAGCTTCCTGGGAACGGGGTGAATTTGCCAGAACTATAACTGGAACATCTCGTGGTTGTCCTCTGGTGTCCTCCTCGCGTCTCCTCGGCTGAGCAGAGCCATAAGCTCTCGGCACCACACTAAAATCTGGGATCACCAGCCCTTCTCCTGGGAGAACTCTGACCCTGGTTTGCATGACCTGCTGCCAGCAGCAGCTTTGGGGACAGAGGAAGGTGAACAAAACCCAGGCCCATGCTCAGCACTGATGGCTGAAATCAGCTTTTTTTTAATATGTGTCCTTGACTCTATAGAAAGCAAAATATAAGTTCTAATATTATTATCAGCATTATTTTTTAGGTTCCTACTGCTGTTTTATTTCCCTCAGGTGTTGGGTTTAATAGCAAAACCATCACCTGAATTCATTTGAGTGCTATTTTTTTTTCACGACAGATGTACACAAAGCACCTTGACCGTGTCAAACAGCCCCTGAGTCAATTGGGTTGTTTGCTCTATTACTTTATTCATACAGGTTCGATGCTCCAGCTGATGCATCTGGAGTGCTGTGCCATCTGGAGCAAAAATTAAATACAAATTTGGCCCCTGGCCTGGAAAAATAACAACCCTGTGCCCCACTGATAATTGGCAGTGGAAGGATAGAGCCCCTGACAGAAGAACTGCTTGGGGGCAATGTGGAAGGAACCCAAAATTCACTAATTGAGGTATTTAAAACATATTAAAAAAGGGAAAATAAATGCTTCCAGTCCCGTGTGCCGGCAGGAGGGATGATGTGATCTTGTTACCAAGTCACAGGGCTGATACAGGCAGGTGATGGTCCTGGTCCTGGGTGGGTGGTGGTGATTTCCCACATCTCCCAGCCTTGCTGCTGAAGGAAATCCCCTCCACAACCTCACAAAGCTCTGTTCCACCGCTACTTGGCTCAGGTTTGCTCATTTTGTCCTCGTTCACCAAGGCTGGGTTGGACACTGCAGGTCTGCTGCTTGGGTTGCTGGCATTGCTGTTTGGTCAAAGGCTGTCTCAGATTTGGGGGGAACAAGATGTGGAGGTGGGTCAGCTCTGCAGGAACTTACTGGTTGTGCATCCCAGGCTCAGATCCAGTCACCTCCAGGTGTGACTGGAGATAACTGTGATGGACTAGCCATGAAAGACACCTTGGGGTCAGCGTGCTCTGAATGTTGTGGGATCTGTTGGACCTTCAGATGAGGAATACTATGTGCCAAATGGGAAATAAGATGATGGCTGCTGGTTGCTGCCACTGTCCTTGGCTGGAGAGGGGTCCTGGCCCTGTCCTGGGGGAGAAGCAGGTGATGGGGCAGAGGAGGAGGAGGATTCCATGATGAGGAAGCAGCAGAGCTGCTCAGGACTATGGAGTTGAACCAAGCCTGAAGGTTCTACCCAAGAAGAGCTGACTTCCAGCTGCTTTCCTGGACTAAACAATGTGTGGGATTACAGGAGGGTACCTGGCTTTGCTAGGAGGGCTTTTGTGCTTCTGGGCCACCTCTCCAGGTGTTCCCTGTTGGGTCACCCCTTCCAGTGACCTGCTGTCAGCTCCACTTGGGTTGTGTGGCAGAAGACGTGTTGTGAGTGATTTACTCATAGCCATGGATGTGGAAAAGGTGGAGAGAGGCACAGCTGGTGCTCATCTCCTGTTCCCACCACCTGCACCTGGAACCTTCTGCCTTGGGATGACAGGGCTGAGACACGGTCCTCCCCCAGCTTGCCAGACTCCTGCCGCACAGTAAACCCAAACAAGCCCATCCTGGCCTTGGCAGGAGGTGCAGATCCTTCTGGTGGTCCTCAGCCAACTTGGACCGTTAGTGTGGAAGCCTGGAGGGTATTTTTTGGGGGGTTGAAGCTCTCCCAGGTCTCAGCAGAGGTTGGTGTGGTGGAGCTGGGTTTGTTTGTTTTTGTTCCTGCAATCATTCCTCTTAAAGCCGAGTGTTGTTGACACAAGATAAGATCAGCCGTCACAGCCATCCCCTCCCCCGTCACTGTTCACTGTTGCCCTGGAACCGCTCAGACTCAGGTCGGGAGTGGCCGTCCTGGTGTGCCCGTGTCCCCACCCCGAGTCGCTGACAGGGCTCTGAAGCGGCATCAGTAATGATGTGATACGGGGCTTATCTGCAAGTGAGCCCAGTCATCGCCTGAGCCCGGCGGGTGCCGCTCGCTGGGTTGAGAAATGCCAGTGATCCTATGGAAAACGTGCTCCAGGAGAGGATCCAAACCGATGTGGTTTTGCTACAGCCATGGGCAGTGGTGATTTGCTTCCTGACCTGAGGGATAGGAAAGCCTTGACCTTGACAGTGGGCTGGAGCAGTGCCTATTCCTCCATCCTGGGATGCAGCGGTCCCCGCTGGAGACAGAGCTGCATCATTTATGGGTGCTGTTCCCTCTGCAACAATAACATGGGCAGTGTGTCATTTTTCTACTTGTCTGGCATGTTTAAATTCCATCAAAGAACAAAAAACAATCCTAAAGGGTTCCAACCGCATGTGGAGGGCTCCTGTGTCCTGCTCACAAATGGTTGTGGTGCTGAAGGGATGGTGAGGGGAGACGAGCCTGGCCCTAATTCCAGTGCATGGATGGGCAGTGGGAGCTCATGGACCACGTTAGCTGCAAACAGCTGGATCAGCGTAGCCGAAGGCTATGAGGTCTCAGGTTGCTCTGCTGCCGGAGCTACGGCTGGATCAGCCTGTGGAAAAAGCAGAGACACCGAGGAGCAGCAAGGGCAGGGTGGTGGGAAGCCTGGGCATCCTGCTTTTTCTGCTCCACCTTCAGGACTGTGAGTGTGAGAAGCAAGCAGGAATGACTTCCCCAGGGTTATTTTGGCCTTTTTTTTTTTTTTTTTTGGTTGTGGGTGTGTTTGCAGGACACCAGGACTGCTGACAGCAGCTGGGGTTCTCCTGGCTCCAAGGGGAGAAAGGATCTTTGCACGGGATAATCCTGGAGGCCCACCCCAATGTTTGAGGGACAGCGTGCTAGGCAGCTCCTTCAGTCTGCTGTCTCCATGGAGGCAAGGGATGGACATCCACGTGGCAGCACAGCCACAAGGGTTATTGATGTGTTGGAAACCATGAAAGCCCCTGAGAATGGTCACGTAGGAATTGGGACTTCTCCGAAAAGGTAGTGGGATTGATAACCCAGCTGAAGTGCACCTGTGCCAATGCCCACAGCGTGGTCACCAACAGGAGAAGGAGCTGGAAGCCACTGTGAATCAGGAAAGCTGTGACATCGTTGCCAGCACAGAGACATGTGGGATGACTCAAACGAATGGATTGCTGCAATGGATGGGGATAACTTTCCATCATTTACCAGCAGCCCTGGCTAACTGGGAGGTCCCAGCTGGCTGGAAGTGAGCAGATGTGACACACAGCTACAACAAGGGCAGGAAGGAGGATTTTGGGAACTAGGGGGCTGTCAGTCAGGTGACAGGAGCAGATCACCCTGAGTGCTGTCACGCAGCACAAACAGGGCCATCAGAAGATCTGGAGCAGCCAATGTGAATTTGTGATAGGCAGGTCCTGCCTGACCAACCTGATCTCCTTCTATGACAGGGTGATCTGCTTTGGTGGATGAGGGAGAGGCTGTGGGTGTGTCTCTCTGGACTTTGGCAAGGCCTTTGACACCACCTTTTCGTGGAAGGGGCAGGAGTCACCATCCCTGGAGGGATTTAAAAGCCGTGTAGAAGTGGCTCTTGGGGACGTGGTTTAGTGGAGGCCTTGGCAGTGCTGGGTTAGCAGTTGGACTTGATGGCCTTAGAGGGCTTTTCCAACCTAAACGATTCCATGATTGTGTGATTTTATTATCCCCTCAGAGGATTAATCCCGCCACTAATGCAGCTTTTCACTCGCAAAGCACTTTAGAGGAAGTCATGCCAGGAGAGCGCTTGGAGAGAAAAACTGAAAGTGCTGAGCAGGAGGCAGCTGCCCTCCTGATTTCAGCCCTCCCACTGTCGCTCTCCCAGCCTGTGGAATAGGAGTGGGTTTCCCAGCTTCTTGGCTCACAGGGAGTATTTCGGGGAAAATACAAGAGCTCCGTGGTCGTGCGGCTTCCCAGGCGTGGAACCCGAGGGATTTCAGCTTTCCCATCGGTCCACTGAAATCCAGGAGGAGCGGCCCGGCAGGTAAGAAAGTGGGTGAAGCCAAATTACCCATCAGAACGGAGTGGGAGGGATCAGAGTCTCCCACCCGACAACTTCCAACTACAGCAAATCCACCCGAGTGGATCGTACCTCCCGCCGACCGGGGCTCTCGGAATTAAATCGGAATTAAATTGCCGGGGTATTGTAAGGATCGAGTTAAACTTCTCTCCACGCAGAGCTTTGTCCCGAGCAGGCAGATATTTCCTCGGTGCTTTAACGATTCCCATTTTCCTATTGTTCCCTATAAAAACCCGTCGCCAGGCTGGGCTTCCCCCGAGGCGATTTCCTGGCTCCGCTCAAACTGCGGGCTTGGGGTTTTTCTTTCGCTTTTTAGTTGTGAAGTGTTGGATGACGACCCGGCATTTTGCTCTCTGAGATAAAAGATAAGGCTTTTGGAGGCTGTGTCGGTGGTGGCCATCCGAAGTGGGATGGGATTGAGTGGTTTGGGGGCTGCATAAATTGGGATGAGCTGGCTAGAGCCCGTCTGCTGGTGCTCGTGTGGGTTGTGTGTCTGTCAGCTGAGCCCTGCACCCCAGTCTCGCTTGGCATTCACACCAAAACACCCTCACCTTTGTGCTGAGCGTTGTTTGGGGGCGGTACTTTGGGAGTAAAAGCAGGAAAAATTGATAATTTTTTTGGCTGTGGCTTTGTCTGGGGGGTGCTGAGTTGTCGTGTGCTTTTGACCGTTCTTGGGGCTTCCTCCTTGTATCCTCCTCCTCCTGAAGTTCCCCATGCAGCTGCCAGTGATGCAGCAGGAGGAACGTGTCAAGGAGGTGATGGGAAAGGCCTGGGATGTGCTGCAGCCAGGTGAGAGGGATGGAGCTGGAGACAAGCCTGGCATCAGGTGGTTTATTCCAGCCTTGGATGCTAAAGCTGGGAGCAGGAGTGTTGCAGAGAGTTAGGAGATGGCTGCATGGGGACAGTGGGTCTTTTCCCAAAGCCAAGCGAGTATTTGTGCCTAAAGACAAAAATTATGTGGTCCTGCAGAAAAATGGACTGGAGAAGAGGGATTCTGCTGTCATCCCATCAGGCACCTCCAAAAGGAGGGTTTTTAAGACAAGCACATGAAATTGAGGCTTTGTTTACACTGAGGTTGGAACTTGAGTGTCTTTAGGTTTCATTTTTGGATGGAATTTAAAAGAGGAAAGAAGTAAGAACTGACAAAAGTTTAGTTTCTTTCTTAGAAAACGTCTGCTTTCTAACAGAAGTTGCTTTTCCTTTCCCAAAGATCCCCTGAATCCTTTCTGCTTCCTTTAGGTTTGATTTATCTCAGGTATTGATGTTCTGTGCTGGAACATCCAACTTAGTAGCAAACGGCTTGATATCAAACCCCAGATTGCACATTACCTGCTTCATCTTCTAAATCAAGTAATTTATTCTTCAGTATTATGAATCACTCATTGTGAGGGTAGCAGCAGATCCCAGCCTGTTTCCATGAGGGTGCCATGTTACATTTTCCTTATTAACCCAGGTCCTTGCTGCAAAGCCTTGAGGATGAAGGCTGCTGCCAAGCTGGGCACAAGTTGGGTTTTGTTGCTCAGAGATTTTTCTCTTCTTTCTTGTTATTAAAATAATGTTTTCCTAGGCCACTGCAGAACAAGTCAGATGGTTGGGATGGATTTTTTTTCTCAGCTGGAGCATCCATTTCCATAAGAGTTGGAGCCCAAAGATAGGTTGTGAAGCCCTGGCAGGTTGCTTGCCCAGGATGGGATCCTGTCTTTAGCCTCCTGTGGATAGACTAATCAGGCTTGCCTCGATACCCACATAATTCCAGACAACCCTCTGCAGCACTGGGCTGGAAATCCCCCTTTTCCACCCCAAAACCAGCCTCGGTGGGGATTTCTCTGTGAGGACTCGCTGTGTGGCAGCCGTCTCTGCAGGCTGCTCCATGCTTTTGTTTACATCTGGTAGAAAACTTCTTAAATTTCCTGGCAAGGGAGTAATTCTAATCCCTTTCAATGAGATCAACGGATTAGTGTCTCAGATGCTTATAAAATTGTGAGGATTAGCCAAGCCTCCCCCCCTTTTCTTTCTATGCCACGTAACGTCATCGCCGCGTTTTAAAAGGGGATCTCTGTGCTGTTACCAAGAGCTGAAGGAATTTCGGTGAGCCTCTGCGAATCCAAGCGTTTAAAAACCACATCTTCATCCTCTCCCTCGCTCCCTCTGGATTTTTGTGCAAGTTTTAGGGTGTTTTTCTCTTTTCTTCCAGCATCCCTGGCACCAAACCGCGGTAGCCGTTCAAGCAGATACGTTGGGTTTGCGTGGCTTGGCTGCGTTGCGGCGCCCGTGCGGGTAAGTAGGGAGCTGAGCCAAAGTTTTCCTTCACAGAGACTTGCAAATTCCCATCTTGAGAGGACCAGATCCCAAAAAACATGTTACTTCATGAGTTTGCCCCTCATTTCAAAGGATTTGGGCTTTTGTGGTCCATCCCCAGAGGGGAACGGCACTTCTGGGCCGACAGGATGCTCTCACCCCAACTGTTGAGAGCAGGATGAAACTCCACACACCCACATTCCTGCATCCTCTTAATTACAACCTGCACTTTCATTAGGACTTGCTCCCTAACCAGCTCTCAGGGAGCTGACAGGGAGGAGGGTTTCAAACCCTGTTGCCTCTGCCCTCAGGGCAGTTTTTAAATGCCTTTTCTACCGGGTCGATGGTTGCGTGGTCGCTTGACCTGTGTGAGCAAAGTGATCCCGAACTGCCAAGTGGTAGGAGCTCGGAGCCAGGAATTCCTGGCCCCAGCCCAGTAGAGTTTCAGAGGCGAGCTTTTAAATATATACAAAGACAAGCTCATAATTTCCACTCTACTAATGAGGCCACGGCGTTTTCATTGAAATGTGCCAATAGGCGCCGTGGTGGTATTTTAGCAGCCTTGTACTGTGAATCCAAATGTGATTTAACATGGCAGCCCCTGCAGAGCCATGGAAAACCGGCTTCTCCCGCTGAATTTCAATGATGCTGCTCAGCAGCACTTCCCAAAAATCCCCTCGGCAGTGGGACTTCTCCTTGTGTTTCATCACGACAAAGCTTTTCCCCCACTTTGGTGAAGGTGGGAATGGGTTGAAAGAGGATATTTTAAGAGGGAAAAGTCTTAGTTTAAAGCCTGGGTTGAACAGATGTGTGGCTGGCTGGTGTGGGGTGGCGATTTAATAACCGGGCTGGCCGGAAATATCAGTAAATCATAGTAAAAAAATGGAACGTGAGGGCTCCAGACATCGTGTTCTCTCTTGACCTTTAAAAAGCCACTCGAAGCTGCCAGCCTGCTCGTTGCTAAGCCACCTTCTTAGTGCCACTCATATATTTTCCCTTCTAGTAGGCGATTCAGCGCCTGGGAATTCGTGGAGATCTGACAGTAAACTGTTACACGCCTGAAATTCCCACTGGTGGTTTTTAGCTTTGTAGCCTTGAAGCGTTTGGAAAATATTTAGCAGGTTTTGTTCAGTCAGCTGCAAGAAAAATGTAAATTTTAGGTGACTCTCTCAAAAGTTTGTTCTTTTTTAAGTTCAGCATCACAGCTGTAAATTGGGGTGTTGCTTATTTAGGGCTCAATTTATGAGGAACCCCGGCAAGGAGCAGCATCCCTGGACAAAGGAGGGGTGTGGGTGGGTGATGCTGAAAATTTACACCTGGTTGTCCATCACCTCCTGGTTACAGACCCCTGGGGTATGGGTACACACCTGGATTTTAGAATCACAGAATCATGGAATGGTTCGGGTTGGAAGGGACCTTCAAGACCATCTCATTCCACCACCCTGCCATGAGCTGGAACACCTTCCACTAGACCAGGTTGCTCCAACCTGACCTTGAACACTTCCAGGGACAGGGAGTCCACAACCTCTCTAAACAACCTGTTCCAGTGCTTCACTAAGGTCCTTTCGCTTTCTGCATCCCTCTAAGGTCAGGCCACGATTCCAGGAGAACAGGGAAGAAGGATGATAGCCCATGGCATCCCCCTCAGTGCTGAGACTCTGTGACAGAGGAGGAGATGCATTTATTGGGTTGCTGAATGTTTCTCTTCAGGCACCTCACTTGGCTGTGCAAGTCTGGCAGTGGAAAAGTTCAATTTTTCATTTCCAACTAAATTTTGAGGGGTTTTCCATCCTTGCAGCCACTCTGCTTGTGCCAATCCCATAGAGGTGAAGCAGCTTTTGTCCTGTACCCATATGACTCCCAGGAGGTTTTTTTGCTGGACATAAAATGTTGCAAAACTTTTCCAGTCTCTGTTAGCAAGGGAGAAGGAATGATAAAAAAAATACTCCCCTAAATCCCGGTACTTGGGTCAAAACCAGGAAAGGGTGGGCTGACTGTGCAGCTCATTTTTTGGAAGTATTAGGAAAAATTGGAAACGGCAGTGACGTGGCATTGGTGTGGATTCCCAGCAGGCTGGGGTTTGGGATTGTCTGGGTTTTCCCGAAGCCCTTTTCAGGCTGTTAGGATTGTAAAATACAAATCTGGCCAGATCAAAGTGGGCTTGGGGGAACGGCTGCTCCGTGGGATTTGTTTAGAGACTTTTTCCTGGTATCCAGTCACCAGCTTTTTCACTCTTCTCCATCCAGCTACCTCTTCTTAGGTTTTACCTCAAATATAAATGGTGCAATTAAAAGGGTCCACGGAGTGCGTTCCTGAGGGCTGAAATCCAGGATCCGGGAGCAGACAGCAGCAGCATAAAGAGGAATTCTTCCCTCTCTGGCCTCATGCTGCTTTTCCACCACAAGGCTTTACAGCCATCTGGATCCCCTTTCAGATTATGCCCCCCCTCCCAAAAATCCATAACCTAGCAACCTTATTTAGTGTAAACGAGAGCATTCTGCCTTCTTGTTCCTCAATTGTGCCTGGCTCCTCCAACTGCCTTTATAGGACGGCTGCTGGCAGCTGTGATCCCATCACTGGTCCAGGGTGCTTGTCTCCAGCAGGATTTTGTAGGATTATTGGTCCCTGTGTGTTGCACTGATTATTACTTTTTTCCCCTCATTAAAGGAGCTTAGGAAATGGAGGAAAAAAAGGGTTTCGGGAAGTTGTTTAATCCATCTGCTTCTCAGTATAAGAGTGGAGAGGGCAAGTTGCTCTTTGACTTCATGGAAAGTGATTGGTTTTGGTTCAGCCTGAAGATGATTTGATCAGAGTGGGATTTTTTTCTTCCAGATGTGATATTTTGGGAGTCCCCATTGCTTCCCACAGCTCTGTGTCATCACCCGGGAATTTTCAAATTCCCTGGAGCGTTTAACACCAATTTTTCTACTCTGACCCTTCAGCTGTGCAGGCTGCGTGTTTCTCATGGAGTTTCCAATTTGCTTTCCTCAAGGAATCTGTTCGTTGGGGAAAACTGCAAACAAGGAAAAGCAACCACAAATGAAGGTGGGAGATTATTCCCACTTGTCTGTGCTCTCATTGCTCTTTTTGGGCTAAAATACTCCCAAATTTAATAATGTGTGTCCCACTGCCTTCAGCCCATAAGGGGAAGTGTGGTGGCTCCTGCCTTCTCCTTTCACCTCATGAGTACGAACAGGGCTGGGGGCAGGAGGAGGCAGCAGCAAATCCTTTCCCACCACACTTTTGTGGGAGGAAGAGTCAGCTCACCAGGTCGTGACGTTGGAGCTGCATGCCAGGAAAAGGGGGGGGGGGGGGGGGAAATAATTACAAATCCCCAAGGCCAAAGGGGAAAAATTCCTCAAGTGTTATTTCATCTCCGAGCAGTGGGTTGAGCTGTCCTTGGGCAACTCGTATGAGCCTGTCCGAGAGAGGAGCTGCCAGCTCAGCTTCAAACCTTCTTGGGAAGTGATTCCCAGCTCTCATTCCTGATGGGAGCTCAAGCAGGGCTCTCCTCCAAACTCTGCCTCCCCCTCCTCCAGACTGTATTAAAAAGTGCTATTGACTTTTCTTTTTTTTTTTTTTTTCTGTTTATTTTTGCCTGTTTTCTTGGAACTTGCAAAATCAGCCCTGAGCAAACCTCTGGTTTGCTTTTCCAACAGTGCTGAGAGAAAGAACTTGACTTTACAGTGGGTGATGGGAGCTGTGGCTGACCCATTTCTGCACGTTTCTCTGCCAGCGGTAGCAAAAACATTTTTGCACTTAAAGGTTCTCTTCAGTTTTAAGGTTCTGGGATTAATTGTTTCTTAAACTGTCTGGAATCAGAAGGACTTGCTGGAAATTGCAGCCGTACAGTCGTGCTGCTGGATGTTGCATTCCTTAGACTTCCCCATTTTTTTCCAATTGCTTTGTCACATTGTCACATCACTTTCTGTGTCCCCTGCCCAGAGGCAGTGGAGAGGGTTAAGGTTTTGTGTTTGGTGTCGGCCAGCTGGGGAATACAGCCAGGAAATTTCCTGATTCCAGTTCAGAAAAAGCATCGGATCTGCTCTCAGGGAGGAGGGATCAAAGGTCCGAAGTGCTTCATGCTTGGAGGTCAGTTTGGTTCCTTGGATGTCCAGGCACACAACAAGAGCTCACCACCACCCCCAAGCCTGCAGGCAGCCAAAATGGGGGAAACAAACGGGTTTTTGTTCTGTTTGACACCCAAAAGTTCTTTCTGTTGCTGTGATGGTGCCGCATCACCCCAGCCAAGCTTTGCTGGATCCTGGTACAACCCTGCCTGTGGTGTGAGGGACCTGTTGGGATGTTCCCTCTTCCCAGCACATTAATCCCACTGATCAATAACACTGCCAAACCTTGCACCATCCCTCAAGCTCCTCCATTCCCTGCCAGGTTGTGGAGTGAAGGATCTGGGTCAGGTTGGGTGCTTGGAGCTAGCGCTGGATGTCACATCCCCGTGGTAGCATTGTAGCTCTGTAAAATTGCATCGTGCCAAGAGTTTTTGTTTTCTCCCTGTGCTCAATCCTGTTGTTCCCTGGTTTTGGACAGCAAAGGCCATCGCTCCTGGCTGGAGCAGTGCTGTTTTCCCCCTGCTCCATGCCAGGCAAAGGTGATGCAGCCGTGTGGCATCTCTGTGGTGACAGCGATGCTGGTTTGGGGTTGGCTCTGCAGCTGCCTATGATTTTCCCATCGCCACGCTGCAGATCCTGGTGCTGGACCAGCTCCAGAGTCAGAGCTAAAGGAAATTCCTTCCAGCTGCTTGAGGTCAGGGCTTCGCTTTGCTTCTGGGGTCCACGAGGGGCATTTTTTGCCTGCGAGTTAAACGCGGGTGTCTCTGGCTGCTGCTTCTTAACACCTGGAAGAATGTTTTCTTTTAAATATTATCCCGTTAGTCATAGCCATTAAATAACCTGCCTCTTGTAGAATCATTCCATGGAAGAATACCCTGCGTTGCAACACAACTTGGGCTGTTTCAGAAAGGTCTTGTCAGCTGCTCCCTGTTTAACTTTCAACCGAGTTAATAACGCTTTTGGTTAAACCTGTCTGAAACACGTTGCGAAACGCCTTTGAAACGCGAGACGCCGTTGACGCCCGCTTGAAACCTTTCCCATCAATAAAATATTTCAGCTTGGAGTTTGGCCACAGCTTAGCATTCACTTTTCCCTGAGATTCGTGATTTCAGGCCTGCCTGTGTCTGGCTCCGCTGGGTATTTGAAGCTCAGTGTTTCCCGGAGATGGGTTGGCTTTGCCAGCCTGGCCGGTGGTATGCTCGGACCACCAGCTCCATCCAGTTTCCCCAGTTAATGGCTGAGGAGACTCAGTCTGAGTTTGCTTTGAACCCCTGTGGAGAAAGTTGTTTGTCTTGAAAACATAAAGTAAATCCCTCTAAAAACAGGAGTTTTATTTACAACAGCAGAGGTAGAAGCCGCTCCTCTGCCCAGCATGTGGGCTGTATTTAGGTGTGGTGATGCACAGCACATCCATGGCCCCTTTATGCACTGATGTTATAAATAATTTTTTTTTTTTTTTTTTAATGGACAGGCAGCTCCTTTTAATACTCCAAGAAGGAGCACACACTTCAAATTCATGTGGCAAAGCAGCAGGAAAGCAAAAATCTGCAGCTTTCAGTCCATGGCATCACTTAAAGTGGCATCCCTGGTGTCACCCCCTGGCTTCAGGGACCACAGCTCTGCTTTGCTCCCCTCCTCCTCCCTGCCTCAGTTTCTCTACCTTTGAGAAGATAATTGCATCCTTTATTAATCCCTGTGAACGCTCTGGGTACGAGGTTGGCCCCACGAGTTAAGTGCTGGCTGTGGCTCTAATGGGGATTAATTTGGCGACGTGGCTGCGCAAGGTTTGCCTTTCGGAGGCCAACGTGTAATCAAAGCGCTGAGACACCAGAGCTGACCTGTAACACTCCCTTCCTGGCTGCTCGATGGGCCATTAACCAGCACTTGGCTTTTAATTAAAGCTGGGTTTTGTCCTCCTTGGAGAAAGGTGGATGTGCTTTGCCCCACGTGGCTGAGTCATTGGAGGGTGTAAGGAAGGAGATGTGGAGCTCAGGTTGTTCTGCATTTGTGCCTCGCTGCATCCCAGGACACCATTGTTCCTTGTTACTTTTCACGGAATCAGAGAAATATAGAATCATGGAATGGTTTGGGTTGGAAGGGACCTTAAAGACCATCCAGTTCCAACCCCGTACCATTGACAAGGACACCTTTCACTATCCCAGGTTGCTCCTAGTCCCATTCAAGCTGGCCTTGAATACTTCCAGGGATGGGACAGCCACAGTTTCTCTGGGCAACCTGTGACAGTGCCCCTTTTTCTTCGTGTAGGCTGTGTCCCCCCTCTCAGGGGCTTCAGGGACCTGCTGGGGGCCATGGATGCCCCACAAGCATCATCTCCCTGCTCTGAGATGCCTTGACCATGGAGAGAGCAACAGGGAGGCTTTTGTTCTGCACCAGAAACTTTTCATCCTTCTTTATGGCTCCTTTTTTATTTCTTTTGGCTGCGCCCTTGCAAATCTGAAGCAGATTAAAATACAGTTCCTCCCCCCCCACTCCCCTTAAAAAAAACCAACCCCAAAGCTTGGCTGCTTGAAATCATCAGATTTCACTGGAGTCTTTTAAAGTTAACAGTTTCCTGGATCCTGGGCAGACTAACTGATTTTTCCCCTTTAACCTCTGTGTTTTTTGCTGTAACGTTTCTCAGCTGTTGCAGCAGGAGGGAGGGAGGACCAGGGCAGCTCTGATGTGGAGGAGGTTATTTCACACGGGGGTTGGATGAATCTGGTGCAGGACTCCCTGGATTTTCACCGCAGGGGACCGAAAGGTCGTCCCCAGGAGGTTGAACCCCCATGATATGGCTGGCAGGTAGGTCATGGCTGCATTCGTGAAGCCCCTTTGGGGCAAAATATTAGGGAAATGGTTCCACTGGAAGAGGAGAGTAGGATGCTGGAGGTTGGTCTGAGCTCTGTTTCTGCTGACTGTTTATTTGCTGAAGGCTCTGATGGTTTCTAGCTGTGCTCATGGATGTGGGGATTGGTGCAAGAGCGGCACAGCTCAGGTGCATACGACCATGAGGAATTCTTCTGGCTTGATGGGATTTGCTGCCCCAAATGCAGCCTGGATGTTCCTTACCTGCCATCTGTGCCACGGAATCTCCTGGTGGGATTGCTGAGAAGAGCATCACAAGTTAAAAGAGTTGTAAAGAAAAGAAAAATAAGAGTCCAGTGCTGGCTGGTTTTGTTGCCTCTCCTCCAAGACTTGTCTCTCCTTCCTTGTAAAAAGTCAGCTGGAGCTTTCCCAGACTGAGGATGTTTCTCTCGGGCAGTTGAGGAGCTGGAGGCAGCCAAGCTTGGCCAAAGGCAGCGATTATCAGCACAAGCCCAAGGGCAAGGTGGGGCAGCCTTGTCCTCCAGCCGAAACATCCTCGTGCCACGAGCGTGACCGAGGGGAGCCGCTGAACCGTCCCAAATCCCTTTGACCCAGCAATCGGTGCGGGACTGAAACGCAAACCCAGCCCTGCAACGCCGAGCTGCGCATTAACTCCGCCGGGGCTGGGAACAAAGGTTTGGGGCCTGGACGGGGCTTTTTAAAATGTATTTGCAAAGCAAACCAGCTCAGCTGAGCGGAACAAGCGTCGGTGGAGGAGCGTGAGCTGCCGGGTGGTTGCTGGGCTATAAAATCCCATCCCCACCAGCGCTGGCAGGGGGATGTGCCGGCTCCCCGAGCTCTCGTAGCGTTTCCACGTTGGCTGGGAGAGTTCTGAACATGCGTGTTGGTCTCTGGAGGCTTTAATCAAATCCAGGCTCTACCAGAAATCGCCTCGAAACTTCCAGCGAGCTGAGGAAACTGAAAGCAGCCGGAGCAAGGAGGCTCCCGGGCGGGGGTTTGATGCTGCAGGGATGTTGCCTTCAGTGCGGGGATAGTCCCGGTGAGGCAGCCGGGATGAGAGGTGAGTCTGCTCCCCGTGGGAAGTCAGAGGAAAGCCCCCAGGGCTCGGCAAAAAAGGGGCCTCAAGGGGAAAAGGAGATTGGGGAGTGAGGATGCTGCTTGGAGGGACACTCAGAGGACACTTGGATTTCGGAGCGTCACTCCCTGGCACGTGTGGGTTCCGATCCCGCGGTTTCCCTGCCGTCTTCCCACCCCGTGCAAAATGAGGAGCTGTGCAATTACTGCGCTGTGGAAAACTCCCCGCTCCAGGGGAGGGTTTTGTTATCCCTCGGTGATTTTATTTGGGAAACAGGGCTCAGACTGTAGGTACTTTCCTTGCTTGTAAAACTTCATCGCACGCTGCTCTCCTGTGGGCAGAAGGGAAAACAAGGTGTATTTTTAACTTCCTTTTCTAAGCTGGGGGCAGGGGAACTTTATGCCTGGCCAGCAACGGTTGTGATCATCTGAGGGTGAACGGTTCAGAGAATGATAGGAAGATAAGAGATAATAAATAAGTGCAATTAAATCCTGGGGGAGGTGATTGGCTGAAGTCATTATCCCAGGCAGCTGCTCGGGCTTTAATTGGGGCTCTCTGAGGGAAGGGAGGTTTTGGTCACGCGTCCCAGACGTGGGACGTGACAGCCAAAAGTGCTGCCTCTTCCTCTTGGCCAGCACTTGCCGGTGCCTTGGGGCTTTCCTGGGGGGAAGCAGCCTGGGCTGTGCTGAGGAGGAAAGCTGAAACCTGCAGAAGTGCTCTTAAACCACCAAACCTGTGTCTCAGATGGGAAAAACAAACAAAGCCTCCTTTACAGAGTCCGTAGTCTCCCCATAATTTCTCTCAGTGGCACTGCAGTGGATGTCCTTGTCCTTTTTCTTTTCTTGGGGTGCACTGGGATAATGTGGACCCAGCCAAGCCCTGTGCTTGCTTGATGGTTTTGGAGGGGGGTTTCTATGGGATGAAGAATTGGTCTTAGAAACCAGTAGAGGGGAAGGGAAGGCAAACCTGCCTTGCTCCAAGGCTTCCTGGCTGCTTTCAGTATTTTTACCCAGTTACTGCGGGGTTTGAGGGACACTGGCTGCTGCTGGGGCTGCTTGGATGCAATTCCCACCATCCATCTCATCCAGCGTTTAACCTGAAGGATGATGGGTGAAAGGAAAAGAGCTGGAGGAGAAGCTCACGGTGGGAGAAGGAAAATCCCAGCCCCAGCTGATCCAGCCCTGCTTTGTTTTCAGGGTTACCAAGATGGGAACTTGGTTTTGGGCAAGGAGCGGGGGATGAGTGAGAAGTCATCTCCAGCCCCCTCCACCTCCCTTTGGAGGGACCACTGTCTGCAGAGTGCATCCCTAAGGAATGTCACATCCATGTGTTTTCTCCCTGTCTCCACAGCCTACCCATGAGCTCGGACTTCCAGCATTACAGTTTCAGGATGCCGAACATCGGGTTCCAGAACCTTCCTCTCAACATATACATCGTGGTTTTTGGCACGGCCATCTTCGTCTTCATCCTCAGTTTGCTCTTCTGTTGCTACTTGATCAGGTAAGGCAGTGTTGGAAGGGAATGTTCCCCAAGAGCTTCCCTGCTTCCAAGCCCATCACCAATCCCTGCATCCCAAAAAGAGGGTGGCAGCACCTTATCTTTTTGTGACATGTCTCGTGCCAGCTTGATGTCCCACAAGGCAGTCACATTATCCACCTAAAACCAGGAGATAACTCATATTGCTGAAACAGGCATGGAATTGTGGTCAGCTTCTCAAAAAGCCTGGAAAGGGGTGTTTTATGGTCCCTGCTTTCTGCTTAACGTTTCAACACATTTCCCTCTGTAATGAGTAACTCGTGTCCTGTGTGCCTAAGGAATGTTTAATACCTGCTCCGTTGGTTATTGAACACAAATTGCTCCTTCAACAGCACAGTTTGGGGATTAATGATGCAGAGTTGATGTGATAATCTGAGCAATGGGGGAGCGGGATGGGAGGGTTAAATGTTGTTCCAGTTTGGGGCTTCTTTTAATTATTTAATGGGCCATTGGGGAGATCGTTGGGCTGCTAATTGAGAGGAGAAACTCTTCCTGATGGAGGCAAAATGAGGCAAGTGGGGAAAAAATGCAGTGCCTGGGAATCGAGGTTGTGGTGGAGATGAGTTGTGCTGATAACCTGAGATGGGGGGCTGGCTGTTCTTCAACCTGTGCCTGGGAGCAGAGGTCATCGCTCTGCCAGCAGTGGCAGCCAAAATTCTGCATTCCCAGAGCTCTCCTCTCCAGCTTTTCCATCCCCCTTCCTTCCCCTCTGTCTTTCCAGCTGGCCCCAGCTCCCTGCAGTCTGTGTATCCATCCCATCCGCTCCCTGTGTTCCTGTAAAACAGACACCCAGTCTCTCCTTGCACCACAGCAGCCAGTCCCACCAGGGTATCTATCCAGAGGCTGTTAAAAATATTTTATCCTTCTCTTGTAGACCAGGGAGGCAACATTTCCATGTCAACCTTCTACATACTTGACAATTGCCAACCATTTTCAGTTCTGTGTGAAGCAAAACCTCATAAAAACATGCAGATGAGCCCAAACACAGGCTTACCCAGGGGTGATTTGGGCTGCTTGGGCATCATATCTTGATTTTTTTTCCCCACAATTATGCACAAGACAAGGGTGTTTGAAGGTGCAACACATCAGTCCATCCCAGTCTGGGATGCCAGTGGGAGGGGATGCAAAAAAAATAGACCAGCAGTGTTTAGAAAGCTCAAGGACTTGTTTTGCTCATGTGGAGCTCGAGTCTATATGGCTCAGTTAGAAAACTGAAGAGGTGTTTGGACTTTGAGAGTATTTTCCTGGGCACTCTCTGGGTGTGTTAATGCCCCAAAGAAGGAATAACAAGGAGTAATGTCTGGAAGGTCAAGCCAGAAAATCTTTAAATTTAGAAGCTGGAGGCGTGTTGTAAGAGAGAGAGGGTGAGTAACCGGTGAGAGAAGCCAGCAAGGAAGTGGCAAGTCCTCTGTCTCTTCACGTCTTTAAATCAAGAGCGAGGGCCTTTCTGGACGAGATGTTTTGGCTCCTGTTCCTGAGGTGCTATTTAGCAACCCATGATAGATGGGGAGTTGGATTAGGTCATCCAGTGATCCCTTTATAGCCCAAAACCCTAGAGAGACTCTACAAATGGCTCTTCAGACCTCCTCCCTGAACTCTGTTATTGGCAGAGCAGAACCAAAACAGGATCCTGCAGCCCCCGTTGGGGAGGGTTTTGCCGTGCCAAGGGTCTGAGCTGTGCCAGTGTCCCGGGAACATCTGCCTCCACGGAAGCTGCTGTGTCATCTCAGCTCATCTGGGATATAAAAGCCTGAGCTTTGGTGGGGTTTGGGAAGCATTGTAGGTGGACAACAGGATGAGGACAACCCACCTGCAAGTGCAGAGAGACCAACAGAAGGACAGGTTCCCTCCAGAGCTCCAGGGCTCTGCTCCCATCCATGGGGGTTCTTTGCAGGTAACAGCAGCTCCTGGCTTTCCCATAGGTGCAGCATCAACACAACCCATCCTCTCCCTCCTTTCCCACAACTCCACATCTGCAAATACTTGGCAAACACCAAGCAAGGCTCATGACACCACCTTCAGGCCCTGGTTCTCATCTCCTGCTCTGGATCAGAGCATCCCCTGCAGCTCTCCTCACATCCCCAGCTGGGGAGGCATCCGGAGCATGGAAGAGCCAATATCAGGTGTATTCACCCCAAATCGCAGAGCTGATGGCATGAAATAAAAGATGTGCTGGGGAAGGAGAGAGCACGGGCTGTGCTTTGCAGCTGTGTCAATACAGGCTGTGCTGCCCCACTCCAAGTGGAAGCAAAGTGACAGTTTTAATTGGATTGGCTCAAAACAGAGTCCAGTAGGAATTTTACAACAAAAAATCATCATTGCCTGTGCACTGTTCAGGTGAACCTTGAGCTCTTCTGCTGCTGCAGACCACTCAGGTCAGAGCACAGGTCCCTCATGGCTGCTGCCTCTGCTTGGCAAAATTACAGATAAAAAAGAAAGAACAAGGAAATGAGATTTTGCAGGGAGCTGGTTGTGTCTGATCTCTGGTGAATTAATGAAAGTGATAAACTCGTGTTGCCTTCGGTCCCATAAAACCCAGTCCAGAAGGATGCTGAGCTGAGCAATGCCACCCTTGCTCTGGGTGAAGGTTGCAGCATCCACTCTCCCTGCTTTGCTGTGGATCATCCAGGGCTCATCCCTGAACAGCCTGGAGCAGCTCAAAGTCTCTGGGAGACTCAGGGTACAAAGCCCCTAAAAAGCCTCTTTTGTTCAAAGGGTTGTTACCTTCTGCATTCAGACCTGCCAGGATCCAACACAGTGGTTGGGTTTTCTGTCCAGAGAAGGGAACGGAGCTGGGGCAGGGTCTGGAGCAGCTGGGGGAGTTGGGAAAGGGGCTCAGCCTGGAGCAAAGGAGGCTCAGGGGGGACCTTGTGGCTCTGCACAAGTCCCTGACAGGAGGGGGCAGCCGGGGGGGTCGGGCTCTGCTCCCAGGGAACAGGGACAGGAGGAGAGGGAACGGCCTCAGGCTGGGCCAGGGGAGGTTTAGATTGGATATGAGGGAAAATTTCTTCATGGAAAGGGCTGTCCTGCCCGGGCACAGCTGCCCAGGGCAGTGTTGGAGTCCCCATCCCTGGAGGGATTTAAAAGCTGTGTGGATGTGGCACTTGGGGACAGGGGTCAGTGGTGGCCTGGGCAGTGCTGGGGGAATGGTTGGTACTGGATGATCTTAGAGAGTTTTTCCAACCCAAATGATTCTGTGAAGAGCCCAAGGAGCCCAGCTGAGCTGGGGACAGCCACACAATGATGGGATAAAAAGCCAGTGCCTGGGACCTTTCTACTCCTACCATAAAGCATGAAATAAGCAGATCTTGGAGGTAAACCTGCAAAAGAATTTTCCTCTGCATTTTATTCCTGTAGCTGTTCACTTGCTGTAGGTGAGTCAGTCACCCAGAGAAGCAGGGTGCTCCCACTCCTGCGGGAAGCGATCCCAAAGCCCAGGAGAGGCAGTTGTTCCTTCAGGGAGGGTGACAGCACACAGGATCAGCAGCCAGGCACTGTGTGGTCCCTTATCTCGGTCAGACATCTGCCAGGAATTCCTCGGGAGTCGCAGCACTTGACACGAGATGGATGGAGCTGGCTCCAACTGGGAATAGTGCTTGCCAGGATCCGGGGTCTCCTCATGACAGCTGTACCAGGCCCCACCAGGATCCATCTGGCCCAGGATCCTGGCTCAGAGGGAGGGAGGCAAGGAGGAGCAGGCTGAGCTTGCACACTTCAGCACCAGCTGTGCTCGTGCTGCTCCCCAGAACCTCCAGGGAGGGGTTTTTTGGGAAAATCTCCCTGTCTGGCTCAGCACCAGCCCAGGGCACTGTAGATCCATGCTTACAGCACGGAGCTGTGCAGGGCCAGGTGGCTGCTTCTTCCCCACCACTGCTCCAAGGCGCTCCAGTGGCTTTGGCTCAGGGGGGCCAAACCCTTGGTGGCCACTCAGTGCTCCACACAGACGGATGCTGCCTCCCATTCCGGGCGAGTTTTCCCTTGTCTGTGGTCTCCAGCCGCACGCCTCGCTTCTCCCCATCTGTGTTTCATAACCGCCTTCCCAGCCGCCGGATCCCTGCGGATTGGGCCGGTTTCATCCTGTTTTCTCTATTGTTCCTGCATCTTCTGCTCGTGTTTCTGCTCAGGGTCCCTGCCAGAGGGATGAGACCCCAGTCTCCTCCTCCTTCTGTTCCTCCTCTTCCTCTCCTCCCTGCCTGCTGCAGTGTTTTCCATGGTTCACAGGCCGGTTCCTGCCAGGCAGCGTTCTTGGAGCAGGAGGGATGGCTCCCTGTGAAATTTGGGACTCAGGAGCTGACTTTCTGCATCTCTCCCTGCAGCATTAAGGTGTATTTTTACCCATCCCTCAACTTAAAAAGCCCATGACATTTTGGGGGAGGGTGTCAGACATAAGGAAATATTTTTCCATCCCATTTTTATAACTTCCCCACTGCAGTGTGGCAGGATTGGAAAACCCCCACGAGTTCAGGTTGAAACAGCCAGGGATTTCAGACAGCCCCCAGAATATTTTTGGAGAAGTGACATTCCAGGCAAGGGGGTTTCCCATCTGAAATCACACTCAGGGCTGGCTGGGGAAAATATTCCTACGGCTCTCCAAACCCTGCAGCCACACATTGACTCCGTATTGAAAGTCCTTGGCCAGCTCTTCAGCTCTGGGGACTTCCCTCCTGAGTTTTCCAGGCACTTTATTAAATGCCATGTCTGGTAATGAGAGGCAATATTAGTTATTTTAATTTTAAATGTATTTATTTTAGGAACATAATGGGCTTCTCCAACCAGTGGATGCCTGTGGAGTGCTCTGCTGGCTCTGACTCTGGAGAGGGGAGACTGGAGGGGGAGGGGATAGAACCAGCACTTTGCTTGTGGCCTAAAATTCCTGCTGGACTTCCCACTGCAGCAGATGTTCTTGGAATAGTTTAATCCCACTCCTCTCCATCCCTCAGTTTGCTGCAGGAGTGGATGTTGTTTGATGGATCTTAGAATTGAGGATAAAGCCGAGTTTGAGGAACCCGGTGTCACCCAAGCAGTGTGATGGGGGCTTTGTTGGGAAACCTCTGGGCAGGGAATCTCCTTCCCTGTCCCTGCTGGAGTAGGAGCAGAGCTTTCCTCAGGTCTGAATCCCTGTCGCTTGGAAAACGGTGCCGCATCCAGTTTTGGAGTTATTGCCAGCAGAAGTGGCTGGGAACTGAGGGGATTTATGGCAGATTGTGATTTCCTCACCCACTTTTTCTGGTCTTAACCATGTGGGTGATGTCTGCTCAGAAAATCAGGGAGATCAAAAGAGGGATAAGGGAGGAGTGTGCCTGGGGATGGAGACGTTGCCTTCCCAGCAACAGGGAAAGCTGGATGTTGCCTAAACGTGTCGTTTCCTGTGGCCATCCTCATTTCTGAAATAAAAAATTTAAAATATAACATGTTAAATCTGGGAAAGTGGAATGTTTGAGGTATTACAATAATCCCATTTTTTTGCCTGACCTCACGTTTCTCCCTGGTTTCACTGCAGGCTCAGGCATCAGGCACACAAAGAGCTTTACGCCTACAAACAGGTGAGATGATCCTCCAGCTTTTCTTTCCCTTCTCCCTAGTGCCAAATCCATCAGTTGTCCTTGTGCTGGTCCTCTCCTTGGGAGGTTTCTGGCCCTCCAAGGGCAGTTCTAACATCCAGGCCAATCTGTCCCTGCTGATTTAATTGTCCCCTACCAGCTGGGCCCCCCAGGACCATCCCTCACCTGCTCATCCCCAGGTCTCTGGATTTTCCATTGAAGTCCTGAGCACTGGGAACATCACCTCTGGAGCACCCCAACCTCTCCAGCCCTCACCCACTGCAGAGCAGTGGTGCCATCACTTCCCCAGCCACCAGTCCATGTTCTGTGGGGTCTGGATCTGCTCCCAGGGTTGGACCCAGCTGCTCCAAATCCCTGCAGCCACAGGGCTTTTCCAGGGAACAGCTCCATGGCAAGCCCAGCTCTTCCCTGCACCCACCTGCACTCACCAGTTAAAATAAACTTGGCCCAGAGGTGGGTGTCAGGCTGCTGCTTCCCCGTCCTGTTTTCTCCAGGATTTGTGGGATTTTCTGCCTCTGATCTCTTGATCCAAGCAGGAAGGTGGGTGGAGTTGGGCTGATAACACACAGTTATCCTGGATTTATAGCCCTCTCCAGGTGTTCAGCTTGGATGGAGGGAAAATGAAGTGGTGAAAAAGAGTGTGGTGGCCCAGGAGGGATAAATCTGGGAGGAAACCTCCTGGATTTGGTGCTTGTGGTTTTATCTGTCCCAGCGCTCCCATCCTCCTGTCCCTGTGCAGGGGTGAGGGCCCCTCGTGCTCCCTGGCTGTGCTGGGTTTACTGGGGGGTTTCCAGTTCTACTGGGACACTCAATGGGATCCCTTTGTGGAGCTTTTTCCTGGGAATGCTGACAGCAGAAGCTCTGTCCTGACCCCAGTGCTTTGCCTTGCAGGTCATACTCAAGGAGAAGGTGAAGGAGCTGAACCTCCATGAGGTGAGCATGTCCTGGGGTAACAAAGGTTCCCTCAGCCTCCTCTTCCTCACCCTGGGGAGGGGGAAAATCCTCAAATTTAACTCCACTGGGAGCAGAGCATGCAGGCAGCTGTGCTTTGGAAATGGGGAAAGCTCCTCTACAAAAATCTGGATTAAACCCTTTTCCCTCCTCCTGGCTCCCCTTGGGTTTTCCTGCATCGTTATTGTTATTTATTGCGTTCTTATCACGCTTATAAGAAGCTGTGGATAAGGGGAGGCCAAGGCAGGCTGGGCCTTGTATAAACAGTGTCCCTGGGTGGGGACGTCCCCTCTGGTCCCGCCACGGTCGGGGTGTGACAATATCCACCACAGCTGTGGGCAGGGAAAACTGAAATCCAGGATAAACACTCCTGGAAGAGGCAGATCCACTCCTCCCTCCCCACCCCCTGAGGGCTGAAGCACCTCAGTTTTTCTCCATGGCTTTCCAGGCTTTTGGGGGCTGAGCATTCCTACTCACAGCCCATTTTTCCTGCTGAATTTCAGCAGGAATCTGCTCGAATCCCACGTCAGGCACAGCCTGGATTTATTTATTCCCCAAGAGACAACAAAAATGCCTACCCACATCCGGGCACGAGGCTGCTCATCTGCTCACGACCAGCTCCAGTTGTTTATAAGCCACTATTTATTTTATTTTAATCCCCTGAGCAGAGCCCATCCCACGTTTGAGCCTCGCCCTCCGCTCCCCACAGCCACAGGGTAAATCCCAAGGGCCCCAGGGTTCCAGGCAGTCCCTGCTGCAGGCCCCTGTTTCTGATCCACTCCCATTAAATCGACCTGCAGTGGGGTTTTTGTCGGCACACCGGCTTCAAAGCACTTCAGTGGGGTGAGAAATGAGTTGTAGGAAGGATTTGGGAATGTGCCAGAGCCGGGAATGGCTGAGATAACGCTCAGCCCTCCTCCTCCTCCAGCTCTGTTCCCAGCTGCCTGCAGATCTCCCAGATTTCGGGGAGGACGAGGGCTCTGTGGGGAAGGGGACAGAGCAGTTCAAGCTCTTCCCTGGGATTTGGGAAAGCCTGGCAGGGTTTAGCTCAAAAATATCCCATTTTGGGCATTTGTATTTTGGCATTTACAGGCAGTGTTTCTGGAAAGCAGAGGACGGGGTGGGAATTTTCCAACATGATGGGGCGGCTGCCCGGAGCCCTGCGGAGGGAAAGCGCCCGCCCAGCTCTTCCCTCCCTGTCTCTGGGTCTGGTTTTCCCCTTTTTCCATCATTCCACCTCTCCCAGGCCCCAGGGGAGCTCGGGATGTGTGTGTTCCTCAGGAGATGACCCCAACAGCTGCACCTGGCCCTGGTGCACTGACAGAGATCCCAGGCCGAGGAGGCTGGGAAAACCACCCAGAAATATCCTGAATCCCCTGGGATATCCAAAATGAGTCAGGAGGAATTGGCTGCGAGGGTGAAGGAGGTTTTGGCTGAGTCTTTTGCCTGCTGGGAAAACAGCCACCAGCTTTCCCAGCCCTGGGATAGGGATGGCAACAGCCCATTGCCTTTTCCTTTTCCCAGAAGTGTCCCTGCGGATGCAGCTCAGTCCCAGGGACCAAGCAGCAGCCTGGATCCATCCCCCTGCACCCTAAAACCTCAAACACATCCAGCTTTGGGGCTGTTCTGTGGAGGCTCCATGGTCCCTTCCCAGAAAAGGGAGACCTGAGCCTCAGACTGTGATTCCAAAGCTCAGCCAGTGAAATTTGGGAAGGCTTTAGGGGGGGATTTCACCCCTGTGAGGGTGGGGAGGCCCTGGCACAGGGTGCCCAGAGAAGCTGTGGCTGCCCCTGGATCCCTGGAAGTGCCCAAGGCCAGGCTGGACAGGGCCTGGAACACTCTGGGATAGTGGAAGGTGTCCCTGCCCATGAAAAGGATGGAGCTGGATGATCTTTAAGGTCCCTTCCTATCCAAACCATGCCATGATTCCATGATTTTGGCCATCTGTGTAGTTTTGACGTGCAAATGTTGTGCCCTGACCACTGACACCGCCCTGTGCATCCCACACCTTGCAGATCTGTGCCGTGTGCCTGGAGGAGTTCAAGCCCAAGGACGAGCTGGGGATCTGTCCCTGCAAACATGCCTTCCACAGGAAGTAAGTGTGGGCTGGGCAGTGGGGCTGGGGGCTCTTCCCACCCCCATTCCAGGGCAGGAATGGCAGGAAAAGCCCCTGTTGGATGAATTGGAGGATGTGAAGCAGCAGAGGCTGGGAGCTGGAGAAATGATTCACAGCTTGGGGAGCTGGGGTTTAACTTGTAGGGTGCCCCATGCAGAGGCAGGAGCTGGCCTTGGTGAGCCTCATGGGGACCCTTCCAACTCAGTCTATAATTCCAGGAAAAATGTAAATATATATTTTTTTATATAGCCCGTGGTTTATATAAAGCAAAACCACAAAAATTTATGTGACTATATAAAATAATAGCAATGTTTTATGTAATAATACTATATAATATACTATATGCTAAAGCTACATAATATCCTACTATCTATTACAGATATTTTTCTATTTTCTGCTTATTTATACATTTTATCTAGTTTTATATATTTATATTTTATATATTATATAATGTATTTATACAACATTCATATATATAGTATATATACTATATATATTGTATATACTATATAAGTATATATAATATATAATATATATAATTATACATAATATATAATATATAATATGTATAATTATATATAATATACAGGATACATAATAGTATGATATCAGAATTATTGACATAATTTTTATCATTATTTCTATACATTTATATGCATGATATAAATTTATATATTTATACACATATATGTGATTGTGTATTATTGGTACATTATTTATAGATTCTGTATTTATAATTTCACAGACACCTTTTACGTATATAGCTTATTTTTTGGCGTATACATTTTATATCCCTATAATATAAATATAAATATAAATATAAATATAAATATAAATATAAATACAAATTTTATATAAAGCATAACACAAAATCCCTGTATATACACACACAGAGACACCCCCCCAAAAAAAAATCCCAATAAAACATAAAGGTACTCAAATGATGAATTAAAAACTGTTCAGCAGCAAAGCTCCAGGGCGGGATCAGGAGGTTTGGGGGGGATTTTGCAGCTCCGCAGCGAGGTGCGGTGTGTCCGCACTGACGCCCCGTGTCCCCCGTGTGCGCAGGTGCCTCATCAAGTGGCTGGAGGTGCGGAAGGTGTGTCCCCTGTGTAACATGCCGGTGCTGCAGCTGGCGCAGCTGCACGGGAAGCCGGACCCGGGCCCGCCGCAGGGGCCGCTGCCCGGCTCGCAGAACATCGTATAGTCAGTCCCTGCGGGGCCGGGCCCGGCCCGCGCCCGCCCGCGGCGCTCGGACACAACCAAAGCACTTCGGCCGCAGCTGAGCAGCCCCAAATCCTGCCGGGATGAAGCCTGGGCTCGGATCCTCCGCCAGGGCCAGGAGGGGAGTCGGCGTCCTCGGCACGACATCCTTCTCCAGCACCTCCCTTCTCCAGCGCCGCGGCCGCCGGGAAGCGGCGCGGTGGCACCCAGCGACCTCCCGGAGCACCGCGGCGGCCCCGAGCTCCGGCCCCTCCTGCTCCCCCGAACGCGGGGCGGACCCCGCGGCATCGCGGCCGCTTCCTGCCCCCTTCTCTTCGCCTTCGGTTCCTTTGCCTTTGCGATTCCCACCAGGAAAAGAGGGGGTCTCGCCCCTGGAGTCGTGCTGCGGTTGGGTGTCCCCGTGGCACCCGGTGTCACCCCCGGGAGCAGCGGGTGGTGGCTGTGTGGGTCTCCCGGGTTTGGATTCCCCTCCCACCCTCCCGGGGGTGGCTGCCCCTCCTCCTCGGCTACCTCAGGGGCCTGCAGTCCCTGGAACGGGCACCGTCCTGGCCTCAGCTGCAGTGAGAGCCCTGGCGTGGGGGGCAGGCAAAAAATCCCGGCCTTCGGGATCATCCCATTGCTTCCAGCCTGGCCCCGGGGGTCTCTGGGCAGAGGTTTCCCTTGCCAAAACACCCCAAACCCCCCATCAGCGCCTGGCGGGGAGCTGGGCCACCCTCTCGCCTCTCCGACCACAAGTTTTGGGTGTCCCCTGCCATCCTCACCAGTCGCATTCCCGGGCTTTGGGGGAGGGGGGTGTCAGTATTACACGGCAGCGGCTTTCCCGGGGGCAGGGCTGGGGGGGCTCCTGGTGCCGTCCCCCCTCCCAAATAACCCGGGACTGTTTATGGAGCGTGGAGCCTCATAGACGTGTTTGTACACTACAAATTCTGCAGCAGAATATTTTTTAAAACATTCGCTGGTTTTGGTTTTGTTTTTTTTTTTCCCTCTGTTTGTTTGGGTTTTTTGTAAGCTCTATTTTTGTATATTTAATTGCTATTTGAAAATTCTAATAATGCGTCTTTTTTGCTAATCACACTCTTCTTAAGGAAAAACCAGGAAAGAAAAAAAAAAAAAAAAAAAAAACAACCGAGAGTTTGCATGTGATTTGACTTGAAATGTAAATAAAAGCAGGTTTTGGAAGCGGGGGTGTGTTTGCAGGGGCTCTGTCCCCCCATCCCTTGTTCCCTGTCACGCCGGGGATGTCCCCAGCAGGGGAGGGACCGCAGCAGGGCTGGCGGTTGGGTCACGTTGTCCATGTCCCCTTGTCCCAGCAGCATCCCTGTCCCAGAGCAGAGCATCGCTCCCAGCCACGCCGGTGGGGACACCATCCCATGAGGGCAGGGGGGCTGCAGCGCACCCCAAAACCCCCAGCCAAGGGGGATTTTGCAGGTTCCGGGCACGGGTGAGCTTCCCTGCTTAGGGAGAGGATATTCCTCCAACCAACCTTCCCAGCCCGCATCCCGGCCCGACCCCCTCATGCCGACCTCGGCAGGGTTGGGACGGGTTCAGCTCCCGGCTCAGCGCTATGGGATCTCCTGGGGTGCAGCTCCATCCCCATCTCCTGCTCACTTTGTTCCTCTCCTCCTCTTCCTCAAGGCTTGACCAGGCGGGTGAAAAAATCCCCTTGGATTGTCCCCATGGGGGTGGCTGAGCTGGGGCCACCCCCAGGCTGGGATCCCTGCAGGGCCCTGGTGTGGAGGAGGAGGCGGGGCTCCCACGCGTCCATGTCCCGCTGTCCCCGTTCCGCTGTCCATGTCCCGCTGTCCATGTCCCGCTGTCCCCGTCCCGCTGTCCCTGTCCCGATGTCCATGTCCCGCTGGCCCCGTCCCGATGTCCCTGTCCCGATGTCCCTGTCCCCCTGTCCCGATGTCCCTGTCCCGCTGTCCATGTCCCGCTGTCCCTGTCCCGATGTCCCTGTCCCCCTGTCCCTGTCCCGATGTCCCCCGATCCCTGCCCGGCGCGGGGCTGCTGCCCTCTAGTGCCGGATCGTGCCTGAACACCACCGAAACCATGGAATCCTTTGGATGAGTAGGGACTTCAAACCCCATCCCATCCCATTCCATTCCCTGCCATGCGCAGGGACACCTTCCACTATCCCAGGCTGCTCCAAGCCCCGTCCAGCCTGGCCTTGGACACTGCCAGGGATCCAGGGGCAGCCACAGCTTCTCTGGGCACCCTGTGCCAGGGCCTCCCCACCCTCACAGGGAACAATTCCTTCCCAGTATCCATCTGATCCTGCCCTCCGGCAGTGGGAAGCCATTCCCCCAATGTTCCGTTCACCACCTCCAGAAGGAGCCACAGGAACTGAGCGCCTGGCTGCCATTCCAGCCCTTTTTGGGATGACGAGCTCGCTGGGAGGCAATTCCCACTGCTGGGACAAAGTCTGGATCTCCCACCGAGCTGCACAGAACAGTTATTTTGCTGCTTCCACCCCACGGCTCCTGCTCTGGATTGATGCTGCACCACCACCAATCCCATTCCTATCAATGATCAGCAAGGAAGTTTTTCATCAAAGCCAAAAACGCTGCAATTTCCCCCAGAATAATTAATGTTCGTTAAATTTTTCCCCCCCTCCTTTAAAATGCTTTGAAATACAAGTGATTCCCAGAGCCTGAAACATGCAGGGAAGGAGAAACAATCAAGGATTGCCAACAATTATTTTCAGTAAGCTAAAAACCAAGTGGTTGACCCCGATTTCCCCAGCACATTTCTGCTCATTCCCACCACCATCCATCCCGCTGCGCTGGAGCTCCAAGAACGAGACAAGAAGCAAACAAAGGGTTTGAAGCATATAAAAAATAACTGTAGTATTTTATAACAAGAAGAAAAAAAAAACAAGCAGTTTACAAAAAAAGGATAGACAATAAGCCAGGAACTTTGGTGCTGGGATCAGACTGTGCTGGATCTACTCAAAAATCCCGAGAAAAAGGAGTCACACACGCACCTGTACAGAGTGAGGATGTGGAAAACTTGCAGGATGCTGTGCCCAGGGACACCAGTGTCTCGGAGCAGGGACTGTGGTGGATCAGGCTGTGGGATTGCTGCTGGGAATTCCCAGCCCTGCAGAGATTTCCCAGCTCTCCACGGCAGAACCATGGCAAGGTGGCTTCTGCATCAGCCCTCAGCCCCCAAGGCTGCTGTGATTAATAAAAGCCAGGCTTTTTCCTGTGTATCCCAAGGATTCACACACCCTCCCCAGCCCAGCCCAGCACTGACCCCCTACATCAAGGAGCCACAGAGGTCCCAGGCACACGGATATTCCAAAAAGCTGAAGTTTCTGTGCCTTTTCCATGAGTTTTGGCCCTGAGGGTGGGTGAGTGAAAGGCCAGCCAGGTACGTGTGTGTTGGGTTTTAGGGGGTACAGCAAGAGCTGAGTGTAGAAACCCTTCAGTCAGCACTCTGGAAATGGAGATGTTTTTAATGGAGCGTTTGGGAACCTCTTGTGTGACTTCACAAGGAATGAAGAATAAATGAGGTCTTGCATTCAACTGATCCCAAACAGGCTGCCCAGAGAAGCTCTGGCTGCCTCATCCCTGCAAGTGCCCAAGGCCAGGGTGGATGGGGCTTGGAGTGACCTGGGATGGTGGAAGGTTCCCTGCCCATGGCAGGGGTGGGAATAGGAGGGGCTGTAAGGTCTCATCCAACCCAAACCACTCCCGGAGCTGCAGGATCCTGCTCCCAGCCCTCACCTCTCCAGTACCATCATAGGAACACAGAGCAGGACACAACTGAAACCTGTGTTAGTCTGCAGGAAAAACATTTTCCTCCCCAGCCAGTTCAGATCACCTTCCACATGAGCCCTGCACTCTTTTTCCAGATTTTTTCCCAGTTGTCAAATCCCTGGCTGTGTCCAGAATCTCAGCTCACAGTCAGCTGAGGTTTAGAGATGAACACAGATCTACCCAGCAAAGCAAACACCCTCTGAACCCATTTCCTCCCTTTTCAGAGGGAGCTGCCACATGAGGAACCCACCTCACACTGCTCAGATCTGGGGATGCAGCAACAGGCAGAGCCAGGTGGGATTCAGGATGTAGGGAAGAGCTCGGGACTGTCCAGCACTTCCAGCCAGGCTCACAAGGGGATCAGAGAGCTGGAAATTGGTTCCTCGGGAAAGAAACCAGGACTGGAAGGGCGTGTTGAGGTCAGGGTGATGGTCATCCTGATATCCTGGGATAAACCCAGACACCATGACCTGATCTGAAGGACCTCAACAGCTTTCCCTGTGCTCCAAGGAGCTGCTCACTGGGAAGCCAGAGCACTTCCAAGGCCATGTCTCCATGAGCTCACATCCCGAGGGAAGGTGCAGATACTTCGTTGCTTTCAGAGAGCATTTATTGAGCGTGCAGGATCCCTCCCAACCCCCCTTCCCCAGGGTGCAACTTCCACAGGGGCTCCACACCGCAGCATCCCGCTCGCAGGCTGTGTGGCAGCATGCACAGGGAAAAGAGGGAGTACAGCATGCACGGAAAGGGGAGGATTCCCCCAAAATGACAGGAGTGTAGCCATTAATAAATGTAACATGGAATATTACAGAGATCCAAGCGTGACTGAAGGAAGCATCTCTTTGGTGGAGTTCTGTGCAGCCGAGTTTGGGAGAGAGAAAATCCCAAACAAACAAACAAACAAACAAATACCCCTATTCCATCCTCAAATTTAGATCTCAAGGCTGGAGGCTGACAGACACCCCTAACACCATTCCAAAGGGTGCTGAGGGCTGTGTAGGAGCGCTGCAGGCTGCAATGGGAATCACCCTGAGGCACAGATCCCTGCTGTACCTTCTGTCCCTAGGACAGGGATAAGGACGTGTGGAACAGGGATAAAGCCTGGCTGAGAGCACAGCTGTGTCCCACTGTGGATCCAGTGGGCCATATGCAGTTACACACCAGGGCTGTGCTGATGCTCTTCCCCCTTCCCAGACCGTTTTCCAGCACATGGAGAACCTCTGATTGTGAACACAGAACTGACCTGGGCACTCGGCACTCCAAGGGATCCCAGTGGAAGGAGCAGAGTGCCCGTGCACTGCTTTGTCACCATCATTAAACACGGAGTAAAACTACCTAAAAAGGGCAATTTCACATGACTGAAATGCCCCACAGACCTTCCCATGCACCCCCATGTCCAGCCAGTGTATTCCAATCACATCCTTGGAACAAACCTGCACTGTAATCCCAGATGGATTTCAACTCTTACAGACACCCATCCCCGTGCTGTCCTGACAGGCCACAGCAGTGGAACAGTCACAGCAGGGGCTGCGACACAAAACGTGGGCTCAGTGACCCCCAAAGCACGGGCTCAGTGGCCCAGGGAGTGACCTGAATCCATAGGTCCAACAGAGATCCTACACAGAGTCAGGCTGAGTCCAGGAGTCCCAGGAGAGCACCGACTGCACCGAAGTAACCCTGAGGAGCGGAAGGAACATCCAGTGAAAATCCACCTCACACAGAACAGCAATACCCACGGAATCAGGGAATGGTTGGGGTTGGAAAGGACCTTAAAGATCATTCAGTTCCATGTCCTGCCACAGGCAGGGACACTTCCCACTATCCCAGGCTGTTCCAAACTCCATCCAACCTGGCCTTGAACACTTCCAGGGATCCAGGGGCAGCCACAGCTTCTCTGTGCCAGGGCCTCACCACCCTCACAGGGAACAATTCCTTCCCAATATCCCATCTAACCCTGCCTCTGGCAGTGGGAAGCCATTCCCCCTTGTCCCAAGTCCCTCTCCAGCACTGGAAAGTCTCCCTGGAGCCTTCCCTTCTCCAGGCTATTAAACACATGGTGTAATTTTAACAACATATAAAGGAGAGGGGAAAGATACAACGACAGGGAGGTACTTTATAAAATAGAAAATAAAATAAAATATAGCTGTGGCTGTAGCAGCAAAGCCCTGAGAGCCTCCTGCACCGTGCACTCAACAGCTCCACTGGCTGTTTACAGAGCGCTCCAAGGATTTGCATTTTGCCATGAGACAAATTTTAAAAAGGAATTTCACCTCATGTTCCAAGAAAAGTGCTTTTAACTGTCCCTTTGACCAGTAGTCCAGGGCGTAGGCCAGGAGCCTCATGGAGATGGTGTTGATCCGAAGGAAGTTGCCCACGAACACCACACGGTTGATGTTCTGCCAAGTGTTAAGGGGAAAAAAAAGGAATATTAAGGCTAAATTCTATTTTCTGCTTGCAATGATGAAAACCCCCCGTGGGGATGGGTCTGGAGCACCAGGAGAGGCTGAGGGAGCTGGGAAAGGGGCTCAGCCTGGAGCAAAGGAGGCTCAGGGGGGACCTTGTGGCTCTGCACAAGTCCCTGACAGGAGGGGGCAGCCGGGGGGTCGGGCTCTGCTCCCAGGGAACAGGGACAGGAGGAGAGGGAACGGCCTCAAGTAGTGCCAGGGGAGGTTTAGGTTGGATATGAGGGAAAATTTCTTCATGGAAAGGGCTGTCCAGCCCGGGCACAGCTGCCCAGGGCAGTGGTGGAGTCCCCATCCCTGGGGGGATTTAAAAGCCGTGTGGATGTGGCACTTGGGGACACGGGGCAGTGCTGGCCTGGGCAGTGCTGGGGGAATGGTTGGGATTGATGATCTTAAAGGATTTCTCAACCTAAATGGTTCAGAAATTCTATGATTTAAGTGCCTGCTGAAAGTGTCTGGCAGAACCTGCAGAAAACCACCCATAATTCCATTAGAAAGCAGGACCAGGCCATTTTAAGCCAAGCCCTTCCTCAGACTCTTGCAGAAATTCCAAGGCCAATCTACAGCCTTTCAAACTCATGAATTTGGATAGAATAGCTGATTTTCCTAAGAAATCCTTATACTGCCTGGGAACACTGATCATCAAGTGCCATCTCCCCCTCTCCTCCCATGATGAGCCTTTGACTCATCATGAAACACCTGAGTCACTCTACTTTTAAATGGGGAGAAAACAAACTAATTAGGAGCCCTTAACCAAAATAATTTTTAAAGAAAGGGAAAGACCAACCAAGTAGTGGTATTTTGGATTTAAACCAGACTTCCAGCCTTGCTTTTCCACCCTAAAATAGTTCTGATCCAAGCTCTGAAGCTTTCTTGTTCTCCAACAAGAAAATAATTCAGTTCCTCCTCTTACCGAGGAACCAGGATCGAGTCTTACCTGCTCCTGAACTCACATCCTTCTACGGATTTTCCCTCCCTCCCCACACTGATTAACATTTCCCCTGAACTATTCAGGATCCTCATTTCATTCAGCTGAGCTCCAGAGCAAGGAATGAGCAGATACATTATGAGCAAGGCTGTTTAGGACAGGTCTTGCCTCGTTTTGGCAGCAATGAAGGCAGAGCCAGAGGAGTCAGGAGGATGCTGGATGCCATTTGCCCATCCCGTGGAAGCAGGCTCAGGATGGAGTGCAGAGCATGTCTCTGCTCTTTCATAGCCCTGTACAATGCTGCTTGACATGAATGCAACAAGGCAGCACTGTAAAGAAGCTGAAAGCACAGAGATCCAACAACGGCCGTGGCAGTGGTGGGGCTTGGCCAGGAAATCCAGCACAATTCGTAAAAACAACACAGGAAAAGATATCCAGCCTCTACATCCTCTATCCCTCCTTTCCTCCTCTCCCAGTGGTCCCCAGAGCTGTTCCCAAAGAGAGGGGTGTTCCTCAGGCAGGCAGCAAGGGAAGAGATTCCCAAAATACCTCATTAAGGGCACACATCCGCGCTATGGAGCCAATGTTGTTGGTGATGGTGATCAAAGTGGCCTTGGCCAGGTCCTCCTTGCTGACAGATTCCCTCTTCTCCTTGCTCATCATGTTTCCAAAGCTGTAAAGACAGTTTTAGGGTTAAAGGTCCCATCAGAATTCCAGGAGAAAACAAGAACTGCCAATTTAACCAAAGTGATTCCTCTTGAAGGATTGACTGCTACCTTTAAAAAGCATTGCTACCAATAACTTAGATCTCTTAGGAACTGCTGCTCTCCTAAGGCACCTAAATCCAGCTTTTCATCCTTGCAGGATCTCCAGTGGCAATCAAACCAAGATGAGAACCAGGCAGGGCGTTACCTGGATGCCACAGCCCAGCCTGGCAGCCCAAAGCGCTCGTAGTCTCCTCCGTAGATGTCCCGCACCAGTTTGTCCACCTTGGTGCTGTCCCCATGGGATGCCATCTCCAGGGCCTCCTCGAACGTGGAGCAGCCCGTCAGAAGGCAGCAGAGGCCAAAGAAGGTTCCCCCTCCAAGGCTGCAAGTAAAGCAAAATGAAAATGAAAGCTCACGTTGTTCAGCTCTGCGTTCCAGTTAGCTCAGGTCACACCATTCCTGACATCTTGTTTTAGGGAGAATTATCTTGGAAAAGCAGCATTTTCCTGGAAGTCTGTTCCTCTCACGTATCTTACAGCCTGTGAGGAATCCCTCGCCCTCACAGCTTTGTGCACGGGCCATGTTGTGAAATGAGACCTCCATTTTCTTATGTTACACTGTTCACTTTCTTCCCAGCATCCAGAGATGTTAATCTGAAAATAAATATTAGTCCTGAGGGACAATTGGAGTGTCAGGGCAGAGATATCCAAAAGTTGGGGGAAAAACTCTGTCTTGTTCACTTTACTGTGCACAGATGCCACTAATAATGTATAGTAAGAGTAAGAACTGTACTGAGAGGCTTAAATTATTATTATTATCATCATTATTATTATCATCATTTTTATTACTACTGTTACTTTCCAGGGAATTCAGGAGAGCTTAAAGCTACAGAACTCTTTGGCTTTGCCAGAACACAAGAGCAACATCTTCAAGATGGGCAAGAACTGGGGGATTACTGCTATGCCCTTATCCCTTCCACCAAAATCTGGCAACTTTTGGAAGTCAGGATGGAAATCTCAACTTCTTGGATGAAAGCTAAGAGTGTTAACAATCCCAAACTATGTGATCTTATAAAATAAATAAATAAAGCCCTTAAATTCCTACAGCAGGGCAACTAAAAGACCAGCTTTGGTATAGACTGGCTGCAGTAAAGACACCAAAACATGAAATCCAGATCCTGTTTTCCAGGAGGGATTTTTGCTGGCAGGGAGTAACTGCAGTAGGAGCAGGAGCTTGGTCATTCCTCTCACCACCTTTCTTGCAGCTCATCCCTGAAAATGCCATTTACAAAGCAGGAATGTGCTCCAGACCCTAAAATCAAAGTCCCTGTACCCCCCCCCCCAGCACTCACCTGGTGCCTGTTACCCGTTTGTAGTTGTCTTTGGAATAGACAGCCAAAATGCTGACCCCTGAGCCAATGTTCACCAGAAGGAGAGGATAGGGATTCTCCAGGTTGAATGGGAGCTTCTGGCACCTCTCAGCATCCGTCGGGTTCTCAAAGTAGTAACACTCTGAGTGTCCATTGAACCCCAAGGAATCAATGTACAGCACTCCTTTCACAAGGCAATCCAGCTCATCGAGCTTACAAAGCTCAAGGTCACCCATCTGGTGGGAAGGAAAAAAGAGGAATATTGAAGAAGTAGCCAGGGATTTGAAGGGTTTATGCTCAGGGCTGGAAAAATGCATTCACTGCCAGCTCAGTCCTGCTGTGTCCATGCTCCCTGCAGAGGCTGAGGGAGAACAGATCACAGGGGAGCACAGGGACTTCTAGGTACCCCAGCCATCAGGTGTGGAACAGGGCAAAACCATCTGGATCCACAGATGGACACGGAGTGAATTCCAGCAATTCCCACAGGCCTGACTTAGGCCCTGATGCTGAGGCACTGGTGTGAACAAGCCAGGAAAAATGAGGGACTTACACTGTCTGACAAAAATATCCCACAAAACCCATCCAAAGGAACATCAAAAAACAGTGAGGAAGTTACAAGATCATTTTCCTCTCATGTCACTGCCTTGACCACACAAAATGGGATATTGGGAAAAACAACAGAAAGGGTTGTGTTGCCCAGAATAGTAGTGGAGTCTGCATTCCTGGGGGGATTTAAAAGCCATGTGGATGTGGCACTTGGGGACATGGGTCAGTGGTGACCTTGGCAGTGCTGGGGGAACAGTTGGATTTGATGATCTTAGATGGCTTTTCACCCTTAATGATTCTATAAAAGCCTTTTAAAATGCATTTTTCCAAGCCCTGACTAAACAAATATTTATCATGTTTTTCACCATGAACAAGGATCCCACTTAGAATGAAATCACATGATGATGTCAAATCCCAACTATGAACTTCCTGACAGTTACATTTACCACAAAATCTGCCTGAACCTCAACCAGCTCATTCACATAGGTGTCAGAAATGAAACCAGGTGAGCAAAGGAAGAAAATAAAGCAGGAGAAAGACAGCAATGAGGAAAAAAAACCAAAACAACCCCACAAGACTGAGATTAGCACAAGCAGAGATTAAAAACAGAGAGGAAGATTTGTAAGAAAGATCATTAGTGAATAGTTTTAGAGTTATGTTCAGGGCAGAAAGTGTTTTAATTTGGAGATGCCAATTTGACTCCACATGCCAAGTTTAACTGGAGTTACAAACAGCATCAAAATGAAGATTTAGAGAAGTTTTAGAGTGTGCAGAGGAAGTTTTCTAGTTTTAAGCTTTCAAAGAAACGTCACTACCAGATCCTAATGGTATAGAAGCCAAAAATGCCTACTGTGCGAAAGTCCTGCTCAAATTTGTACGCTCCACCTCCCGTGGCACATAAGGTAGTATGGAGGCTCGAGAAGTGCTTTTCGCTTCCCATTTGGATAAAAGCAGGCATGTCATGAGTAGGAAAGCGTATAAAGTGCAGATTGCCTTTACGTCCACACAGGGTAAGGTCCTTGAGCTCAAGGTGCACATCCCGAATGCCTGTGGAGCCATAGGCTACGTTTGATGTCAGGTATTTGCGGATGCTTTTGAGGTTTTCCACTTCTTCCTCTTCCTCTTCGGCCGTGATGTCCTTGGGTTCAAAATAAACCAGTTTGACCAAGGTCCCTCCGATGTCCAAGCCAAACCAGGGAAAGACTGCAGAGAGAAGACAAAGAGAAAATGAGACGGGGTATGGCACAGCCATAGCACGAGCACCTCTCTAGTGGAAGGTGTCCCTACCCATGGCAGGGGGTTGGAATGGGATGGTCTTTAAGGCCCCTTCCCACCCAAACCATCCTGTGATTCCATGGAAACAGTTTTCATTGAATTAATTAATGCAGTTCTCTAAGGACCCATGTGGTCTCTCCATTTTCAGGAATGTTGGCAGCCTGGTCTGTCTTTGACAAGAGACAGCTCCTATTTAGAGATCCCTCACATTCAGGAGCTCTGAATATTTGCTGTACAACACTCAAACACTGACATCCCTCCCCACAGGTCTGACAGCATCCATACCCTTGCCAGATCCTGCTGCAGGTTTAATCCCCAGCTATTCCTTTTCCAAAGTTCTGAACCAGAGCCACGGATAACACCAGTGCTTTTACATCAAAGGGATGTACAAACGTTCCCTAATTACAACACAGGGCTGAGGTAGACAAGTAATCTAAGATGCCGCAGGGAGACAAAAACAAATGTCTAATTGGATTATTTTATTAGTCAAATTCCCCCATGGTACAAAATATGCATCAGTGTCAGGCCCAGCAACATTTACAGCTGTGTTAGATAATGAGCTTCTTGGAAAAGATCAAGAGAAACCCCTGATCTGATGGAATCTGCGATTAGAGCTGGGAACTGGAACAGATTAGTATCACTATTAATGAGCTAAAGGAGAGGCTGGAGCTAATGAGATGCACAGGCTCCAGAGCAAAGGGAAAAATGTAGCCACATGTTAGGGCTTATGGGAGCAGGATTCAACCCTTATGGTAGCTTCCAGAAGGAAAAAAGGAACTCTTAGAAAATCAACCTGAATCATAGAATCATACAGGTCAGAAAAGACCTCCACAATCCCAACTATTAACACAGCACTGCCAAGGTCACCACTGACCCACGTCCCCAAGTGCCACATCCACACAGCTTTTAAATCCTTCCAGGGAAGGGGACTCCACACTGCCCTGGGCAGCCTGTTCTAATGCTTGATTGCTCTTTCAGGGAAGAAACTTTCTCTAACATCCAACCTAAACCTCCCCTGGCCCAGCCTGAGGCCGTTCCCTCTCCTCCTGTCCCTGTTCCCTGGGAGCAGAGCCCGACCCCCCCTGGCTGCCCCCTCCTGTCAGGGACTTGTGCAGAGCCACAAGGTCCCCCCTGAGCCTCCTCTTCACCAGGCTGAGCCCCTTTCCCAGCTCCCTCAGCTGCTCCAGACCCTTCCCCAGCTCCGTTCCCTTCTCTGGACATGCTCCAGCACAGACATTACCAACGTTCCTCTGGAAAACAGCATCTCAGGGTTTAGTAAAAGTCCTTATCTGCAAACAGATAAAGGTGGAACATGGAGAAGCCCTCATCCCTCCCCCTTTGGAGCAGGAATCCCTCATGTCAGGCTCTTCAGGGAACAATCTTAGCACAGGCAGAGCCTGACAGGTTGGAGGACACATTCTCTGGTGGCTGTACAGGCCCTTCCAGAGCTTTCCAGCTCCCAGGAGCTCCTGGCACCGGCAGCTCCCCAAAGTATTTTTAATCCACCAAGTTATTTTTATGTATTTCCATAGAGGCCACCCCCAACCATCACCAAAGGAAATCTTGAAAGAAGATGCAAGCTCTATTTTCGGAGACACATCCAAATCCCAATCACTCTCCATTTCTGAGGCATTTACTTCAAACAAGAACAGACACAAAAATAACTTTTCATGAATGAAAGGGAAAAGAATCTGAATGGCAGCCCAGCAGAGAGAGGGAGCAGGGGCAATCCAAGGACTTTTACACAGGCAGATAGTGATAAGACAAAGGGGAAAGGTTTTAAACTAAAAAGAGAGATTTAGATTACATATTAGGAAGGAATTCTTCCCTGTGAGGATGATGAGGCCCTGGCACTTAGAAGCTGTGGCTGCCCCATCCCTGGAACTGTCCAAAGCCAGGCTGGGTGGGGCATGGAGCAACCTGGGATAGTGGAAAGTGTCCCTGTCCACACCAGGGGGTTGGAACACGATTGTCTTTAAGGTCTCTTCCAACACCAACCATTCCATGATTCCTGGAATATATTTGTTCCTGTCAAAATATGCCATTTGATTTCTGCATTAGACTTTTTTTTTAAAGCATCCCCACCATTATATTTAGACAACAATCTTCCCCCAAACTCCCTTTGCCAGGCTACACAGGGGTAAAAATGGGGAAAGAGCAGAGGTTGGGGACTTGGAGATGGTCTCACTAATGTGCAGCAGAAAAGACAAACATCCAAAAACACGGTGCTCTGAAGCCAAATGCCTGAAAATGCCACAGGGGCTGCTCCATCACAAGCTAACAGGCTCCTGCTTCCCAGCACTCAGCTGGTGCACGGCTTCAGTAAAGTAACAGATTTGTTTTAAAGTTGGTTGTAAAGTTCACACACCAAACTCCTACACTCAGCAACACAAACCTTCCAGATTTTAGGGCAAACACCACCTGGGTCCATCGGTTTAGGCAGCTTTCCTGGTCACAAAAAAAAGAGCAGCTCCTTGGAAACTTCACCCCATACCCAGTACCATCAAGACCTTCAATATTTTATTACACATAAATTTAATTTTTATTTGGGCAGAACATCAAGCCTGGAGTTAAACCACACCAGTTGTCCACTATCTGCCTCACCAGGAACAGGGAAACAGGAATGATGCCAGCAGAGCTGGGAGTAACTGCAACCAGGCTGGGCTCATGGGTCACTATCTCTACTCAGCACTGGCCCTAAAAAGAAAACCGAGCCCCCTGAGCTGGGATACAACTTCTGACCAGAGCTGGCTCCCACATCCCTGTGGCACTGCTGGAAAGGCTCCGTACAGAGCAGCTGGTATTCTCCATCTGCAGCAGCTCGGCTGTACCTTCCCTGTAAGTCACCAGGGATAAATTTGAAAAGACAGCCTATTAAGGTAATTAACTTACCCCAAATCATTGTTAATTATGGATCTCTCATTATATACATCCTAGCCACAGGTTAAGAATCCAAGGAAGAAGTGTGTGAGCTCAGAATTAAGTACTTCTCTCCCTGCTGCAAAGGATTCCCTATGCAGTAACACCTGTTGGAGAACTCAATCCATTACAGGGACAAAACTTCCCTATAAACCCTTTTTTGTAGGAAAGAGGAATGGCACACAAACAAGAGGAGGAAATCACTCCAAGGACATGAAGAACTGGGGATTTTTTCCTGACACTTACAGGAAGTCATCCAACAGGAACATGCAGGGCAGTGACAGCTCTTCCCTGTCTGAGAACTAGAAAAATCCAATGGAGGGAGGAGGAAGCTCTCTTGGATCAACGCCATCACCATCTGCCACCAAGATTTCTCCTGAAACACTGATTTATTTTTTTTCCCAGCAGATGAAAGCCATCCTGAGATCTCTCCCTTGTAAGGCTCTGAAGCAATTTTTCCAAGAGAGCTGCCGCAGATCTCGAGGAGCAGCAGGAGAACTGCCGGCATCCAGGAGCCCCCGGGCATCCCCGAGGCAGATTTTGCTCAGTCAGAAGGTTCTGCTGGAATAACCAGACACCAGCATCAATGGCCAGGGCAGGAAATGCAAACACTGCCTCTCATCACCTCCTCCCTGCTGCTACTTGGAGATCTCTGTGCTGGGATGAGTCTCACATGTCTCCTTTCCAAGCGCTCACCAGCTGGAGAACAACGGGAAGGATGGCAAATCCCAAGGCTGGCAAGGGAAGCACATCATCTGTATGGACCCTCTGGGCTCTCCTCCTGCCCAGCACCTTCTGGAAAATGTTTAGTTGTTCCTTGGGTGTTTGGGCATTTCCAAGAAAGGCAGGAAATCCTCTGCTCTCAGTTCCAAACCTCCTGCAATCTGTCTCCTTAGAGGAACTCTGTTGCTTTACTGGAGGATGAGAGCCATGAATCCCATTCTCAGCGAGTTGGGCAGAGAAGCTGTGGCTACCACATCCCTGGAAATGTCCAAGGCCAGGCTGGAGCAACCTGGGATAGTGGAAGGTGTCCCTGCCCATGGCAGGGGGTGGAATGAGAAGGTTTTGAAGGTCCCTCCCAACCCAAACCATTGGCCTGACAACTTGCTATCCTCGAGCACAGACAATTTTAAAAGCAGCTCTCTCTATATATTTTCAGGTAAACAGCTCTTTGTCTTAAAAACAAACCTTCTTCTCAGAGGCAGATCTATGGCTATACAACAAACAGCAACAAACAAAAGACTGGTCGGCAAAGTTAAGGGCTCACAGCTCTGACTAAATAATCCCAGAAAAGCTCAAGGATACTTTGTGTGCCCACAGCAAGAGCTGCCACCCTCCCTTCAAATCCCTTTCACAGTCAGACTGTAAGATCTTTGGGGCAATAAAAAGAAATTGCCTTTATCTGATATGTAAATTACTTCATAAAATTTAACACTGTGTAAATAAAAAAAGCCCTCAACAGATTTATTCTGGAAGCTGCAGAACTGTCAAGATGAAAGAGGTGATATAATTAAAGATCTCCATGGTGGATTTTCATCACAAAACAAGCAGCTCAAGTTGTATTTCAGAGTGATCCTTAACTTCTGAGCCAATTATATCAGGAGCTAAAAAGATTAGTCTGATGATTTAGTTCAGCGTGTGACAGCACCTCCAGGCTTACTCTGAAATATTCAATATTATATTTTAATAGTGTTATACCATGCTGGAAAATTTACAGCTGAGAAAAAATACAATTTATTAGCACTTAATATAAAGTGACACTAAGTCTACATTTCCTCCCATCCCTAAAAACAGGCTCTGACAGGAATTCATATTTCATACACCATTCCAAAACAGAAAAAGATATTTAAACATCAAAGCTTAAATTTTGTATTACCAAAGAAGCGACAAAACGGCATTTTATTTTTACCTTTTCTTGGATACTTTCTGTATAGAAAATTTAAAGTCACGTGTCCATTATGTCTTTGCATGATTCTGATAGAAGATACTACAACTTTTTTAAAAGCAATCAGTTGAAAGGAAATAATACTTTTTTCTCAGGGAACAAACAAACAAGCTACAGAAGGGAGAAGCACATTTTGCTAACCAGGGAAATAACCTAAACTCATCTCTGTTGAGTATCCCAGGATTTCAGGAGGAGCAAGGAGAGAGTGGAAGAAGGGGAAAAGGGGGAAAAGCTGATGACCTGAAATGCTGATCTATTTCTCTTATAAAAAAGATTCATTAAAAAAACATTCCCCTGCTCATTATGACCTGTTCATCATCAGGTTTCTGCCTGGCACTTCGCCCTGCCCACAGCCACAGCTCCCTTATGGACCACGATGGGAATATCCTCTTTACTCATCTGGGATCTTTCCAGTCCGATTTTTTAAGTATGGATTTCAATAATGGCACTGATAATTCAGTATCAGAAGGGAATTTTCCTGTGTTGTCCTTGGAGCTGATAAAGTTTTTGTATATGACATGTCTGCCTGCACTAATAACCCTGTCAGGCTCCCTTTCCCAACACAACACTCCAAAGCTTCAAGAAATCTCCGTGTTTTCAGGGACACTTCTCAGACCCTTCTGAGAGCAAATGTCCTTGACTTCTCCCCCTTCTGACAGGGGCATAGGGAAAATCAGTGTCTTCAGTGAAGTTCCTTAAGTGCACCAGAAAACATTTCAGGGAATCATTCAGGTCGGAAAAGACCTCTGAGATCAATTCCAACCGTTAACACAGCACTGTCATCTTCACCCCTAATCCATGTCCTCAAGCGCCACACCCACATGACTTTTAAACGGGGAATTTAAATTTCCAGGGAATGGGAATTTAGCTGGGATGTTGGGCGCACTGTTTCTTTCAGATCTATCCCAAATCCAGCCCTCTTCCCTGATCTCCGCAGTGAAACAGCCCTGACTGTACCTAACAGGCACAGAGGGACGAGGAGGAAGGAGGATCACGAGCCTGCTGAAATCCTTCCACTCCTGGGGAAGCGGGGCTCATCTGCCAGGGCATCTGCCAGCACAGCCAGGCAAGACAAGCCTCAAGGTCACCCAGCTCGTTTGCCACATGCCAGCACCAGACAAGTGGGAGCTAAAGTAGGATATTTTTGATCCCATGCCCATTAAGCGCTTCCCCTTCATTCTGGCTTGAGTCTTCCTTAAGGTGGGATGGAGCATTTTAACTCTGAAACTGATTTACTGTGACATCAGGCATTGTCCCTGCTAAGGGATACACTTGTCCCAGTCCATTTCTCTTCCAGTTACCACAAGAACCATTTAGGAAAGTCAGACTACATTGTAATCCCAAATCACACCATGCTGACCTTACAGAATGGATCCAAACCCTTTCTTGGAAGCTGCCAGAACACCTGTTTTCCATAAAGTATCCCACGCCTCTCTCAGCATCCAACTTTAAACCACATTTTCCAGAGAAGACACAGACACTGCCCCGAGCAAGGCAGAGGAGAATCATCACCTAACGCAGAGCTTTATGTCCTCCCTCATTCTCATACCAGAGATCTCCTTCATGTCCCTGCAGCCTTTTAACTAACAGGTCTCTAATTAACAGCCCCACGGATCCCTATTCCTATTTTTCACCCTAAAGGCGAAAGAGAAGCTGCCTTTTTCACCAGCAACCAAGAAAAGATCAGAACACTCTTAAAACTTCACTTGAATACAGTAACAACATCTTGGTGCTGCCAGTCACAGCCGAGATGCAGCAGAATCCTGATCCCTGTTTTCAGCCCAGATTTCTTGCTCTCATCTTTTTAACAGCTGTGCAGGTACCAAGGAATTACACCGAGGTTGTTTCATTTTCAGGTATGGAAAGTTCCTTCCAGGAGGAAGGACTCCAGCAGAAGTCAAGGAATAATCGCTCGGTTCCTCCTCAAACATGGCTGAAGTCAGTGACAGCCACGGCACCTGCACGGCAGCTCCTGCTGCTCCCAAAATGAAGGCTGCCATCCATTTTGCTGCTTCCAGTAGGACACTTACAAATGTGGTTACAGGGATGGGGTGTTTTCCTTAAAAAGCCTGGTTTGATCTGTGTCCAGCTCCTGCCAAACCTGTAGGGTTCTTCCCTCCCAAAATTGAAACTATTCCCTTTGCTCTCCATTGCTTTCACAGTTACCAGTCCAGCCCCACAACCTCACACCCTGGTCCCTCCATCTGTCCTGCTGTGCCCTTCTCCTCACCCTCTGTCACCAGCTGCCTTTCCTTCCTTCCCATCCAAGGTCCCCCAGTTTGGGAACCTCAGCATCCACCACAGCCCCATCCCGTGTCCTGCCCCACCAGGCAGGTGTCACCTCATCCTAAACCTCCAAGAGCTCCTGGAACGCAGCTTGTCCCATCCTTCACCCCAACCTCCTAGCCCATGTCACTGTCCAACCGTGTCCCCACCGTGCTGTCCCCAAACAAGCCATGCTGTGCCCATGCCATCACCCCACAGTGCTGTTCCCAAGTTGGCCATGCTGGACGAGTCATCACCCTACCGTGTCCCTCCGTGCCGTCCCCAGACTGGCCATGCTGGACAAGTCCCCACTCCACTGCGTCCCCACCGCGTTCCAGACTGGCCATGCAGCGCCCATGCCATCACTCCACTGCGCTGTCCCCATACTGGCCACGCTGGACAAATCCTCAGCCCACCGTATCCCCGCCGTGCTGTGCCCACACTGCCCATGCCGTGCCCATCTCACAGCGCCGTCCCCGTGTCCCCCTCCCTCCCTGCTGCGCCCCACGCCCCCCCAGCCCCACCTCCCCAGACCCCGCCCCTGCAGCCCCCACCCGCCACAGCCCCACCCACCGCGCTCATTACCATAACCCCGCCCCTCCCCTGCCCATCCTCTCAGCCCCCCCGCCTCTCCCCCCCTCCGCTCTCGCTCCGCTCCCGCTCCCCCGCACTCACGCGGGCGGTTCTTGCGGACCGAGTCCCGCCGCTGCCGGCTCACGGAGCCGCCGCGTTCGCGGGGCTGCGGACCCGCCGCGCCGTCCGCGCCCGCCGCGCCGCCGCTGCTCCGCCGCCGCAGCTGGGAGGGCCCGGCGTCCGCGCCGCCACCCCGCCGCCGCGGCTTCTTCTCCTCCTCCGCGCCATCGCCACAGCTGCGCGGCGGCTCCATCGGCAGCGCGGCCCGGCCCCATGGGCCGCCCGGCCCCGCTCCGGCCCCGCTCAGCCGCCACCGCCGCAGCCACCGCCCCCGGCGCGCCTGCGCCGCACGGCCCCGCGGGGCGGGATACCCCGTGAGGCGGCCGCCAATCCGCGCCCCCCGCGGCGCAGAGCGACAGGAGGATCCGCCAATGGGAGGCGGGTATTGAACGGCAGCAAGATGCTGGGCCCGCCTCCTGCTCTCGGCGGCGTAGAGTGACAAGCGCAGCTGCCCAATCGAGAGCGGCGCCTGGGTGAGGCGGGTCAATATGCGACAGCTCTGACCTATGGGCTGCCTCTGGGGCGAGATTGACACACCAGTTGCCCAATGACTGAGAGAGCTGTCCGAGCGGGGCGGGAGGAGGCGCGGTGATTGACAGCTCGGGTAACTATGGCAACACAGGGGGCCGAAAGGAAGAACCGCAGTAGGCCCGGCTGGGCTGGGCCGCGCGGAGGGGCTGATTTGAATATTATTTGCATATGCAGATAGCGATGCACATGGCACGGGGCGGGTCTGCCACCCATCATGGCGAGCCCGTACCCCACAGCCTGGAAGGGACCTTAAAGACCTTCTCGTTCCACCCCCTGCCATGGGCAGGGACACCTTCCAGCAGCCCACGCTGTACCAAGCCCCGTCCAGCCCGGCCTTGGACACTTCCAGGGATCCAGGGGCAGCCACAGCTTCCCTGGGACACCTGTGCCAGGGCTTCACCACCCTCTCAGGGAAGAATTTCTTCCTAAGATCTTAAAATCCTCAGCTCTTCTTTACATCCCAACATAATTCTAGTGTGGATGCATTCTGTTCTTTAAATCCTGATCCCATGTTTATCAACAGCCGCAGCAGGAAACACGCAGGTGGCAGAAAAATTGAGGCAACCATGAAGAGGGGTGTAAGCAACAACCAACAGGATGAAAATTGAAAGGAAAACACAGATTCCCAGACTACAGGATGCCATAAGAGCTCTCACTGTAAGGCGATGGCGATCTCCGTGTGAAATGTCAATTGTTGTCTGGCACACGAAGAGCACACCAAGCATGGAACCACAGCCCAGTGACCCAGGGTGCTCCTCACCTGCCCCGGGGTAATCCCAGCTCACCGCAATCCTCAGGCGTTAATTTGATACTGGAGGGATCAGTGACCAACATTCCACAAAGGTGTGATAATTCCCGAGAGAATGTGCTGATTTCTGGACAGCAGGGTGAAAACAGGACAAAGGGATCAGTCAAATTTAGTTGGTGTATTTTAATATCCTGTTGGGTGAGTGGAGGAAGTGGATAAATGGGGTTGGCAGTGACAGAAGATAAAGGATGAGCTCTCTGAACACAAATAACCTCCTTCAGAGCAGTGTTGCCTTCATTTGGGTAAAAAAGGAACTTGCTGAGCTCTGCTGCCCAAAGCTCTGAGTATTTTCAACCCCTGATCAATGTGTTTGACACACCTGGGCTGTAAGAGCTCAGGGAGAGGAGAAAGCAAGGGGAGCTCTCAGCTGTTGGGACAGAGCAGGGCCTGCAGGAGCATGGAGAGGGCATAGGAAATGGCTGCTCCCTCCCAAAAACTTCCTGTTTACCCCCAAAAGGCACACTGCATGTCAGAGCTGTTCAGGGGACAAGAAGACAAACCTGGGGAGCAACCACCTCCAGAGCTGAACCCAGCATGGCTAAGGCAGCCCAGCATGGAAAACGTGCCCCTTTTCTGTGCAGGATGCTGGGATAGAATTCAACATGAGAAACTGGGAGATTCTGGATAATGGATGAAGCAGGATCCTGGCCTTGGTGAGGTACCAAGCTCAGCACACATCTGTGCATTGTGTCCACCTGGTTACATCCAGTCCTGAGGGTCTTTCCCTTCCAGCCACAGTTCCCTGTGGCTGTTTCTCCCAAACAGTTTCTCAGGGGACTGACTTTGCAGCTTGGTGCATTTCTCCTCCCAGAACTTGTCCAGTTCCTCTTTGGTGACGACATCCTGACTTGCTCAGCTCTTGGCTGCCTCAGGAACCACCTTCCCTGTTTTCATCCTGCACATCCTACCACCAACAAAAGACCTGCCGTGGCGGGCATCCTCTGGACCATGACCTGTGCTTTTTCCAAAAGGAGGTCTGGAAGCTGCCCCTGAACCCTGTCACCTCCTCCTGGCACCGATGGCCTCAGTCTCTCTGTGTCACTGCCATCAGAGCCCTTCAGACTGTTCCCTCCAGCCATAGCCCCATCAACCTCCTGCTCTTCATCCAACAAATCACAAGAAGTCAAGTGTGAAGCATCAAACCAATTTATTTTAGTTAGTAAAAGGCTTTTTAGCCTGTTAGTAAAAGACGTGCAGGGATACAGCTCCCTCCTGCACCATCTCCTGCTAATGAGGCTTTAAAGTGCTACATAACAACTGTGACAATCCCGGCACTTCACAGCAGCGATCTGAACATGTGCTTTCCCCAGCCTGAGGTGGTGACAAACCAGCTGTTTCACAAGAGAAATCTGACACGAAAAGGCAAAGCATTCAAGTTGTTGCTTAAATGTATGGAAAAACATGGGAAGAATTTCATAGGCAAGTAAAGCATCGGAGAAGAGGGCCTTGGTAGGGATGCGGCTGGTTTGGGATCTCATGGATCTCCTCTGAATTACAGAAAGCATGGAGAAGGCAAGTGCCTTTTTGTCCCTCTTGTTAGGGAATAACCATTTTAACAGGAAGAGCAGCTCCCACATTCCCTCTCCTGGCAGAGAGTGTGTTTAAAGGACTGTCCCTTCCTCCTTCAGCACCGGGCGCTGAGCAAGGGATGAACACCTCGAGATCTTCTGGAAAGCAGCCCTGACACACCAAAATCAACACCTCCCTCTTGCATATACTGATTGTCCTTAGTTTTATGGAGGCACTTCTTGGACTTTTGGGCAGAAGGAAAGTATTGGGAGGGAGGAGCAGCCATTCAGGGCTGATGGACCTTTCCCACCCCAGGCCAAGCTCCGGGCGTGATGGCTGCACTTTGCAGCCAGGCCCCAGGGGGCTGAGCTCCCTCCTGCTCCCTGCCAGCAGGAAGAGGGGATTTTGGGAAGCTATACTGACAGCAGGAATTCAGGATGAGTAAGTTACTGGACACAGCAGGATGAGGGAAGTGATTCTGCTCCTCTGCCCCACTCGGGTGAGACCCCACCTGCAGTGCTGTGTCAAGATCCGCAGCCCCAACGTAACAAGGACGTGGAGCTTCTGCAGTGAGTCCAGAGGAGGCCACAGAGAAACTCTGAGGGCTGGAGCCCCTCTGGAGTCAGGCTGGGAGAGCTGGGAGTGCTCAGCCTGGAGAAGAGAAGGCTCCAGGGAGACCTTAGAGCCCCCTCCTAAAGGGGCTCTGGACAGAGACTTTGGACAAGGGCCTGGAATGACAGCACAAAGGAGAATGGCTTCCCACTGTCAGAAGGCAGGGTTAGATGGGATACTGGGAAGAAATTCTTCCCTGCGAGGGTGGTGAGACACTGACACAGGTTGTCCAGAGAAGCTGTGGCTGCCCCATCCCTGGAAGTGTGCAAGGCTAGGTTGGATGGGGCTTGGAGCAACCTGGAGCAATGTAACTACTCCAGGCTGCTGCTTCACTGCTTTACTGTATTTTAGAATCACAGAATGGGTCATTAAAGAGCATCTCATCCCACCCCTCTGCCATGGGCAGGGACACCTTCCCCCTAGACCAGTTTGTTCCAAGCCCTTTAAGTCACTGGAAGGTGCTACAAGGTCTCCCCAGAGCTCAGAGCATCTCAGACTCTGGTGTGGCCTCCCTGCAGTGTGCAGCTGATCCCATTTGTGTCCAGCCTGAGCAGAAAGTTCCTATACCCCTATGCCATAGCAGCAGGTATCAGGAAGGGCAAGAACTCCATTTACCCTTCCAGTCAGGCTCAAAAAATCCAGCCTGAAAATCAAAGACACCCAACAAGCCTTTGTGGCACCAAGTCTGCTTAATGTTGGCATTGCCTGAAACATTCCTCTTAAATCAGAAACCCCTTTTCCTGCCGGGAGAGGGTGAAATGGGGCTGATCCTTGAGAACACTGGTTAGATGCAACTCTTTCCTGACCCTCATGTTTATCCCCAGGGTCAGTGCTGCATGAAGCAATTCCAGGAGGAGCAGCAGAGACCACCAAAGGTCCTTGCAGCAGAGGCAGACACACCAAGTAAGGCGAACTGAACATGAGACGTCTGGTGGAGGCTGCTGCATGCACCCTTGGGCACATTTTCAAGCCAAGATGAGCAGAGCCAAGAAAATCAGCTCTGCTGTTCCAGGATATCTGCACAACCTCTCCTGGCTGCACTGCACAAAGGGACCTGGAGGTCACCCTTTGGATCACCAGTTTCCCTGAGGCCTCCTGGGACCAAACAAGGAAGACATGGAGAATCACCATGAGGGCTTTCCTTTTTGACTCAATGGATCACTTTGGAGCAGGATCCTCTCCTCCATGTGTGTAAAATGAGAAGGCTACAGCCAAGAAGATGGTTGGGAACTGTGAGGGAACAGACCCAAAGCCAAGAGCATCATGTACCAAGGCCTCTTCCAGCAGAACCTTCCAGAAAAAGATTTAACAACGCCCCTACTGCCCCCCTGCTATTCTTCAGGCTTCAAATGCGTTGGCCAAAATCCTGTTGCCAGAGGAATTCCCCTGGCTGCGTCACGGTCATGGCATTGCATCCACTATTTCCGCAGCCGAGCGTACACCGCGAATGCCATGGCAGAAATGATGCCAACAGCTGGAAGGATGTACAGCAGGGACAGGCCGTTGCTCTCCCCCTTTGGGACTCGGGCCTGAGGTGAGCTGGTGGCAGCATCACGGCCACTGCCAGAGTTGAAATTGACAGAGCTTCCAAGGGGACTGACTCCATCACTGCCAGCTCCAAGCTGGGTGCTGGGGTGATGATCCACACGGACCTCATGGGTGCCCAGGGAGGTGCTGTTCCAGCTCAGAGCAGGACAGGAGTCTCTGCTTGCTCCAGATGCCTCCTTTTCCCTCGGGTCTGCACAAACCAAGGAGACTCTGGGGGATGCTCCTCCTGAGCTCTGGCTATCGCTGCTCACCAGGATTGGGTCGCTGCTGAGGCCAAGGCTACTGGAGGTGGTGGAACGGTGGTTGCTGGGCTCCTGAGAGCTTGGGCATCTGCTGGCCACCTCTGGGCTTCCCCGAGGCATGGACATGAGGACGCCTGGCTTGCTGAGCTCCTCATCCCTCTCATCACTGTGAGACACCCAGACGCTCGTGGCAGAGCTCCCCCGGGAAGCCGATCTCCCAGCCGTGCCTTTGGAGCCTCCTACCACAGCTGTGCCCAGGACAGGGTTTGTCAAGGCCGGGACCACCTTTGGGAGACAAGGAGAGGGGATGGGTGCAAAGGGAAGCATCCACTGGCCCAGTCTTGGGCACACAGGTCCCACACAAACCCACTTCAATACTCAGTCCCCACACCTGCCATTAATAAAGTTGGGTCACAGGTAACAGTGAAGTGAAAGAGCGAGGGAAGAAGGGAGATAGGCAGGAAGGAAAGGGAGCCAGGCAGTGAAGAGAGCAGTGGAAAACAGCACCTGGAAGCCAGGAGACTGACTGGCAAATCAAGGAGGGGAAATGAGTCAAAGCCCAACAGTTTGGCTCCCTTCTCCCATGCTCCATAACACAGTGTGTGGACAGTAACATGAACACAGTGGGGGAAAAACCATCCCTGAATAAACTCATCACCAGCTCATGTGGCACTGCAACAGAAAATCTCCCAACCGGGGGAGGTCACAAGGACACGAACGAATGCAAGTGGCAAGAGGAAAGGTCACCTACTTCCTCCTTTGTTGGCACAGAGGGGGTGCTGCTGGCTGTACTCCCAATGGGCAGTTTCTTCTCTTGCTTAAGAGACTTCAAAGAGGTGTCACGGGATGGGAAAGTGTCTCTGGGCACAGGGGTAGCAACCAGGGTAGCTGTTTCCATTGAAGCACCTGTCAGGGAGAAAACAAAGTACATTGTGTTAACCAGGAGGCCTAAAAGGTGAGATTTGCTCTTCCTCAAGGATACTGTGACAGGACAGTCCCCAGGCTGAGGGGGTGGCACAGGGAGCAGGACCCAATGCCCTGGCTCTGCTGTGGCACCTCAGCTTTCCCTGCAGCTGCAGGTAACTCATGCAGGGTGGGCTGCAGGGCTGGGGAGCACCAAGGGAAAGAGAGGCTTTTAAGGCTCCTGGAACTCCATGTCCCCCCAGCCAGAAGGGGCTGACCCCACATGGTGGGGGCGAAAAGGCTGGCAGGGATGGGTGTCTCTCCTCCCAGAGACCCTGGAGGGCAGGGCTTTATCCTGATTCTATGAAGCCCACGGGCGAGGGATGCAGGAGATGCTAAAACTCCCCCAGACGCAGGACAAAAACATCTCTACAAACTAGGGGAAGGGGAGAAGTTTCACACCCAAAGCAGCTGCACTGACAATAAAAGAATTAAAATGCACTTGGGTAAGATGATCGTTGTAGGTTCCTTCCAAATGAAAGAGTCTGGTCTGTTCTATTCTACTCCACCCATTCCCCCAACACTGCCAAGGCCACCACTAACCTGTGTCCCCAAGTGCCACATCCAAATAGCTTCTAAGTCCCTCCAGGGATGGTGACCACCACTGCCCTGGACAGCTGTGCCAGTGCTTGACAACCTCTTCCGTAAAAGAAATGTTGCCTAACATCCAATCTAAACCTCTCCTGATACAACTTTTGTCCTGTTGTTTGTTACCTGGGAGCAGAGCCTGACCCCACCTGGCTGCCCTCTCCTGTCAGGCAGCTGTAGAGAGTGAGAAGGTTCCCCCTGAGCCTCCTTTTCTCCAGGCTGAGGCCCCCCAGCTTCCTGAGCTGGTCCTCATCAGACTTATGCTCTAGAGCCTTCCCAGCTCCATTCCCTTTTCTGGACACATTTCAGAATCCCAATTTCTTTCTTGCAATGAGGGGCTTTCAGCAGCACCTCCTGCTCCCTAGTGGCTACTTGGTTCTGCCAGAAGAGAAACCCACCTCCACTCCCTTGATGCCCTCGCAGCTTCTTCTCCGCATCAAACTGCTCCTGGATGAGGAGGGGGCTGCGCACATCCACAAAGCTGCCCGTGGGCTCACCATGCCCAGAGCTTGGCACAGGCTGCTTTTTTGGTGCTGAGTTTGGGGGCTGCTGCCCCACACCACGAGTGGCCCCTTCCAGCCGTGGCAGTGACTCTGTGGAGATATCTGAGTTCTCTTCAGGCTCATTCCTGGGCTGCTCAGGGCTGTGAGTGGCACCTGCATCCCTCGATGGAACAGACCTGCCCAGGGCCAGGCCCGCTGTGCCGCGGTGCAGGTGGTTGGCATTCCCGAAAAACCCGTTGTCCACGCACACCGGCCGGCGGCTCAGCCAGTCCCGGCCCTGCTCTGGGGTCCCCGGTGACACTGGCACAGCCCCGGCGGGGTGCGAGGGATTCCCCTCTCCACTGTGCCCACCGCTCACTCCGCCATGGACTTTGCTCCCAGGTGGAATTGGCTGGGGACTCTCTTGCTCTGGGAGTTTTTTGGGGAGCTGGAAGGAAATGAGCTGTGTTAAAATCACTGAGATGAGGGGGTCTGGAACCACGGGGGTGCTCCAAACCCTGAGCAGTGACCCCTGTGAGGCTGGTTATGAAGGGGGTCTGGGGTCTCTCCTGGGCACCCACCCGATAGTCAGGGGCTGTGGAGAAGCCTGGACTGGCAAAGCAGACCCGCACTTCCCCCATGGAGGGAGACAAGAGAGGAAGCAGTGACAGGGACAAATAAAACATGTAAGTTACCAGATGCAGCAGTGATCAGCAGTGAGAGGCTGCTTGGGGTGGCCCTGAACAAGCCTGGCCCTACCACAGGCTTCCCACACCCCACCAAAAGGTCCAAAAGGGACCTTTGTGTCCCCATCCAACACGTGCCCTGCTCACCGATTCCTGCACTGGGAGCCTGGCCTCCAGGTCCGTGCTCTTGGGGGTGGCAGCGCTGGGCAGGACAGGTGGATGGTCACCAGCAGGCAGGTCTCGGCGTGGCTGCTCATCCATCGGAGCACCCGGGGCAGGATTTGGCCCCTGGGATGGTGTCTGGGCATTGATAGTGGGAGGGGCATCACGGGGAAGGGAAGAGGTAGCAGCAGAATCTGAGGGACCTGGAGGAGACAAGCAGATCATTGTGGGAAAAGCTGAGGAAGCAGAGGATAAGTGTGGGGCTGAGGCAGCTCTGTGTGCGTCCCTGCTCTGTCCCCACATCAGCCAAACCCACAGCATTCCTTCGTTCATCTTTCCATCTTCCCTCTTCCCAGGTGACAACCCCAGCCCACCACCAACTTCAAACATGGACCTGTCATCCTCAAACACATCACCACAGTGAAGAACATCCCTGGGACAGTCACAGACACCTCCAGCACCCTAGGAAGCCAAGGCAGGGACAGAGACAACTTTGTGTCCCCACCTCCAGCAGCCCCCCGGGGCACACTCAGGGAGGAGGAGCTACATACGAGGTCGAGGTCGAGGTTTCCAGGTGTCATAGACTTCCTGCAGCTCATCGGCCAAGTGCCCTGCGTTGTTGTGGTGCAGTGCCTGGATGAGATCCTGTACCCAGCCCTTCCTGCACCTCAGGTGCTGATAAAACCTAAAGACAGCTGCCTGGTTGCCCCGTGTCTCCTCCCGGGCAAGGAGTTCATCCTAGAAAAAACACACAGGGCATCTAAGAGACAGTCTAGCTTAGAGGTTAGACAACTCTATGTTCCCATTGGGGAAGGAGCCTGGCAGAGCTCAGCAAAATAGGAACTTACTCTGTCAGAATCGACAAGGCAGGTCAGGGAATCAGCCAGCGACGCCACTCGGATAGCCCCAAACTTCTTGAGGTTTTTCGTAATGTGGATGTACACTTTGTCTTCAGCCAAACCCATCCTGGCTCAGCACCTGCACAGAGACAGAGACTTAGCGTGAGCAGAGGCTGCTGGTGAAGCTCAGGCTGTCTCCAGAAGCTGTAGCTGTTCCATAGGCACCCGTGCCCTGGCACAGACACTGCGATGAGACAGGGGAAATGCCAGGCGGAAAACACGCAGAGAAGACGTTCGGGTTAAAGTTCAAAGCTCAGCTTCATTTCCACAAACCTCGCTTCTTTCTACCATCGCCCATCCTGTGTTTATTCCCATTCTGCTTGTTTGGATTCAGCCGGCGGGTTGGGGGCCGGCCTGCCGGCGGGTCATAACAAACGCCAGGGCCACAACAGGCGACAGGGCCAACACAAGCACCAGGGGCCACGGCTGGAATCCCGCAAAAGCAATGGAAAAACCAAAGGGGAAGGCATAGGGCTCCTTCCCACAGGGAATGGCGGCCCGCAGGCCGCGACGTGGCTCTGTGCGCCCTCACGGCGGGGCACCCCCGCCCTCAGCGCGACCTTCAGCCCCCGGGGGAGCTCCGGGAGGTTCTCCGCTCTCAGATCCCCATGGCAGAGCGGCCGGGGGTCGTGGCCAGGGCTGTGGCGGCCACGGGGGTCGATGCGGCTCCGGTGCTCCCCCCCGCTTCCCCTCACAGACCCTCAGGGCCCCTCACCTGCGCCCGCCGCCGCCGCGCGCCCGGCACTGCTATGACCCCACCCCCTCATGTCGTGCCCGCCGCTGATTGGCCGTCGCGCACGCCCGTCATGATGATTGACACGTAGTGATTGACAGGGGGGCGTGTCCGGTTCCGGGCTCCTCAGGACGAGGGGGACGCGGAGATCCTGGGGCGCGTCCAGCGGGTGTTGGAGCACGGGAGCGTCTGTCCTACGAGGAGAGACTGCGGGAGCTGGGCTTGTTTAGTCCGGAGAACAGAAGAGTGAGAGGGGATCTCATCAATCCATATAAATATCCCCAAGGAGGGGGTCACAGGATGGTGCCAGACTCTTTCCAGTGGTGCCCAGCGGCAGGACGAGGACTAATGGCCATAAACTAAACCACAAAAAGTTCCACCTCAACATGAGGAAGAACTTCTTTGTGTTGAGGGTGAGCACTGGAACAGCTGCCCGGGGAGGTCGTGGATTCTGCCTCTCTGGAGATATTCCAAACCCAGCTGGACGTGTTCCTGTGTCACCTGCTCCAGGTGACACTGCCTTGACAGGGGGCTTGGACTGGATGATCTCCAGAGGTCCCTTTGAGCCCCAGGATTCTGTGGTTCTGTGGTTCTGGGAGCTGCACCTGTTCAGCCTCGGCAAGAGACATCTGAGAAAGAACCTCACTAATGTGTATAAATATCTGAAGAGAGCGTGCCAAGAGGACAGAGACCGGGCTCTGCTCTGTGGTGCCCAGCAATGGGACAAGAGGCAAAAGGCAGAAACTGATGGAAATTCCACCTGCATATGAGGAATCCTTCATGTGAGCACTGGCACAGGTTGTCCAGAGAAGCTGTGGCTGCCCCATCCCTGGAAGCATCCAAGGCCACAGGTGATGGGGCTTGGAGCAGCCTGGGATAGTGGAAGGTGTCCCTGCAGGGAGTGGAACGAGATGGTCTTTAATGTCCCTTCCAACCCAAACCATTCTGTGATTTTAATTAATTGAAGCCATCTTTCCTCACTCTAAATTATATAAAAAAATCATATTTCTGGGTTGTTTCTAATTAAGAAGAGATCTTTGTGATGATCAAAACTTACCACGTGAAGCACAAAAGCCACTCGCTCAGTTGCGCCCAGTAATTTTTGTTCCTAGAATCATAGAATCATAGAATCATAAAATCATTGAATGTTAAAGGTTTGGAAGGGACTTTAAAGATCGTCCCAAGCCGCCCTGCCACGGGCAGGGACAACCCCCACTAGACCAGGTTGCTCAAGGCCTTATCCAACCCGGCTTTGAAAATTGCCATCGTTGGGTCATCCACAACTTCCCTGGGCGACCTCTTCCAGTGTCCGAGCATCCTCACAGTAAAAAGTTTCCTCCTAATATCCAATATAAATTCCCTCTCTTTCCACTTGTACAGTTACTCCTTGTCCTACCGCTGCATTTCCTTCCTAAGAGTTCCTCTCCGGCTTTCCTGTAGTATCCCACCAAACCTTTTTTGTTTATAGTTAATTTCCTACTCCGGAATTTTGGGAAGCGGGACCGGTGGGGGGGGGGTGGGGGGGCGGCAGTGCCGCCTCCGCGCCACCAGGGGGCAGCACCGCCACGTGCCGGGGCCCCTCATGGCCACGCCCATGGCCACGCCCCGGCCACGCCCCCGGCCCGGAGCCGCGCGATGGCGGCGGCAGCGGGCGGGCGGCGGCGGCGGCGCCGCTGAGCGCCGGGAGAGCCCCGAGGGGCGGCGGGGGCTTCCCGCACCCCTTCCCCTTCCCTCGTATCCCCCTCCCCTTTTCCCCCGACCCCCCCCCCCCGCGCCCTCCCCCGCTGCGCCGTCCATGGTTACAGGCGGCCGCCGCGGCCTCGCAGCGGAGCCGTTTGGGCGGGAGCCGGCGAGGGAGCAGCGGCCGCAGGTGAGCGGGGGGGGGGGGGGGGGTCGCAGGTGAGCCCCCGGGGATGGGCACGGGGTTGTTACGGTGGCGTGGGGGTGATGGAAGGGGCGGGGGGCGCGACCCACGCGTGTTCGTGGAGTTGGGTCACCCCCGCCCTGTCCACACTGAACTTGGGGGTTAGTATGTGCGTATTTGTGGGTATATTTGTTGATGGTAATGGTGATTTCTAAAAGTGATCGCTGGCTGGGGCTTGTGGATTTGCTCCATTGGAGCGAGTCCAGAGGAGGCCACCAAGTTGATCGGAGGGATGCAGCACCGCTCCTGTGAGGAAAGGCTGGAGGAATTGGGATTGTTCTGCCTGGAGAAGGATCCGGGGAGACCTAATGGGGGCTTTTCAGTACTTGAAGAGAAGCCACAAGAAAAATGGAGAGAGACTTTTTACAAGGGCCTGGGGTGACAGGAGAAGGGGGAATGGCTTCACACTGAAAGAGAGTACGGTGAGATTAGGTATTAGGAAGAAATTGTTCCCTATGAGGGTGGTGAAGCCCTGGCACAGGTTGCCCAGAGAAACTGTGGCTGCCCCATCCCTGGAAGTGTTTAATGCCAGGTTGGACAGGGCTCTGGGCAAGCTGGGATAGTGGAAGGTGTCCCTGCCCATGACAGGGGATGCAACAAATGGGCTTTAAGGTCCTTTCCAATCCAAACCGTTCCATGATTCTATGAACCTCCAACTGTGCGTCTGCAGCGACCCACGGCCTCCTCCCACCCTGCACCCGCGGGGTTGGACACGGGGGTCCAAGCTGGGGACAGCCCTGTAAGACGCAGAAAAGGGCTGCAGGGCAGGGCCACCATGGCCACGATCTCCTGCCAGCACCCACCACCTCCCTGCTGCAGGATCGCCGGGCTCCCTGGACACCTCCTCTCAGGGCACTGGGGCTTCTGGTCAGTGAGGAACCCTCCTGACCCACGGTCTGACCACGCCCCCCTTGGCAGATCCAGGCCGTGCCGGTGACCAAAGGCTTCTTTTGGGACGGATATGCCAGCCTGGGGACTTGTGGCCTGGAGCCTGGCTGCTCCCTGTGCCATCCCTCCGGGAGATGCTCCAGGCTGGAGCATTGGAAGGCACAACCTCTTTGCTGTGGGGTCCGAGGGCTCTGTCCCTTCCTCGAGGGCTCTGTCCCCTTCTCACTGGCTCTTTCCGCTCCTCGAAGGGTGTGTCCCCTCCTCGCCACTGCCTCCGCGCATCCCAAACGGGAATCCCAAATGGGAATGTCCGTGCTGCCCCTCTCCGGGCTCTCCCACGCTCGGGTAGCTGCATCCTCCCTGCTCGGCCAGCGCTTGCTTGTTTCGGATCTTGGATGTCATCGAGGGTGGAAAATGTGACAGGAAGGAAGGGAGGCTTTTTTTCCCTCCTGCTAAATATGGACTGACATTAAAAGTCCAAATACTGTCGTGAAAGGAATCCCAACCTCTGTTTGTCGAGGGAGAGAAAAACGATGTTTTCTGGCTTTTCGGCTGTGAGGTTCCAGCTGGGAAGTTTCGCAAGGAGTGGTGGAGTCCTTGCCGGGAGCCTCAGGAATTTACTGAGCTTGTTCACAGGACACTCTCCACAGCGTCTTATGCTAAAAAAAAATTAGTCATCCCTTCTCTGCCTGCCTGTGGCTGGGGGAAGCTTGCTGCGAGCATGCAGGATGCTTGGAAATATTTAAGGATTTTTTCCTCCTGTACAAGGAGTTCTAGAAACGGCAGGAAATAAAACTGCGGCCCCAACAGGAGTTTTTCATCTTTATTTTAATTCCTGTTGCTGCAGCAGCCAGTGGCAGAGAGGGGAAGGATGTGCTCGGGGGAGCTGCAGCCGGGTTTGGGGGGAGGATTTGTCTCTCCCTGTCAAGCATCAGATGCAAACTCATGCTGTTATTCCCAGAGAGATTGGGAAACAGGTTCTATGTGGAGCTCTGGAATGAGGAATGGGATCACAGGGTTGGTCATGGCACGGCCAGCTCCCTGATGGCTTCTGCTGTGGCCAGGGCGAAGAGCCAGGATGCATTTTGGGGAGCAGGGACCACAGCTTCCCTAGGACCTGGGGGTGCTGGGAGAGAGAGACTTGGTGTCTGTGCTGGGCAGAAAGTGGGCACTGCTGCCTTCCCATTCCATGTGTTTCTTTCCACCCCTGTTGGAGAGCTTTCTGGGGGAGCGCCTGTGGAAAGCTCCAGGGTTTTTGCCTGATCTTTATTAAAACAGTTGGTTAAAGCAGCTGGTTGGTTACACTGGGCTGAAGGTGGTGGAGTCATCGTCCCTGGAGGTGTCCAAGGAGCAGCTGAACGTGGCACTCAGTGCTCTGCTCTGGTAACAAGGTGGGGATTGGTCACAGGTTGGACTTGTGAGGTGATGATCTTGGAGGTCTTTTCCAACCTAAATGACTCTGGGATTCTGTGAAAACAGTGGGGGATCCTGGGAGGTGCTGGAATAGGTACTTCCTGTTTCCAGGGTACTGGTGCTGGTGCTGCTGTGTTGTTCCCAGACTAAGGAGACACAGCCCTGCCTTCCTGAAACATCCCTCATAAATATCTGAATCTCTGTGCTGCTCCGTGATACTGGTCCATGTCCAACATCAACATCCTTGTGGACGAGCAGCTTGAATTCCCTCTCTCCCTGTCTCCTCCTGCTACCAGCCTACATCTGTTCTGCTCCAACCCTCTGTGTTTCCAGTGGGGTGGTGGATCCCAATCCAGCAGGGAGGGTGCAGGTTTTGTGACCTCTGCTGTGCCACTGTCAGGGTCTGTGTGATGCCTCAAAACACTGGGGAGCGTGGGGTGGGATATTTTGCATGGAACTTGGTGCCTGTAGTGCTTCCATAGGGTCAGGAGTGGCACCAGCTGCTGCCTGGTCCTCCGCTCCTGGTGTGACATGGGCAGGAGGTCAATAGTCCCTGGCAGCCGCTCTCTGGGCTCATTCACAAATCGCATTTTCCTCTGGAAATAAAACAAATCCCCGGGCTTTCCTCTCACAGTGGAAGTCATTTGAACACGACCAGGTCCGCCAGCATCCCCAAAGCCTGCGGACAGGAAGAGACACTTGAGTGGAGAGGTAGGAAATGTCTGCATTTAGAGCAGTGGCTGATTCATCTCCTGCTCTTAACTCTTTCCCCCCTGATTTTAGTGGGATCAGCTGGTTTGCTTCAAGGCTCGGAGCCCAAGGAGGCTCTGGCTGGATCACAGAATACTGCTGGGTTTAGTACATCGTGTTTACGTGGTTTGGGGTGGAGAGGGAACGGGGTGTGCGGTTATCCGAATCGGATAACCAGAACGTTGGCAGTCACGTTAGGGAGGATTAATATTTAATATATAGGGTATGAACCATTGTGCTTAATCACTATCTGATGGGCTTAGGAAGAGATTTAGCGATAAGCAAGTGATTCCTGAGCTGTCCAGAATGATTTCTTGCATCTTCCTCTGGAGCAGCTGGTCCTGGATATCGCTAGAGGCTGGTGTGATCCTGTTCTTCCTGATGTCTCCAGTTTTTGTGAGTAGAGTGGCTTTCATCACGAGTGTTCGCTTCTCATTAAACTCACAAATACTCTGGAAACCCTTTTTCTCTGATGCAGCTCACGTGGCTGGACTGTCAGCTGTGGTACCTGTCAGCACTTGAAACTTCTGTGTGTGGCCAAAGCTTGTGGGAAATACGTTGTGGGATCCATGGATAATGGCACTGTCACATGCATCTGCCCAGGCACTAGTCCAGAGGCAGCTCATTGATTCTTTTGTCTGTCTAACCTCTTTAGGAGGCCTTTCATGTCATCTCCAGGCTCCCACCATGGTCCTGGAACTCCCCATGAGAGTGGTGCTGCTTTCCACAGCTGCTTCATGTTGCCCCACCTGGGTTTTTTCTGCAGCATGAGGTGTTTTGTAGTACAGCAAGGTAGGGGCTGCCCCTCTGGGAAGGGGATTGCTGTGTTTGTGCAGGGAGGAGGTGATGGTGGGGAGTGCTGTGTCCAAGGCTGGAGTCCTCAGCACAACAAGGACTTAGAGCAACTCCAGAAGAAGCCATAAAGGTGCTTCGAGGGCTGGAGCTCCTCAGCTCTGGAGCCAGGCTGGGACATGTTCACCTGGAGAAGAGAAGGCTCCAGGGAGGACTTGGAGCCCCTTTCAGTGCCGGAAGGGGCTCCAGTGGAGCTGGAGAGGGACTGGGGACAAGGGATGGAGTGACAGGACAAGGGAAATGGCTTCCACTGCCAGAGGGTGGGTTAGATAGGATATTAGAAAGAAGTTCTTGGCTGTGAGGGTGGGGAGGCCCTGGCACAGGGTGCCCAGAGAAGCTGTGGCTGCCCCTGGATCCTTGGAAGTGTCCAAGACCAGGTTGGACAGGGCTTGGAGCAACCTGGGATAGTGGAAGGGGATTGGAACTGGCTGCTCTTTCAGGTCCCTTCCAACCCAAACCATGCTGTGATTCCGCGGTTCTGTGCCAGGGCACTCAAACAATGCATCTCCACAGCCACATGTCCTGCAGGTTTGAGGGTTGTGTCTCCATGGAAGGAAACCCTTCTTTAGGCTGCAGGAGGGTGTGTGCCTGCACCTGCCTTCCTCCCTGCCTCAAATCAGAGCTCTCCTGGCTGAAAGCATCAGCCATGGCTGTCAAACCCGCTGAGCTGTGGATGCTTGTGTGGTACCTCTGTGTTTATGGCAGCTGCAGTTTTGATGGTGGCGGTCAAAACACCTGAGTGTGGGTTGAGTTTTGGCATATTGGTCATGCAGAAAATCCTGGTGTCTGCTGTAGCAGGCATGGAGGTTGGAAATCTGTTTAAAATTGGGACTACTTTTTTTCCAAAACACCTGTGGAAGAATTAGAGAATCAGGGAATGGTTTGAGTTGGAAGGGACCTTAAAGCTCATCTCCTTCCAAGCCCCTGCCATGGGCAGGGACACCTCCCACTAGCCCAGGTTGCTCCAAGCCCTGTCCAACCTGGCCTTGAGAATGTTCCTTTTGTTCTCTGTGCAAACAGATCACTTGCTTAGGCAGCAGCGACTCCTTATTCCAGAATAATTTGTTGTCCTAATTCCTTCCTGTTGAAGCAACTCCATTTTGCATGGAATAATTAGCACTAATTTGAGCCTGGGATGGAAAACAAGCGTTCTCTGACTTCAGAGGAGCAGAAAAGAGCGTGACCTCTGCCTTTCCCACGTGAGTCAGGTTGTGCCGTGCCATCCCTCCTCTGAAGCCAAATTAAAACCTGTCAGTGAGACCGAACATTCCAGGTTGGCAGGAGGGAGCAGGAGGTGGAGGTGTCACCGATTTTAAGCCTTCTGCTGTTGCATGGAGCTGAGGACAAGTGTGGTGAGGGGGAATGGAGCAGCACCTCCTTCCTTCTTGGCTGACACTGAGGAACAAATAAACAGAAATGTTCTCACTGCGCTGATGTGAAAAGCTGTTTCTGAGCCAGCCTGGCCTGTTGGTGGATTCCTGGCTCCCCAGCCAGGTACTTGAGACCTTTTTATTGCTATAACAAGGACTTCCTCATCCTGCCCCGCAGTCTGACTCGATCCATGGCTATTTTCTGGTCCTTCCAGGAAGACATGCCTGCTCTGCCTTCCTTTGTGTAGGGAAGGGAAACCAGCCAAACCCCTTTCCTCCCCCAGAGCCCTGAGTGTCTGAAGAAGGGGAGGTGCAGGGCATCCTTCCTGGTTTCTCCAGCATTTACCTGGGAAGCATGAGATGAATTCCAGTGCGAAGCTGTTGCAGGCAGGATCTCCCTTGCCTGTCTCCCAGCTGCCTTTCTTGATTCTGGTAGGCTCAATGTTTGCTGATGGGGTTGTGAGCACTGAGGCCATGAACCATCTGTTCAGGATGAGTCCTGGAGGCAGTGGAAATGGGAGATGCCCAGCCTGGAAATCCCAGCTGGCAGAAAATGGGCTTCCATTGTCATGATACCTGAACACCAGCCACCTTGGCTGATGGATGCTGCTTAGACAGAGAGTTTTAAGACCTGAATTCATAACTTGGGGGTCCAAGACACTTCTTGGCACTCCAAACTCCATCAATAAAGGCGTGTTATAGGCTCATTGTGGAGGTGCTGCAGCAGCATACCTGTCTGAAAAACAGGGTTTGGCCTGTTGGAGCTTGTAGGTTTTGTGTATTCAAGTTAAGTAATAGGTGACAGGAAGCCCGGATCCAGGTATGAGCAGTGAATCAATCACCACTGGATTGCTCTGGGGTTGAACCAGCACCCCTTAGGATGACTGTCCTCCCATATCACACCTGATGTTTCGAAATAATCTCTGATTGTTCTGATGAGCTGAACCCCAGAGGTTTAGCTGGCTTTGGGCTCCACCCTATCAGTGGTGACCTTGCTCCAGGGCTGGGGAGAGCAGCAATTCCCAGTGTGACTGCTGAAGGCAGGATGTCTCCCGGGTCTTTACTCACATGCTCTTCCCCAGGACGTTGGGGATCATCTGCCTGAAAGAGAACTTGCAGAGGGTCTCCCCAAAACTGACACCCAGCCATCCTCATTTGTCTTCTGGGCACTCAGCATGTCATCTGGGAACACTGATAATGGAATCATGGGATGGTTTGGTCAGAAGGGGCCTGGAATATCATCTCATTCCTACCCCCCACCATGGGCAGGGACACTTACCACCATCCCAGGCTGCTCCAAGCCCCGTCCAGCCTGGCCTTGGACACCTCCAGGGGCAGCCACAGCTTCTCTGGGCAACCTGTGCCAGGGCCTCACCATCCTCACAGGGAAGAATTTCTTCCTAACATCTAATCTAAATCTACTCTCTTTCAGTGTGAAGCCATTCCCCGCTTCTCCTGTTGCTCCAGTCTCTCTTCTTCTTTCCTGTAGGCTCCCTTCAGGTCCTGGAAGGCCCCAATTAGGTAATCCCAAAGCCTTTTCTTCTCCAGGCTGAGCAATCCCAATTCTCTCTCTTTCCTCATAGCAGAGCTGCTCTATCCCTCTGATGATCTTGGTGGCCTCCTCTGGACTTGCTCCATAGTGGTGAACTCACCAACTAAGCAGCAGATCCTCCTGGAATCCCTGGGATTGTGTGGGCTCCACCCCTTGCTTCCCACCTGTGTTTTTAGAGGTAGTGTGTCAGTTCCTCCTCTGGGGATTTCAGACACTTCAGTCACAACCTCAGGGCCAATAGTACTAATTTGCATTGGTAAATGATATTGTGGGATATGTCAGAGAGGGTTCTGCAGCCAGGAAATCTGTTCCTGGCCCCAGTGTGATTGCAACCAGCTCAGAGTCCTGCTTGCTCCCAGTCAGGCATCTCTTACTCCATCCCCAGAAAAACTCTGCTACACCCAGTGCAGACCCAGCCCTGGACCAGGAACAGAGGAGAAACAGGGCTGGAGGAAGAAGGGAAAGAAGTGACCCACAGAGGCAAGGAATTAGGTGAAGGAAAAGCCAGGAAGAAACTCAGGTCTGGCTGCTGGTGGCAAGGGTGATCCGAGACAGCCAAACCAGGAGCAAAAGGGACAGACCTCCCAATCCCGATGCTGTTAAAACTTTCTGGAAGGCTGGAACCTTCAAATGAGTAAATCTCACTGAGTAAGAGGAGAAATATGAAGAACAGGATTTGCTTTTTTTGTGTGTGTGGGTTTTTTTTTTTTCAAAAAGGCATTTTAGTGGTTTATAAAGATTCCAGCAGCGCTCTGGGAAAGCGCAGCCTCCCGTTCCAGGCACCGTGTTCAGCACAGGAATATCCTGGCTCTCGACCTGCAGGTCTCGAGGTACCATAAATTTTTCTGGTGATAGTGTGTGGCAGGCCAGCATGCAAAACTTTTCCTGCTGCTTTACAGTTTGAATCATGTTTTTATCACGGCAGCAGATAATCATCTCACTCGTGTTCCAGAAGCGAAACTCTTGTGGATGTGTTTGAGAAGCCTGAAAATAAATATATTCACATGTGTTTGCCAGTGTTGCTGAACACATGGTGTGTCTCAGAGCCTCTGGATTTCACTCTCTTGCAAACTGGCCACTCTTGAAGGCTCAGAAGTACAACTTTATTCCTGTGCTGCAGTTTCATACCCCTTCCACAGCAGACACTAATGCCATCCCCTAAATGATGAATTAGAGATGAATGGAGATGAGTTAGGAATGAATAATAAATTGGAAAGCATGGATAATCCTCAAGATTTTCTCTTGAGGAGACTTTAAACCTATTTGGCTGCAGGAAAGTAGATGTTTTTAATCCCAGTCACTGTGTAGAATTTGTATCCTCGTTCCGGTGGCAGGGTCGGAATGCCAGGTGGGATCTTTGGGTGACTTGGTGGCAGCAGCTTGTCTTTAGATACTGAAACTGGGATGAGAGAGGTTCAGTTATTTTCTAATCTTATCTGGGAGTGTGCTTGACAACCCTTTCCATGAAGAATTTTCCTTTATATCCAATCTAAACCTCCCCTGGTGCAACTTAAGGCCGTTTCCTTCTGTCCTGCCTCTTGTTCTCTGGGAGCAGAGCCCGACCCCCACCTGGCTCCAACCTTCTGTCAGGGAGCTGTATTCAGCCAACTCATTTATCATCTTTCTATACCAGTCTTGGCCTTCAGTGGTTGTGTGGGAGTTATTTTTTGACTCCAGCAGGTACCTGGAGGTGAAATCTGTGGCCCAGCCATTTGTGTTACAGCAGTGCCTGAACTGGAGCTGTGCTTCAGCTCTGGCTGTGCAGGTCTGGCCTCCCAGAATCCAACATCCAAATGAATAAAAACAGGAATAATAAAATAAAAAAAAGGCTAGCTGAGAGAGAAAAGCAGCTTTGGAAGGGCTGAGGTGAATCTCTGCTCTCCTGAGAGATAAGTACAAGTCACAGTCATTTCTAATCTCTCTCATCCCCTCCTTGGCTGAGGCTTCAGAAAGGATGACAAACCTGGTGGCTCTTTGAGTATTTTCCACCTCAGGTCCATCCCCATCCCTCTTGATGGCTGTTGTGAGGGTCCCTGCTGGAGTTCATGTCCCTCAGCCAGGGCTGCAAGGGAGCTCTTGGCAATACAGGTGCAAAACCAGTGCTGCAGGTGCATGTTCACAAGGGTGACACATCTGATCCACCCAGGAGAGGCTGTGGAGGCACCTGAGTATCTGATACTGCTTCCTGTGTCCAGGTTTTATCCATGGCATAATGTAGGATTTACTCCTCACATTTCTTAAAATGTTCTAGAGGAAGTTCCATGCCTGTGCAGAGGTATTTGCCTTTTTTTCCAGGATATTCTGTGGGGGTTGTTCGAGTTTATGTAACTTCCCATATGTTGCCCTCTTCTTGTAGAAACTTGAAGATAAATTGTGAAATGCAGGCAGCTGCTTTAAAAGGATACATCCTCAGCTGGAGCTCAGCCTGTTTGTGGCCAGAAAAGGGGAACCTGGGAGCCCTCTGTCCCTGTTTCCTCTCTGGCACAGCTGAGTGAGCAGCGTGGGATGGAGCATCTGATGCTGCCCCGTTGCCCAGCGCGGGGATGCTGCTGCAGGAGGAGGCCCTGGTGAGCTGGCAGCAGGCTCCAGAGCAGGCACATGCTGTGAGGGTGGTGGTTTCTCCATGGAGGGGCTGCAGCCCTGGCTTCATTCCCTGCAAGCTCTTTTCTCCTTTCCAAAGCTGCTGCATTCCCTGCAGTGCCCCTCTGCCCAGCAGAGAGGGTGGTTTAAGTGGCACTTTTAAGTCAGTGTTTATTGAACCACTTTGCTGGACCAGGTCTTGCCTGGTGCTGCTTGGTCTTCATTCCCATGTATATCATAGAAACATGGAATCATTTGGGTTGGAAAAGCCCTCTAAGACCATCCAGTCCAACCATTCCCCCAGCACTGCCAAGGCCACCACTGACCCACGTCCCCACGTGCCACATCCACATGGCTTTTAAATCCCTCCAGGGATGGGGACTCCACCACTGCCCTGGGCAGCCTGTTCTAATGCCTGAGCACCCTTTCAACAAAGAAATTTTCCCAAATATCCCGTTCTAAACCTCCTGGCACAACTTGAGGCCATTCCCTCTCCTTCTGTCTCTGTTCCCTGGGAGCAGAGCCTGACCCCCCCTCCCCGGCTGTCCCCTCCTGTCAGGGAGTTGTGCAGAGCCACAAGGTCCCCCCTGAGCCTCCTTTGCTCCAGGCTGAGCCCCTTTCCCAGCTCTCTCAGCTGCTCCAGACCCTTCCCCAGCTCCACTGCCCATATCAGGGTCTGAGGGTGCTCAGTGTCTTGCAGATCCACATTTGTTGGCTCATGTGGGACACAAGCCCAGCAGCTGGTAGGAGATTCATGGCTCTTGTTCACTGCAAGCTTGAACAAAGCCCTTCACCCATCACCCAGGTCAGTTCTGCTTATCATTTTTGAAAATGGTTCAGTCCCATGTTCAGAAGGAATTGGAAGCAGGGCAGTGGCAGAGCTTGGAGCCTGCCTCAATCTGGGGTGTTTCAGTTTGGCCAAATTTAGAAATAGTCACCCCAAGACATGGGGAATTACACAGCATGTAATTAGGGTCTCCAAAAACATCTCTTTCCATTCCCTCTCCAACCCCCCTGGACCCAAGCCACGAAGCCCAGCCACTGAACAAACCCCTCTTTGGAACTTCAAGGCTGAGGAACTGAATTTGTCCTCTGACAGTTGTGCTTGCTTGACTGGTGGACAGAGAGCCAGGAAGTCTGTGCACAAGTGGATGGGAGAGGTGGAAAGTCCTGAAGGGAAAAAGTGCTTCAGGGATGAACCACACAGGTCTGATGATAACTGGCTGGAAACTTCAGCCAGGGCTTCTGGACAGGCAGACAGCCTCAGCAATGCCGGGAAGACTGAGCTCCTCCACATCCAAACCCGGGAATTGACCTATTCAGTGGGGGTTTTTTGAAGTTACAGCAAGATCATGAGTGTCTTTAGGAAGCCAGGAATTTTGGAATTGCTCAATACTCACTCAGCTGCTTCGGCATGGGTTATTTGGAATGGTTTTATTTTTGTAGAATGGACTCAGTTACCAACGTGGGATCTTTGGACATGAATGTGTTTAGCTGCTGTGGAAAGAGGTCCTGGCAAGGTGAGGCCTGGCTTGGTGAGTCTGGCTTCATTGGAGGTGACATGACAGCAGCCTCTGGGCAGCACAGCAGACTAGAACACCAGTCTTGTAGTTTAATCTGTTTAAACTGTCTCTGCTGCACAAAACAAGTTCCTGCCTTTTGCTGCCCAGAATGCCAGAGTTTCATAGAATCATTGAGTCATGGAATGGTTTGGGTTGGAAGGGACCTTAAAGACCATCTGGTTCCAACCCCTGCCACGAGCAGGGACACCTTCCACTATCCCAGGTTGCTCCAAGCCCCATCCAACCTGGACTTGGACACTTCCAGGGATCCAGGGGCAGCCACAGCTTCCCTTGTGTTTGGAGGGTGCAAATCTCACCTGCTACAATTTGGCTTCATTTGAGAGAGAATCTTTAAAACTCTTTTGAAGCCTTTAAGGACTCCTCTTCCTAGGGAACTCATGGTGCTGTGTATGTGCAGGGGGATTTCATTTTGGGCTGTTCAGTGCCCCACACGCCAAGAAAAGTGGCACGGATTTAAGGGAATTTAAGTTCCTGAAGCCCTGAAATTCCACCCAGCTGTGCCAGAGAAAGTATTGCTGCCCAGCTGAGATCACTGCTTTATATTTGATATTGAATTCCCCCTCCCCTGCTGCTTCATTAAGGCAGTGGAGTTACAGAAATGTCAGTAATTAGCTAATGAAGGACACGGGTGGTAGCACAGTAACAGCTTCCATAGGTGCATGGCTGTTACTCCAGGATTTTCAATCCAGCATGGAAAGGTCATCTCTGCCACGCTCATCATGGCTGTGACTGGTCCCATCCTACATCCAACACTTTCTGTGCCACTTCAGCTGTTTCCAGCCCCCTGGATGGTTGTGGCAGTGCATTCCATGCCCCCCCTTCAAAATGGGACTTCAGGCAGGCTCCCAGCCCCTGCCATCAGATCCCAAGCCTGGGATAGGAACAGGATTGCCACTTCCACATTTTCTTCTCCATTTTGCCTGTTACAGAAATTGTTGCCAATATCTTCAAGTATCCCTTGAGCTTTGTCTTCACTGACAGGACTGGGCTGTTGGCATGGAGCATTTCCAGGAGGATTGCTTTGCTGTGGAGGTGACAAATGGCAGCTCAGCTGCTTTGGGATGCTGTGACCACTTCACAAGGGAGCACGTAGAATGCAGAGCTCAGGCATTCCCTGTCCTTATTGAAGTCCTTATTTAAGGTCCTGCAGGCTATCTTCTGGGGAGATTCAGAGTTCAGCCACTGGGTTAATGAATTTTGGTGGGGTTTTTGGAGAACCAATCCTGTGTCAAGCCTTGGGAGGCTGCGGGGCCTCTGGCCGGTGCTGTGGCACAAACCCACCTTTGGCCTTGGGCTACCAAGTTCCATCTGTGGGCCAACTCTCAGTTAACGGTGGCTTTTGCCAAAGACAGGATGGTATTTTGTGTCTTTCCTGTAGGAAGCTTTTGCAGTGACCCTCTTGTGGCTCTTCAGCCAGTTCTGAAGCATCTCTGGCTACCCCAATTTGCCTGTGGTCACTTGATGTGCGGTTACAAATGACCCTGTCAAAGTGTGGTGTTGGATGTTATGTTAGAATCAATTGTTCTCATTGTTTATGGTTTAATTCATATATTTTTGGAAGCTGAGCCCTCATTCTGACTTTGAAACAGTCAGAACATTGAATAAAACACTCCAAAGCTTTCAAAACATTTGAACTATATTCTCCCTTCAGACATTGTCAGTCATTTCCATTCTAGATCTGACCCCAGATAGCTGCTCTGAGCTGTGCCCAGGTTGCAGAGGTCCTTGGATCTACCTCCTGAGGCCTGAGGAACATTGGGAATGATGGTTTGGGGGAGAGGAACTGAAAATGAATGTGGTGGTTAAATCTGTTCTTGCTAATAAGAGCCACTTGAATTTATTTTTGGGTGCAATTTTGGTCCATCCTATTCTGGAGCTAAATTCATGATTTGCTTTTTGGATTGTCTCTTCCTTCCCTCTTGGCCTCCAGCTGCCAAACCCTCCCTTCTCCCCCCATGCCCTGGCACATGGCATTGCAGCATCCCGAGCTCCAGCACTGCAGATGTGCCAGATGGAGACACTGAGCTTGTGCAGGCCTCAATTTTGGAAGCAACAAAAAAATGATGACTTGAGCAAAACCTTCTTGTTTGTACTGAATTTCGTCAGAGCCCAGCAATGTTGAACAGGCACCTTGGAAACTTCGTGCCAGAGAGCTCCCAAGTGTTGCTGCTGTTCATGGAATAGTTGGGGTTGGAAGGACCTTAAGGACTATCTATTCCCAGGAGGGACACCTTCCACTAGACCAGGTTGCTCCAAGCCCCATCCAACCTGGCCTTAAAGCCACAAACAACCTCTGCTTTTAAAAACCTGTCTCCTAAAATGGTCTTTGTAGACAAAATCACACAGCAAACACTTGCCCACTTAATTCTTCCACTTGAGATTTTTCTTTCCTCTGAGCAGGGTTGTTTCTCAGCAGCTTTGAGTGCAAGGATGCCTATTTGTCAAGTCTTTGCTGGCTGCAGAGTTGAAACTCTTCAATACTCCTGTCTTCTGCGAGCTCTCTTCCATGAAACTTTCCTTCACTTGCCATCCTCCTGCCATTTATCAAAGCCTGCCTTGCTCACGGATTTGGTGCCCAGTGAGGGACTGGGGTTATTCCCATTGTGTCACACCAGGCTGCCTGCTGTCCCCAGAGAAAAGGGGAGAGATGTGAAGTAAAAGGAGGAGTTGATGCTTCCATGCTTGTTGAGAAATGCTGGCTTTTGAAATGCCCTAAGCCTGAAGTCTCTTGCTTGGAGAACAGGTCTGACGTGCCTAATGATGCTGACCACTTCCCACTCCAGTTGCCTGGTCCAAAAGGGATTTACTGCCTCAGAAATGGGGCTCGTTCAGCTCGCTTTAGGTAATGGGCAGCTGAGGAAGCAACACTTTAATTTTTTCCTAGAATAAAACATCCTGCAGGGGCTTCATGTTTAATAATAATAATCTGTAAAACCTTGTGATCTTTGATTTTAAGGCACGTGCTGTAAGCTGAACTCAGTGGTTTAGTCACAGAATCACAGAATGGTTTGGGTTGGAAGGGACCTTTAAAAACCATCTCATTCCAACCCCTGCCATGGGCAGGGACACCTTCCACTATCCCAGGTTGCTCCAAGCCCCATCCAACCTGGCCTTGGACACTTCCAGGGATGGGACAGCCTGGACAACCTGTGCCAGTGTCTCACCCTCACAGGGAAGAATTTCTCCCTAATATCCAATCCAAACCTCCTCTCTTTCAGTCCTGTCCTACAACCTCCCTTTCACCTTGGTGTCAGCTGTGCCTTTTCCACCATTAATACCTGCACTTAATATTCCCACTTCCTGCTTAATAACTGGGGGGGTCAAGCCCTCTCTTGCCAAAATTGGGTGTTCTCTGGGGCCCTGGCACAGCAGCATTGGCTCCTCTGTTAGTCCCTGGCTGAGCAGGGAATGCCGCTGCCCCGGAGCCGAAAGGAGAGGAAGGTGTGAAGAACTGACGAGTTGTTTCATGGCAGGGGTGAGCTGATGTAAGATGGAGGCAGTGTTGTTTTGGAGAGTTTATTTTTCTGTTCCCTCCTTTCTGCACGTGTTGGACCACGTCTGGTGGTGAGTAAGGCGGCTCAGCTTGCTTACCTTGGCGTGAACGCCGCGCTCTGGCGCAGCACCTTGTCCTGGCTGGTGTTTTGGCAGGCTGGCAAATGAGCTGTCTCACTGTGGCTGACACAGAGCCTGGCACAGGTGGCTCTGGAATTGCCTGGGGTGGGAGGTGAGGAAAAGGGAGCTCTCACCTGGTGGCAGTGGCCTGTGTGATCATCCACCACAGAATTCCCAGCTCTGCTCAGTGCCCTGCGTGCCTGACTCCTGCCTCTGGTTAGGCTGAAATGAAAATGTGGGAACCAGATGTGACCCGCCAATACTATCTTGTTTAACACCCTATCTCCAGATGTTTCCAGTTTGTAGTGCTAATTTCCCCTTGCAGTTATCCAAGAGCTAAATCTGAGATGCTTGCTGCCTTTAGGAAGAGGATCCAACTGACCTTAGTTTTATCTCTTGCTTTGCTTGATCCCACATCTCTTGCATCCAGGTTGGACAAGCCTGTCCATCTCCAAACTGCCACTTCCATCTCAAAATCATCTTGCAGTGAAGTTTTTACTTCATTATCTGCATAAGAGGATTGAAAAGCAAGAAGAATCAGATTTTTGCCCAGGAAATTTTGTGCTTTGCAAGGGCATTTCACCACATCCTTTTTTGAAGGCTGTAAGAACAGCTTTCTCCAAGGGATGCTCTTCCCTCGGGACTGCTCATGCTTTTCTTAAATTTCACCAGCACGTGACCACAGGACATGGAAGGACTCGCAGGAATGTTCCTAACTCCCTTTGAAAGGCAAGCTGTTATTTCAGCCTCTTGCAGAATCACTCTGACAGGAGACACTGCAATCAGGCTCCAGAGGTAATTGCATTTGTAATGTGAAAGACAGAACAGGGTCTACAATTCTCATCCTTGACTGGCTCTGCAGGGACTTAAAGTAGTCCAAAAAAAAACCCCCAAACCAACAGACCCAGCCATTGCTTCTGAAATTTGTGATTGGTCTGGGCAAAACATTAGGAAACAACATACTCAAGGGGACAGGATGATCTCATACATCTGACTTTAAAGCAACACGCTCCCATGGAAACTTGTTTCCCTGCCTATTCCAGAGCACTGGCTGCTGCCTGGATCTCCCCTGCCCTCCCTGGCCCAGCTCAGCTTAGTCAGCAAGTTCCAGTTCAACTTCTGCCTTTTATTTTGTGCCTGTACCTGAGTTAGCTCCATTCCTCAGTAACCAGCTCTTTGTCAGAGGAAAGGTTTCCAGGATGCTGCCAGCAGCTCATTGTCCATTTCCTGAGAAGAACTGCTTGCTTTTAAGTAGTTTGCCTGAAATCTTGACTATTCCAGTGCAGCTGAGGCTTCCTGTGTTGGTTGACTTTCTTGGGATGAAGTTCCAGCCACCCACATGCGCTGTCTGCAGTTAGTTCTGAGTCTGGGGAACAAATCTCTGCTGTAGGGTTTTGCCGTCACCGTGTTGTTGTTCCTCTGACGTTGCGATGTGTGACCATCCTCGGTGTGGCAACTGTGATTTACAAGCAGCAGCTCCCCACTGTTTATTGCTGTTGGATTTTGAGGGGTGTGGAGACAGGAGCTGGGCTGGAGTGAGCCACGGGGGTTGGATGTAGCAGTGTTGAAGGAAGTCACATCTGGAGCCCGGTGGCTTGAGCGAGGGATGCTTCTGCCGTGGCACATCCTCCCTGGTCCTTCCTCAAGTGCAGATCAGACCTTTATGATGTTCACAGCACTTGAGTACGAAGACAGTGGAAGGATCTTGGCATCCCAGGTGGAGATGAGCTTGTTTGCATCCAAGTTACTCAAGGGTTTCCTCTAATAAAGCCTTGGCGTTCCCCGTTTGGCTGGCTCGAACGCCCGGCTGGTTTCTTTCTTCTCTGTCATCAGAGGTGTGGCGTGGACTTTCCCATTAGAACGTTGCTCATTCGATCCCATTTTTTGAAATTCAAGAGAACAGATTCAATAGAACAGATAATCTTTCCTGGGCCTGACTCTTGCTGGTTTTTTGGGAGCAGGTGCCAGCAGCTGGTGTGGCCATGAATTAAGTGATACAGGAGAAGCTTGTCCAGAGTTGACCATAGCTTCCTATCCACCTCTGAAGGATTTACCCTTCGTGAAAGGTTTCCATTTTCATTAAATCCACCCTGTAGCAATGAAACCTGAAAAAAACCAGGAACTTCCACCTCCAGCAGACTGAGTGGTGTTGGTGTTGTTTGGGTTTTTAACTGGGGAGAATGAGTCAGCCTGTCCTCAGAAAGCACCAGGACTATTGGCACCACTTGACCACCAGTTTCCTGTTGCTCCCTTTTGCTTCTCTCTTTTTCCTTTTGTTGAAGCTTTTAGGGCTTGGGTACACGTTTGTGAGAGTGTCTGGATGTTTCCCACTACTGGGACTCTACTGTGTGTGTCTTTGCTTTTTTTTTTTTCGAAAGGAAGACCAGAAAGATGTAGAGATCAAGTCCTTGGCTGAACCTCAACTTCTAGAATCATAACTCTTACTGCTGACCTTAGGGAGCTGTCAGCTCCACAAATAAATCTTTATAAATCAGCATTTTCACTGTAGAAATTCACGCAACTTGATTGCAAAGTCACTTCAAGCAGAACGGAATAAAACATATTAACTGTTTTGGGATAAAGCTTTAAAGGTAGCTTCGGTAACAGAGGACTGACGACTATGAAGTTATGGCAAATTCATTCCAAACTTTTGTGTTTGGTTTCTGGGATATGGCCTTGGTGTCTCAGATCATGCTTTGCATGCTGGGCACTCACATTTTTTTTGTTGTTCATCCCTTTTTCTTAAAGAAAGGAACACGGGGATGTGCAGGAATGCCAGAGCAGAGCATGTGTGCCCGGGTGCTGGAGGCGTATCTTTGTCTTGTGAGCATGTGGGAATATCTGCATGGAAACCCGTGCTTTTGGGGATGGGAACCATCCCGACTGAAGCCGGAGCAGATGGGACACGCAGCCTGAACCAGCCCGTCTCGTTTATGCTTTATTAATTAGACATGTTATCAGAGTCATCTGTGTTTTCTTTCCTCTTCTCCTTTCCAAACCAGTTCTGCTGCTTCGCTGCCCGCAGAGGCTCTGATGAGGAGCTCAGTTTGAATCCCTGAGACTTGCATGGCAGCACTTGTTCATTGTGGTCTGTGTGAGCACCATAAAAACTTCAGGGAGAGAACTCAGAGGAGCTTTGTGAGCTCTGGGGATCAGAATTTTGGGAGTTGATGGTGCTGTCCTGGTAGCACATCCTCCTCCTATGTAGTGTCAGTGTTTGTAAGAACTTCCACCATGTGTTAATCACAGAACCACAGAACGGTTTGAGTTGGAAGGGACCTTAAAGACCAACTTGTTCCAAGCCCTGCCATGGGCAGGGACACCTTCCACTAGCCCAGGTTGCTCCAAGCCCCGTCCAGCCTGGCTTTGGACACTTCCAAGGATGGGGCAGCCACAGCTTTCTTGGCAAACTATGCTGCTACTTTCTGTAGAACGCTTAAAAACTGGCATGGATCAGAAAGGTGACTGGATACACTCATGGAAAGAAAATGTAAAGATCCCTGGGTAGAAATAGTCCATGCTGAAGACTGGGAAGTGTTCTGGGGAGAAAATGGTACATGCTGGTGGGGGACTCACCTTGCTTCACAGCCTTGCTGCTGATTACTGTTGGAGGTATTGAATTAAACAGATCTCAAGTGGGGTCTGTCATGCCCCTTGGGACAGTCTCAAGCTGTCCCTGTGCACACTCAGCTTCAAGATCTTACTGAAAGAGAGAAAAGCTTTTTCAAGTGCTGGAGTGGGAGCTGGGAAGTAGGGATTTTCTCAGATTTCCCTTTGAACCTTTATCTCCCAGCAGGTTAATATCTGAATCCTCAGTGTCCCTCATCTGTATGTGAGGGTGAAGTGGGTCGTAAAACCCTTTCAGTGAACCCCTTATAGTCTCAAGCTGCTCCAGTGGAGGTTCAGGTTGGTCATTAGGAGGCAGTTCTTCATAGAAAAGGTGATAAAATGCTGGACTGGGCTGCCCAGGGAAGTAGTGGAGTCCCTGTCCCTGGAGGTGCTTAAGGAACAACTGGACGTGGCACTCAGTGCTCTGGTCTGGTTGACAGGGTGGTGATGGGTCACAGGTTGGACTCGGTGATCTTGGAGGTCCTTTAGAACCTGGGTGATTCTGTGTGTGCCCATCTCTGGTGCAGGAGATGGTGAAACAGGAGTTGGACTCGATGATCCCTGAGTGGGTCCCTTTGAGCTCAGGATATTTTGTGATTCTCTGAAACCCCATAAAGCCAACCTGAGTTTTGGCCTTTCCAACACCTGGGCCTGTTTTATAGCCACCATTTGGCGAGGTGAAGGGAAAATCTATGGATTTGCTTTGTCTGATGCCCTTCCAGGGAAAATTCCCACTCACCAAAGAAGCAGCCAGATCATCCCTGCAAACACAGCAGGGAAATGACTTTTAGTGATGGGCTGGCTTGGATACTGCCCAGATCCCTTCCCTTACAGCAGGACACGATGATGACCGTGTCCAGGCTCTTCCTTGGCACACACACTCAGCATATGTTATCCTTGAAGTCCTTTTCCCAGGCGTGGCATGCCTTTGTGCAGGCACAGTGTCTACCCTGCTAATAGGATGCTAGTGTCTTCTATCAGCAAGTTAATTGGGTCCCTCGGTGCTGGAATATTTCCTGCTGCTGCATCCTCTTCCCGGAGCTACGCCTCCACCTCGGGAACTTCCCTGCTGATGAAGATGTGATGCTGAGCTCTCCGCCGTGCCCGGAGCCAGCGGAGGTTAAATCCCAGATAAAGCTTTGGGATTGCTCACAGCCTGGGGCGGGGGTGGGATGCACACGCTGAGAGGTTGCTGGGGGCATTTTAACTGCATTTTGTTTATCGAGCTGGCTGTAAACACAGCAGGAGGTTGCTGCTTCTCCAGAGCCTGGGAGCCAAAGGTGTATCGATCCCAGGGAGCTGTGGGACACAGGTAGATGCTGGTGGAGATCTCAGCTGGGTTGTTTCCAGCTGAGGATGAAATTTCTCTGCATCCTGCACTTCCTCCTCTACTGTAATGATTTTATAACACAACTTTGTCAGCTGATTTCTCCCCAAAGCAAGAAGCCCTGTTGCTAGGAGTGGGGTGTGGGGGGGAAAAAACCTCAGGAATACTCATCTTCAGCAGTCCAACACTGCCGATAACATTGAGTCACTGCTGAAAGCCTCAAAGCAAAACAGATGTTCGGTTTCTAGTGACTAAGTAAGTATTAAAGGTACCAGATGAGCAAAGTTTTAACTGAGGTATTTAATTTGTGGTTGGCAGCTGAGACAAAGCATGAGCAAACAAGGTGCAATGAAGAAATGGTCTCTCTCCTGGCTTACACATGCCGGTGTGTTTTCATAAAACCTTTTTTGTTCCATTTTTTCCCATTTTTTAAATATGTCTTTCCGGCTTGACTCATTCTCTCTGTAGTTGTAACCTTTAGTTCTGGGTGGGAAGGCAATTATTTTGTGAGACATGAGACCAGTGGCAGGGTGAGTGGGCTCTTGTTGCTGCGTCTGTCATCTTGCTGTTTGACAAGTCACTTCTCCAGGAGTGGTTTGTGTCTCTGAAGTTGGGGATAATTACACGTGTTCTCAAAAATAAGGAAACTGGGCTTAATGGTGCATCTGCTCAGCCTGACTTTTGAATTCATGAATGAGTAGAAAACTTGGAATGTGACTGTCACACAGCTGTTAGCCTTCAAGCAAGAGACAATTTTTGATGACTGTATTCTTAAAAAAAGAGTTAGGGTGAGAACTGTGATCCCAGGATTCTAGGCTCCTTGGGCAGCCAACACTGGGAGCTCCTTGAGCTGCTGCTGGTGTAGGTGTTGGGTTCCCATTGCTTTGATCCCTGGTGAGAAATCTGCAGCACTGTCTGGCTGTGTGGAACAGAGGTGCTGAATCCCTCAAACCTGAGCAGGTGATAACACAACAGGGAAGGAATTGTGTCCTGGTCCCTCTTCTCAGCATCGTGTGCAGTGGGAGTGCTTGTGGATTCCTCAGGTCCAATGAATACCTAACGTAAAACACATGAAAATCCTGGTAAAGAGGACCCTGATCAGAACTTCCCTCCTTGGTAAGTCCATAAATCAGCTCACTCTGTACTTTCTGGAGGAGTGACTCGCATTTTGGCTGCTCAGCACCACAGGAAGGACAGAATAGACTTTGGGTTGCTTTCCCTGGTGTGTGGGAAGTGGATTTGTACTGCTAAGCCCAAGTGGGAGCTGAAGCCAAGGCTCCATCCTGCCAGTCCTGCAGGATTTAGGGGGGTTTTGGCAAGTTCTAGATGGTTTCTATTAAGAAAAAGGCTTTTTGGATCTCTTTTGAGGGTGCCTCCCTTTGGAGGCTTTCTCAGGAGCCCATGTGCTGAGCACTTAATCTTCCACCCCACTTAAGGGAAGAGGGGCAGACACCAAACCCTGTTGGCACCTTATTTCACTTAATTCTCACATTTAATTGTTCTTCCTTGGGCTTTTAAGAGAGTCTCTGCCAAAATCAAGAAGCTAAAAATTAAAGTAATTATTGTGGTGATGGAAGCAATCAAAGAGGCCACCAGGCTTCTGGTCTGAGTGCTGTGGAGGAAGGAGCAGTCTGGGATTGAGCTCATCTCCTGGGACACGCTGGGCTCCAAGAGTTAATTTTGTTCCCGACTTCTCTGTCCATGAGTAATCCATTTGTGCTGGGAGGAAATGGCAAGTTCTTGCAGTGAGGACAGGCTTCACTGCTGGAGAAAATGATGCCTATTTATCATATGATGCTCTCCGTGCCTTTTTTTATTTGTCCTTCATCTGAACTAAGCTCTTTGGTGATGAGCTTCCCTGACAGCAGATTTTGTAGTGGCCTACAAGTGTTTTTCTTTCCTGCGTTTTCTATTTCCCTGCAATTCCTCACACAGCCCCAGGCACCAGCTTGTGCTGGGGTCACCCACCTGGAAAGGAGCTGGACAGGAAAGGACCTGGGGGTCCTGCTGGACACCCAAGTTCACCCTGAGGCAGCAATGTGCCCAGAAAGGACAGTGGTGGCCTGGGCTGGGTGAGACAAAACACTTCCAGCAGGTCCAGGGAGGGGATCCTGCCCCTCTGCTCAGCACTGCTGAGGCCACACCTGGAGCAGCGGGTCCAGTTCTGCCTCCCCAGGACAGGAGGGACATGGACAGACTGGGGAGAGCCCAGTGAGGGGACTGGAGCATCTCTGCTCTGAGGAAAGGCTGGGAGAGCTGGGACTGCTCAGCCTGGAGAAGAGAAGGCTCCGGGGGCCTCATCCCTGTCCATCAACACCTGCAGGGAGGGTGCAGAGAGGACGGAGCCAGGCTCTAGCCAGTGGTGCCCAGGGACAGGACAAGGGGCCATGGGCACACACTGACCACAGGAGGGTCCCTCTGAACATCAGGGAACACGTTTTGGCTGTGGGGGTGACCAGGTGCTGGCACAGGTTGCCCAGGGATGTTGTGGAGTCTCCATCTTTGCGGATATTGAGCGTTTATTAGGATACAATCATGGGCAGCTGGCTCTGTGTGACCCTGCTGAGCAGGGAGTTGGACCAGATGATCTCCAGAGGTCCTTTCAAACCTCCACCACTGTTCTGAGACAGGGAGATCAAGGTCCTCAGGAGATGCAGGGCTGGGCTGAGCCCTCTGCAGGGGTGTGACTTATGCACAAATGCAGCTACATTTGGCATCGAACAGCACTGTGTGATCACATCTCCTCTGCTGGAAGAATGTAAAATGGCTTAATAATTCTTCTCCTGCTGTTTTGGATTAATTTCTATCTTTATGCTGTGTGTTTTCTTTGCTTGCTTCCTCCTTTCACCTTCCCAGCTGTCTCCTCAGAGCAAACTTCCGTGACTCTTATTGTTCTGCTTGTTTTCATTCTCCTTCTTGGGTAAATTTATTTTTTTTTTCAAGTGTGATTTCCTAAAGCTCTGCAAAACGCTCTTTCCCTGCTGCATTTTGAAGTATTAGTTGCAAAAGAAAGGGTAAGGAGCCTTAATTCAGGTGCATGTCTTCCTTTATCTGCTTTTCTTTTAAAAAGTGACTAAAGCCACTGATGAATAATGCTAATTTCTGCTGCCATCTGTGAATGCAGGACCAAGCTGTTTCAGAGCAGCATTTTTAGTGCTTTATCTGTTCAGGGCGGGGAAGGAAAAAGGCTCTTAGCTTTAGCAGCAATAACCTATCTCTCACAAGTTGTAGTCTGTGCTCCCATCTACCACTAAAACCCAAAGCAAACAAAGATTTGTGCAGAGACAGGAAACCTTTTGGGTGTAATTGCCAGGAGGTCTTTGCTTTCACGATTTTTGGGTTCACCCAGAAAGGCAGCCGAGCAGGGCTGCGGTTCACTGGGGTGGATTTATTATGAGCTCTCACTGGGCTTTAATTGGACATTTTTGGCAGCTCTGGGAGTTTCAAACGCCCTCTGCAAGAGTCTCCTGGCCACGCTGAGTGAAAATGGCCCAGGGAGGGAGGGAGGGAGGGAGGGAAGGGGCTGGTGTGTGGAGGCACAGCTGAGCTACGCCCTGATGACAGCCCTGCCTCCAGGCTCCTTTATTTTGGCCTCGAGCCTTAGTTTACATAATCCTGCCCTGATCCCTCATCTTCTGCACACATCAGCCTTAGAAGACCCTCCAGTCTGACCAGATCAAACTGGGAAGCAGGTCTCCCCTGTCATCTGAGCCAGGAAGTGCTGGTGTTGGTGGAGTCGGGTGGCTTTGGCTGTATGAAAGACCTCACCAGTGCCAGGACTTGATTTTGGGGCTCCTTTGGAGGCTGAAAAAAAACAACCCAAACCTTGAACATGGTCTGGAGAGCTATGGAAAAGGTCTGGCTCCTGGAGCCTGTGTATTGAATAGGTGCAGCCCTAAATGGGGAGGTCTGACCTGCAGAGTCCTCGTGGCTTTTTCTCATGTGTTTATCTCTTGGTTGTGTGAATTTCCCAAACCAGAACTGGGCTGTGATTTAGGACTAGTTTCCCAAACCAGAACTGGACTGTGATTTAGGATCAGTTTCCCAAACCAGAACTGGAGTGATTTAGGATCAGTTTCCCAAACCAGAATTGGGCTGTGATTTAGCATCAGGTCTTTAGGGAAGCTTGTCATGGCGATGTGTAATAGCATAATAAAACCCTAACTGCTTCACTTTAATGTGTCAAATGACTCATTTACAGTGTCATCTGGGACAGATGAGGCTCTATGAGATAAGTAAGACTTGCATGGGGAGGGAATATTGAGTAATGGACCCACAGCTATAATTGGAGGAGGAATAGATCTTCCATTTCAGATCTGAGGAAGTGGTTTATCTGCCCAGGCTGTAAGTGAATGATTCTTCTCTCAATTTCCTCCGCATATTCTCCACTTCCTCTGTGTAATATTCCTGTTATTTATAACTGCTGTGTTGAATCCTAGAGGTAGATGCTGCCTGCATTTCTATATTATGTAGAAGTTGAGGTCCAACAGGTTGATGTGTAGTCCTGACCTTCTGGGAGCAAAGAATTGATATGGAAGCAGGGAAAACATTTATGTCCCTATAACTAACCCCTTTTTCCCTATATTCTGAATATAGAGCAGCCCTGTCCATCTCCTCCCATCCCACAGGAAGCCAGGGAAGTGGCAGACAGGCATACAAAGGATTATTATATTTGATCAGGCTTGGAAATGGGCTGGAGATAAAGCCCTTGGTGTTTACTGGACCATTAAACATTTATTATCATCTCTCCAGTGTGCTGGTGGTGCTGTAAATAACAGCTGTGACCAAAGAGTGGGGTCAGCAGTTGCCTTTTGCACCGATGTTTGTAAATGGAGAAGCAGGTCCTGTGATTTTTTAAGGGTTTGGTTGGGGGGAGCATCTGCCCAGATGCCATGGAGAGAAAATGGGCAGATGAGCTGGCAGGCCAGAGCTCCTCTTTATCACAAGGAAATGCTGAAATCTTAGGAAGTGGGAGAATTTGAACAACAATGAAAAAAAGATTAGGGCCAGAGTTAGGAGTTAATTTATCCCTGCCCTTCCTAACAAAAATACATAATGCCCTCAGATCAGAACAGCTTTTGGATCTGGATTTAATTAGGTGGAAGGAGGGTTCGGGCCTCTCTCCCCCAGCTCAGCCACGCTCCAAGAGGCATTTCCATCATCAGACTTTTATTTCCCTTTCTCCACCTTCCCAAGCTTTTGCAGGGAGAGGAGAAGCGTCGCCGCAGGGCTGGAACTCAGCTCATGGGGTCTGAGCTGCAGCACCTGGTCGGATGATGGGGCTTTTGAAAGGGGGAATATGAAGGGATTACTCTATTGCTGGGAGGCTGCAGCCTGGTGATTCCTACCGCAGGCAATCCCTCTGAAGTCAATGAGATTGGAAAGCGTGTAAATCAGTATGGAATTCAGAGTTTTCATGGAAAAATGGGGGGGGATATTTGTTTTACTTGCATATAAATTACTTCTAATAAGGCTCCATAGACACGACTGATCCTTCTCACCACACTGTTGCTCCTTTGAGTCCCAGAGTCGTTCTCGCTGTCCTCTTATTTTTAAATAATTTTGCAAAAAAAGCCTCCTGCGTGGGAATGCTCTGTGGTTGTGAAGCGCTGCTGGGAATGACTCAGGCGGGAGCGAGTCCTCGTGCGCTTGGGACCTGCGGTGTGAACGGAGAAAGGAGACAGGCTTGTTTTCACACTCTCTCATTCTGTGTCTCTGACATGTTCCTGTTCCACCATTCAGATGTCGTCAGGCTGAGGGATAATTAGAGGGAGCCTGTTTTGCTGCAGAGCCGGATTGGGGATCCACATTGCCATGGGCAGGCTGGGTTATTTGGTGGGGAATGCAAAGCAGTGGAGTGGGTGTCCAGGGAGCACTGCTGCACCATGAGGGAGAAGGTGCTCTGCTGCTCCTTCCCTCTGCCTGCAGAATGTATCTCCTTTCTATGAAACACAGAATGGTTTGGGTTGGAAGGACCTTCAAGACCGTTTAGTTCCAAGATAGGTGGCAGGGACACCTTCCACCAGATCAGGTTGCTCCAATCCCCATCCAACCTGGCCTTGGACACATCCAGGGATGTTGGATGTGGGTATGTTGGTTTTTACAGTGGTGCTCTCTAGCCTGGAAGTCTCCATCACTTACACACAGATGTTTAAAGAGGTTCCTAGGAGCTGCTCTTGGACCTCTCAGACACTGGTTCTGCTGCTGCCTTTGCTGTGGGTGGATGGTTTGGGAGCTCACTCTGTGTGAGGCTTTAATGCCCTAATAAAGCAGTAGAACAAAGAGCATCAGCTTTTCTCTTGCTCCATTGAGAAGGACATTTAATTTTGCCAGATGTTCCCACGGCACAGGTGGTTTCGGCTGTTTTAGACTCACCTTACCTTAGAAAAATGCACATTGCCTGTTTGTGCTTTGTGCAGCACGTGGAAGATGTGGCCAATTTGAGTTGAAAATGAGATCTAAAACTGGAGGAGTCCTACAGAAAGTAACTGAGGAGCCAAATATATACAACTGAATAACTGAGGAGAGAACCAGGTCCCGTGAAGCTGGTTGCCAAGGGAATAATTCACTTGTCTCTCCCCCAGCCTGATGGAATATTGTTTTCCTCTCCTCCTTGCCAACATACCCACAGCTCCAGAGGAGTCACTCTCACTCCTGTAGATGCTTTAACTGATCCATTCCTAATTCCACCTTGGGGCTGTTTTCATGAGCAGAGGAGCCTTTGAAAGCACCTTCCCCTGTTCCAGGCCTCCAGAAGGGTTTGTGCTGTCCAGAGATTTGTCCTCTTTTCCCACTGGTGCTGGCTGACCCGATGAGTACCCAGTTCATGCCCACAAACTTTGACTTTCCTCTCCAAAAATAAGGGTGTTTTTAAGGCAGCAGTCTAGATTTGGATGTAAAATCTTGCTTAAAAGGAGATCTTTCCAGCTTCAGGCCAAGTGATGTATGATCCTTGTTGTCCTGTCTGGGGAGCAGAACAATTCAGGATTAATTTTTAAATCATTTATTTAATTATTTGATTTATTTATAATTTAATTCTTTTAAATTTTCTTTATTTTTTAAATTAATTATTCTTTAGCTCCTGGTGTATTAACAGGGTATGCAAACTTGGGTTATTCCCCAAAACTTGATCTGTGGTCTTCAGTCTTCCTCTTAACCATCTCCATGTCTTCTGCAGGCTGGTGTTTCTCCATCTGAGCTTGGAATACTTGGATAAACTTACTCTACATGGAGACTCCGTAAGTGGCTGGGACAGTCTCAGCTTAGTTGGACAATCCCAGTCATCCACAACAAAACCCAAGCACTGGGGGCAGAAAAAGGCTGTTTAATGTGGCTGATCCGTGTGAAAGGACTCACTCATCTTGGCACAAGCCACTCACTGCGTGTTCCTCTCTTCCAGGGTGCATCGAGAATAATCATCAGCCTTAACAAGGATTGATTGTGTGCTCCTCATCCTCCTGTCCTGGTATTATTGGGAAGAAGCTTTGGCCATCACGTTGGGGAGGCGAAGAGGTGAATGAACGTCCCTTTCAAGGTACAGCAGAGGCATGGATGAGGTGTTTGGGGTGTGGAGGTGGTGCTGGTGTAGCCTTTGGAGGTTCCAGGGTGTACAGGTTCCTCATGGATTCGCATCCCTCGATCCTACACGGAGAAACCTGCGCTCTGTCGTTCCCTTGTTCAATCCTAATGAACGCCGTCTTCTCACACTGGGGGGGTGTTGGCTTTGTATTGGTGCAAACTTGGATAAATCCAGTGTTTTCTCTTCATTTATTTGAAAGAATCTTTCATTTTTGAAACTTCTTGAGTTGTGTTGGGAGGTGTATAGAGTATGGGCATCAATTTTTGTACTCTTTTGGAGAGGGCTTTTCTTCAGTTTCTTTCTCTTGTGTACACAAACCAGTCTTAGACTAAAATGTACTGAATTAGTGTTAGACTGAAATATATGCTTACCTTGGTGCAGATGGGCACAGAATTCTTGCATGAGTGATTTATTGAGGAGGGAGAAAGAAAAAGCCCAGAGTCTTTGAGGAAAGGAAGGCCATGGAGCATTACTCAGGACATTGGTGAATTAAATCTCAACATCCATCAGAGAGTTTGTGGGAAGTTTTTCTGGTCAAAGTTCTTCCCGTGGTCTGACCTGTGGAAAAGAGTGAGGAATGCTTTTAAAAATTAAAAATAAAAACCCTACTGTAAGATTTCTTGTTGGGTGTTTCGAAGGACTTGTTCCAACCCAGGTGGATTCAGTGCTGGGATGGTGCTGCTGGAGTAGCAAAGGGAGATGTGCATGTGGAACCTGGGGATTTGTATAAACAAGGTCTTTTCCTAAAGCATTTCTTGTTGCTGTGGCTTTCACAGGTTCACCCTGTCTGGAGAAGTAGTTTGTATTTGTGGTTTGATATTTCCTTAAAGCTTCCACACAGCATCCTGCCGACACTGCCTGCTTCACAAACATGGCCAATTTATGGTTTCATGTAAAAATTCTTTGAACTCATTGCAAATCTGATTTGATACCTCGGTGCCAAACTGAAGCCAGCCCTAACTTTTAGGGTTGACTAAATCCTTCCCTTGGAATCTGTGTGATATTTAGCAGTGAGTTTCAGATCTGCTTGTGTGTGTTCCTCTCTGTGCTTCACTGAATTTTATGTTGTGTTTTGCTATGTGCATTTTTAAGCCTTTTGTTTTTTGCTCACTTTTTGATTTGGGGAAAACTCCTATGGAGGTCAACAGCTGAATGAATCCCAGTAATTAGGGTTGTCCTGTGCAGGGCGAGGAGTTGGATGGGGATGATCCTTGTGAGTCCCTTCCAGCTCAGGATAGCCTCTGATTTTAATTTACTGAGAAGGGCCAACTGTCTTAGGAGAAAAACTTTCTCTTTGGTGCCTTCTTTTCCATATCTGATCCCATTAAGAAGTAAGTTCAATGAGACTGAAGCCTCAGAAAAAATTCATGTATGATTCTCAGTGTAAACATTAATAGCCTAAACTCCATTTGTTTTTCAATTTTTGCTGGTATAAGACAAGGATTTTTTAGAGAAGCAGGAGCTTGGATGTGCCTTTCAGGGCTTCTGAGCTGTTTGGGGTTAGAATTCAGTGGCCAGCTGGAATCCTGAAGCTGCTGGGATTGGCAGGATGTGTGTGGAGCCACATGAAGAGGAGTGGCTGTGGGCTGATCACCGTGGCCGGTGCTGTGACTGGCCAGGTGAAATGGTCCCCACAAAATTGCTTGTGTGTGAGTGGTTTGTCTTGCATGATGAAGCCCCATGTGGATGTGACTCTGGTAGCTGAAGTGAAATAGTCCCTCAGCACCTTCCTTTTGCAGCAAAATCAGATTAAAATTTGGATTAAAACAGCAGCTTCTTCAGCAGAGCCCTTTGGGAATAAGACAGCAAGGTCCACACTGAGGTCATGGGGCTTGTTCAGCTGCCTCAGATAGTGTGGGATTCTAGGTAGGATCTGGAGTGTCAGAGGTGTCCATTGTACCAGGAACCTCTTGACTCCTGTGGGCTACTGGAAAGACATTTTGGGCTGGGTGTTTTTTCTCTGTCTAAAACAGGGGTTATGAAATAGCTGATGGGAGCTGGAAGGGCTTGTGCACCCTTTTCTGCTTGTGTTTCATTATCTGTCACTTCCTGATTTGTGTCACAGGGCCAGAGCATTCAGATTCAGATTATGTGGGGGAAAAGTGATGCATGAAGCCCATACAAATCTGCCCACTCAGATGTATCACTAGATTTCTGGGCTTTGTTTGCATGGGTCCCATTCACTTGTCACAAGTTACTGTCCTCTTTTTGTCAGCCATTTCTGCAATGTCACACGTTTATTCCAGCTCAGACATAGTAAGAGTAGTGCTGGCAGACCAGGGAGCCTCTGTTTGCAGAGCACAGGTGAGAATGCTTCAAAATTTAGCTCTGAAATGTTGATTATATCCCAAAAGGTTTTGCTTGTGCAACTGAAAACCTTGGGATCACAGATATCGTAGTGCTCCCAGGTCTGGTGGCACCTCTGAGTAGAGGTCACAGTGGTTTCATATCAAAATTGGCTTAAAATGCATTACTGGAGGAGGGGAAGGAGGGTGGGAGGTGGGACCCACTACCAAACACCTGCCATCTGTCCTAGAGGGTATGAGTGGGAATTGTAGAACACTTGGGTTGGAAGGGACCTTTAAAGGTCATCTCATTCCAGCCCCCCTGCCATGAGCAGGGACATAGAATCATAGAATATTTGGGTTGGAAGGGACCTTCAAGACCATTTCATTCCAACTCCCCTGCCATGCACAGGGACATCTTCCACCATCCCAGGTTGCTCCAAGCCCCATCCAGCCTGGCCTTGGACATTTCCAGGGATCCAAGGGCAGTCACAGCTTCTCTGGGCAGCCTGTGCCAGGGCCTCACCACTCTCATAGTCAAGAAATTCCTTCTAAAATCTGGATTCACACAGTTTTTTCCACCATAACTGTTTTTATGATCCCAGCAGGTTTATGGGAAGGGTAGGGGGGAAGCATCCCCGACGCCATGCAAAACTTGGAATAACAATACAGGAATGTGGGCAGGATCATCTTCCTCAGGTCCTTCAACCACCAGCCCTTCCTTAGGCTCACAGAAATAGTTTTGTTTAGGAAAATCAAGGGCCTTGTTCAAAAATGCTGGAATTTCTTTGGAAATTGAGCTTTCAAAATCCGCAGAGAAGCCACCTCTGCTCTCACAGCAGTTCGGAAGCTGGGCTTTTTTGGGATTGCTGCCAACAAATATTTCTTGGAAACCCTTCCGTGTGCAGTGCGAACAGCAGGACAGGAGGTCTGGATGTGAACTCTGGATGGTAAAACCAGGGAGGTTTTGGCAGGGCTGTGTTGGGATGCCTCGTTCTTGGCCTTTCTCCTTGGGGTGTACAGGCAAACCCCTGCCTGGGCTGGCTCAGAAACTTCCAGCTGACTTTCTAGCAAAGCTGAATTTTCCACTGACTAGGAAAGTTTTTCAGATTGAAACAGCTCTCTGATTTTTTGGATGGATTTCTCCAACCTGTTGACTACACCCAGTCTGTATTTTTGAATGAAACTAGTGCTGAACCTTCCCTGCAGGGGCAAGAATTCTCATAGAATCATGGAATGGCTTGGATTGGAAGGAACCTTAGAGACCATCTACTTCCAACACAGGGACATCCTCTACTAGACCAGGTTTCCCCAAGCCCCATTCAGCCTGGGGATTCCCTGAAACCATTCCCTGGTTCTATGATTCTTTGAAAATGGACAAAGCTGTAGCCTGGAGTATCAATTAGTCCTTGACCCAGGTCAGACTTTCCCCTTTTTTTTCCTGTACAGGTTCTCCATTGCTTTCTCTGAATCCCTTCTTTCTGGTTTTTTTTGGGAAACTATAAAATTTATGTGGAGAAGGAAGGAAAATCTCTTTCTTACTGCAAAGGGCCAGGTCAGCATCTTTTTTTAAAATCCCTGTGAGAGCAATTTGTCAGAAAACCTTGTGGGAAGCAGGGAGCTTGAGCCTAGTGGAGCCAAGCTGAGCTTGAACACTCCCTTGATTTGAGCTCATATCACTAGCAGGAACAGAAATCTTTTTATTGGTAACTATACAGGATAAGAAGGAGAATTTCCCAAAGGATGGGCTTCTTCCCTAAGTTTCATTCTCTGAGGAGGCCCTGAGAAAACTGGGAAGTTGGTAGCTCCAGACAAGTAGATGCATGCACTGGTGTGCATTCTCACCTGTAGGTACACAGGGAGCTTTCCCAAGTTGCCCAGAACCTGAGAAAATGGAGATAAAATCAAAAAGGCAATTGCAGTTAATTATGCTTTGAAGGCAGCTGGAGATTGGTTGGAATCCTGTGGGATTTCTGAGGCCTCCCAGTGCAATTTCAGGTGGAGTGTGGGCAGGAAGGTTTGGTTGCTGTGGTTGGAGCTGTCTCAGTTGTGCCTGTCACCTCTGGCTGTTGGGCTGTGCATGGCACAGATGTCACCACCAAGACACAGTTATTGTCTCATGGCAAATTCCTCATCGAAGTTTTGAGTGTTGATCAAAAAAAAAACCAAAAACAATCCCAAAAAGATAATTCTGTACATGACTGAACTTCATTGGTTTTTTTCCACCCACACGCTTTCCCTTTTCTTCCCATCCTCACCAAACCCTGGCCTGCATTTTGTGTCTTGGGTGATGGGAAGAAGCCACATTCCAAGAAATCTTGGATATCTCTTTGGTTTATAAAGGAATTGGGATGTGACCAAAGAAATGCCAGAGGCTGGATGTTCAGGGGGCTGCAGGTGAGCTGGTGTGGAGTAACAGGCGTAGAAATTCATCACAACAGTTAAATGTCTTATTTTCTGTGATGTGAGCTTGGGAAATTAAAGGAAGAGCCTAACTTTTGACTCCAGAAGAACCAAAGTCTTGAAGTATTCAGCAGTGGGAGTGACAAAATACACAAAGCTGTGTGGGACAGTATTTCTTGCTGTGCCCTTCTGTTCCTGTGGGAATTTAGGTCAAAAAATGCTCTGCTAACTTCATAATTTTGCCTGAACCAAACTTTGGGTCTCCAAACATGTTGTAACCACATCCCATCAAACTCATTATTACCTGAAATTGCACTGCACATTTTTTGGTAGGTCCATGTGAGTGTTTTGTTGAGGCCTAGACTTCAGCAGTAGTAGAAACACGTGATGTTTTTAACAAGATAATGCAGACTTGGTTTTATTCCCTTAAGATGGCAAATCTTTCTTCAGAGAATCATGAATTAAACAAGACAGTGCCTCACAGCAGGTATTAAGGAAAAAATAATAATTTTTTAAAAGCCTTTGGAATGGTCTTTCCCTCTGGCATCTTCACTCAGGTTCTGCAATCAGTAATTCAAAGGAGGTTTTGTGGGAAGGGGAGGCGAGATGCAGGAGTTGATATGACTTCCCCAGGGGTGAGAACTTTGAGAGCTGGGACCTGAGCATAAATCTCTCTAATTCCAGCTCAGCCCTTCACTGTGAGATCATTACTTTGTGTGATTAATCTGTGCAATGCCTCCAAAGCCTCTAAAGCCATAATGCTACACATGCATTGAGGAATCCTGCTGCCAGCTGGAGTATCTGGGAGTCTCTTGCCATTTCTGGCACCTTTTTGCTACGACTTTTAATACAGTGAAGCATTCCCTGGCCTTGGTTGGTCTTACTCTGATGTAATCATCAGTGCTAATGTAGTCTTCTTTAGGGAATACTATTTTCAATAGGGACAAAGAGTTCTCCATGCAAAAATCAGCTGAAATGCTGATATTTGATAAGTACAGGTACAACTAGCAGCCATGGCAGTTGTCTGTCTTAGTTTTCTTACAATGATGAGTAACATAATGTGTTCTTAAAACTCACTTCCTAAAGACAGGAGAGCAGTAACAGGACAGTCTGCATTTATCAGCCCCTCCATCCCAAATAACCTTCAGAACCTCTGAGCAATTCCAGCCATGTTTGAGAATCTTCAAAATCTTCAAATCTTGCAAATTCTGTGAAAACTGAGTAGCAGTGGGGAGCTTGAGTGGAGAGACCATGAGGCTTCCCAAACTTGATGCAAATTTCTGCAGTGTAAATTTACTTCTTAGGTAATCCATGTTTGATTTTTAGGATGATGCCAACTCCTCAGCTGAGGTCATGGTATTACCAAAGCCTCGAGTGTGATGCTGGGCAGTCACTTCGCCCTTCCGCTGCCTTAACCCCGATTTAATGTAGGATGACTTCATCCTCCTTCTCTCAGAGGCACGTGCTGCTTCTGTCACAGGCATTAGCAGATTTACCAGCAGCACCTCACACGCCTCAAACTCTTTGTGAATCCCGTCGGTGCCCAGAGCCCCGGGAATATCTGATGCATCACGTTGCAAACTGTGAAATTGAAGATTCAGCCCCACTTTGATGCTCTGGCTCTGTGAGCAGCAGAACTAATGTGGCTCAGCATACTAATGAGGGAGGTATTTATTGTTTGGGGCCTGGATGGTGTTGAGCTTCACCCTTGAAAAATTCCTGGGAGGCTGAGCTTCCTCTCGGGATGGGCCTTGTGGGGTCCTCAGCAAACAAACAACCGGCATCACAGCAGAGGGGAAAAATTCCAGCTTTAAAGGAAACAGCCCCAAAATGAAATCCTCTAGATAACTTACAAAAGATCTTAAGTAAGGGAGGATTGAAGTGGAAATCGTTGCTTTTCATGGAGAGAAAGTGAGGATGAAACTGAGGCAAGGCCTAAGCCAACAGGTCACCACAAGGATAAAATTAAGATGCCAACAGCTTTTGGCATTGCTGGGGACGTCAAAAATGTTGTTTTCATCTTGGAGAAGCCCTTCTCCAGCACTGCCTGTTTGGGTCACTGAAATCTGTTCATTTTAACTGGAAAGTACCAAAATGAGTGAAGATGTCGCTTTTAACCTTGTCTGGGCTTGGTAGAAAAGCACTTAGAGCTAAAAGCTGGTGTTGGTGGGACCTGGAAATACTGACTGGAGAAGGCTTCATTGAGATAAAACCTCTCTATAAAGACAGGACTTCAAAATTCCATGGGTTTGTCAGGTGCCACATCCCTTGGGATTTCCTGGAAGGGAGGAATCCTTTACACTCCTCACATTTGTCATCTGGGCAGTTTAAATTCTCTAGAAAGGTGTGGGGGATTACTTGGAAGAATTTTGCTTGCAAGGATGGCTTCCACCAGGAGGGGAGAATGCCATGGACTGAGGACCTGTGTGAAGAGAGTGTGGTGGTTTCTGGGAGTTTGAGGGATTTCCCGGGAGGCTGGTCAGGTTGGAGATCCAAACCTCTGAATTATGTGTAATGTAATAGCTGAATTAACAAAAAATCACAGAATCATTTGGGTTGGAAAAGATCTCCAAGATCATTGAGTCCAACTTGTGACCAATCTCCACCTTGTCACCCAGACCGGAGCACCGAGTGCCACATCCAGTCATTCCTTGGGCACCTCCAGGAATGGGGGTTCCACCACCTCTCTGGGCAGCCCCCTACAATGCTTACAACCTTTTCCATGAAGAAATTCCTTAAAATGAGATGGTCTCCCAAATATCTGTGCTCTTGACTCAGCTGCAGGGCCTCCAAAAGCGAAGATGGTTTTGGTTTAAGTTCCCTTAGCAATGAAATATGTATCAAAAATCCCAAACATATAAATTCTACTCAATTTGCTTGTGTTCTCCACATCCAGCTTTTATATCCCTGGGATGATCTTGACTTATTTCCACCAAGAAAATTAAATTCCTGCTGAACCACATGTCCAGAACTCAGAACAGCACCTTGACACGGTGTTGCTTGGGGAACCCAAAGAGTTTTAGGAGCCTGATAGGAAATTCCAGCAAACCAGGACTGTTGTCAACCAACTTCCAACTCGAAATCCTCCAGGAGCACAATGCACTACAATTATAGCAGCTTTCCCAGGGCAGGAAACAAGCGCTGCCACTGCTGTATTCCTGTGTGTGATATTTCTGACACACAATGTTATCTTGGGGATTGTTACATCAGCTTTTATGTGGTGCTGGGAGGGTGGGGCGGAGGTTAATTGGTCATGTTAATGGTTTTCGTGTTCCTAATTTAGGCTCTGAGTGCTGTCCTTGGGTTCGGAGGGAGTTACGAGAATTCTTCGTTCTATTGTGGTGCTGTCACATCTGTGGTGTGGGGAGATGGCTCCAGCTACAGCCCAGACCACTGAAAAAGCTCATTCAGTCAAATTTTTGGGGTTTTCTCCTGCTTACAATGTGTTGGAAAGTCATGAGACTCCTAATGGATGGACTTGCTCTGAAACCAGACCTGTCTGTACAGATTTACATCCAGCTGGGCTTCAGCTGAAGGACAGGAGCTACTCACCGTGTATTTGTTCAAACTCATCTCTGGCAAAATGTCTTTAATTCACCCCAAATGTGTCTTTTTGGACATGTATTCTGGAAACACAGTGGAAACTAGTGCAGAGTTCATGGCTTTGTGGTTATAGGGCTTTTTCCTTCATAGAATTACAGAATTATATAATTGTTTGGGTTGGAAAATGCCTTTAAGATCATTGAATCCAGCCCTTAACCCAGCACTGCCAAGGCTACCACTAAACCATGTCCCCAAATGCCACATCCACTTGGCTTTTAAATCCCTCCAAGAGTGATGAATCCACCACTGCCCTGGGCAGCCTGTGCCAGAGCTGGACAACCCCTTCCATGGAGAAATTTTCCCTCATATCCGATCTGAACCTCCCATGGTGCAACTTGAGGTCATTTCTTCTTGTCCTCAAAATATAAAAAAAAACCCAGAAATTAAAACCCCAAACCACTGCAACACCCAAACCCTCAACTTGTTTTGTTTAGTGACCATTCCTAAAATACTTCTGCTCACCAAAGCTATGGAAGTAGGCACCTCATGCATTGGTTGAGGGGTACAGCTCAATGAAAAATGAAAAAATAGTTTGGCTTTTTTTTTTTTATTCTTCAGTGTCTGGTGAGAGCAGAAGAATCAGCGAGGAAGTTAAAACTCTGGGGACCTCGGCTTCCTAATGGCTCAAAATGCATCTTTTTGCATGAATTTAAAGTTAAAAGGTGTTTCAGGCCAGGTTGGACAGGGCTTGGAGCAACCTGGGGTAGTGGGAGGTGTCCCTGCCCATGGCAGGGGGCAGAACTGGATGAGCTTTAAGGTCCCTTCCAACCCAAACCATTCTGTGATTTTAAAAAGATTTTAAATGCCTGTCCCTTTTTCTAGAATCTGAAATGTCACAGCCACCATGGGGTGGTTACAGAAGAAACACTCACAACCATTCTACCAGGGATCAAACTTCCTTTTCATGTATGATGTGCTCCTCTCACACATAAAAAGCTTATTTGCTAAAGACCATTTGCTTTTCTCCAGCCAGACCGACGAGGCTGTGCTCAGGAAGCACCAGAGGGCTGGCTTCATTTTATAAGAATCAAAAAAAAACACTTCTGAGAGAGCTCTTCGTGTCGTACTTCCTCTATTCAGAACTCCAAGTCTTTCACAAAAACTGAGCAGAATCCCATGGGGCCACAGCCATCCCAGGGTGGTGGATTGAATGACTTAAGTATCTTTTTCTGGTCTGATTTGTGACTGTAGCTTTAATTTATTGCCTCCTCTGTAAACCACAGATATGTTTGTTATTTGCAATTACATGGTTTAAAAAAAAAAAAAGAGCTTTATTTGGATTTTTAAGTCATTCTTGTTCTTTGCAGTGGCATTTGTTGCAGTGAAATCCTTTTATGAGGCTTGTGGGGAGAGTTGGGTTGAAATAGCTTCTCAAAGGGACACATGACAGGCAGTGGCTCAAGGAAGGGATAGATTGGATATTAGGAAAATTCCTTCATGGAAAGGGTGGTCCAGCCCTGGGGATTTTAAAGCTGTGTGGATGTGGCACTGCTGGGGGAACAGTGGGCTCGGTGATCTCAGAGGTCCCAACCTTAATGGTTCTCTGATTCTAAGGATAAAAATGAAACTTTTATCTCTTCATGGAGCCTGAGTAGTGCAGCATTCACCCAAGTCAATTTTGTACATTGAATATTTGGAATATTCTTTTTTTACTGTAGAAAGCCTCCCACCTGAAATTTAAACACCTACAGGAGCTGAGCTTCAGTTTTTCTTTCAAAAAATTGTCCCCATGCTGGACACCTCATGGTCTGATGTTTATGGTCACCATATTCACATACCTTGAGTCAGCAACCTCCTCCTTGTCACTTAACACAACTTTAAAATGTTTATGCTGAAATTTCCCTCATGTGTAATAGTTTCTATGTTTTGCTTAAGTGAATCTGATAATTTTGCATTTTTAGAGCAGAGAGAAACTTGTGGTCCAGATCCAGGGATTAGTGATAATATATTTTGGAAAAAAAATCATTTTCATGTTGGTTTCGAATCCATCAATCCCTTAAAAAAGCAGAAAGAGAGGTTGCCCAGTGAAGCTGTGGCTGCCCCATCCCTGGAAGTGTCCAAGGCCAGGCTGGATGGGGCTTGGAGCAACCTGGGATTGTGGAAGGTGTCCCTGCCCGTGGCAGGGGGTGGAACTGAATGAGCTTTAAGGTCCTTCCCACCCAAAACATTCTGGGATTCTCATAGGATTCTGTTCCAAAGGACACAGTTACCAACCACGCTGTCCATCAGTGCTGATTTTGGGAGGTTCTGCTGCCTGGATTCCAGTCTGTTGTGAAAAGGCATCTCATCCACGATGTGGTAGAGTTGTAGGCTCAGTGCATGGAGCAACCAGGCGTGAAAAAAATTAAATTGCTCATAAATATTTTACTATATTTAAAAAAAAAAAGTTACCCAGTAATTGCTTTCCTATCGTTACCTTCTGCCTGCATGAAAATAACATATGCCAGCATGAACCCCAGTGGCAGTGGGGAAGGATTGAGTGGGAGAAAATGAGGTTATCTCTTGATCAGTATTTTATCAGCTCAATAACAATATTTTGATTAGGAAAAATACTGCACTGTCCCTCAAAGAGACACAGGCTTCTTGTGATTTCTGTGTCACCAGAGTTGTTTGAGGAGGGTTGAATCCCACACGGCTTAAAAACACCAAACCACTAAGACCAAAGGATCATCTTTTAACAACTCTGTCATCTGCTTTAAATCCTTTTCATTTCTCCAGCCTGAGTGCCTGGAAGGAAGCTGGAGCTCTTCCCTGAGTGGTATTGCTGCCTCTGGCTTGCTCTGGACACCTTTCATGTGGGAGAGGAGAACTTGTGAGCAGGGGCAAATCAAAGGGCCTTGGGTTAAGGGATCATCAACACCCGAGGTCAGAGTGGTCTCGGGGCTGCAGCCACAGCTGCTCCTGTTTCCATTTGTCCTGGGCATGGACATGAGGTGGCTCCAGTTGCAGAATCACAGAATGGCTTGGATGGGAATGGACCTTAAAGACCATCCAGTTCCAAACTCTTCCAAACACCTTCCACTGTCCCAGGCTGTTCCAAGCCCCGTCCAACCTTTCCTTGAACATTCCAGGGATGGGGCAGCCACAGCTTCTCTGGGCAACCTGTGCCAGGGCCTCCCCACCCTCACAGGGTTTCTTCCCAATATCCCATCTAACCCTGCCCTCTGGCATTGTAAAGCCATTCCCCCTTGTCTTGTCCCTCCATCCCTTTTCCCAAGTCCCTCTCCAGCTCTCCTGCAGCCCCTTCAGGGGCTGGAAGGTGTTTAAAGTCTCTCTGGAGCCTTCTCCAGGTGAGCACCCCCAGCTCTCCCAGCCTGGCTCCAGAGCAGAGGGGCTCCAGCCCTTGGAGCATCTCCGTGGCCTCCTCTGGACCTGCTTAACAGATCTATATCTGTCTTCTGCTGGGGAGCCCAGAAAATGCCACTGATTCAATGCCTTGGCACAACCCTGCAATTCTTGGCATTGGAATCTGGCTGGAATCACTGAGCTCAGGCCAGACTCCCTCCCTCACACTGCTGGGAAATGAGGAATAACCCGACTCATCCCAGGAGCTGTGCAGGTGCAAAAGCTGGTCGGTGAGAGCTGCAGGGTGCAGGTCCTTTGTAGATCCCTGCCCTTCTCTGAGCACACTCTCCATGCTCCCTGCCTGCTGCAGATCGCTCCCTTCTGGCGTTGAGAGCCTCTCTCTCCATCTCTCCATCCCGTGGCTCAGGAGGCAGCGGTACCTGATGGATACAGCACAGCCGATCATGGCCCCCTGCCACCAGCCTCGCCGGTGACCTCAGCAAAATCCCTCTCCCTGCTCCCTGCTTAAAATCGAGGATGAAAGGCAGTATCTCATAAAAAGGAAGGTCTGAAGGTGATGCTTGCACGTAGCTCTCTTTGTTGTAGGTGTCTGTACTCCCGGCGTCCTTCTCATCCTCAGAAATCTAAAGGCTTTTGTGGCGGCATTCAGCAAAGGACTGCAGTGCACAGGTCTTGTGGCAGTGTGCAGTTAATCACCAGGCTACGTCCAAAGAAAAGGAGAAACCCTTTGCTCATAAAAAGGGCGGAAAAGGGATCAAGTTTTGCATAAATCAAGAGATCTTTGCAGCAGCACGGTGCCATTGCTGGGAAAATTCATGGGGACCTCAAAGATAAGGGGAACAGGAGTGCTGAGCAGCACAGGGTTGTATTTTAAAAACCCCACAGTTCGCCTCTTTTTTTGGATGTTAGAGAAAATTGTGTGGGCAGAAGTAGTGGTAGAGTCTCTGCACTTGTATCAGGGAAGCTGCTGATGGGTTTCACCAAATATTTTCATGGTGAATTGAGATTGTGGAGGAGATAAACGATAGAGCTCTCCAAAACGCCTGGAGGTTCCTTGTGAGGGGTGGCAAACTGGATTTCTGGGCTTTGAGGGCGCAGCCATGGGGGAGTTATCAGGAAGACAAAGAGATAAATCCAGGATTACTGCCAGGATGTTTGCTGATAGTAAACAGACCTGCGAGATGTGCAACAGCCGCTGGAAAAACCGTGAGTGCTGATGCTGGATACGGTGCAAATATCCACAAATTGGTTAAGAAAAACCCCAAACACTCAGTGCTTAAAACGAGTTCTGCAGGGAGAAGAGGTGGAGATGCCAAAACTGGGAGGAGCTTTGATAGCCAGCGTTGAAAAGCCGTTTCCTGAGTGGGAGGCTGGAAGGATGGATCCTGTAGGTTGGAGTAACACGGGAACGCTGCCTTTCCTATTGCTCCCCGCATTCCCTTTTTTGCTGGGCCATATTTATTATTTCACATGGGTTATAACTTCCTCGTCGGCGCATGGGGGTGTGGGAGGGGGAAGGAAATGACACTTGCTTTCTTTGCAGGACTTTGGGAAGAGCTGCAGAGTAAAGGTTGGCTCTAAGAGCTCGGTAGAAATGCTGTGCTTCCAAGCGAATTCCTGCAGGTACTGTCGGGTGAAGTAACCTGAAACCTGGCATTTGGGGTGCGGCAGAGGAAGATTGCAACCTGTCCAGTTTTGCTTTGTAACGTAACACACCGTGGAAAAGGGCCTGACTGGGGTTTTTTAACACTTTTTTTGTCTTTTTGGCTTGTAGTGGCTCCATGGTTTTGGGGCGCTCCCCAGCCAAAGGTGGTTGGGCTTTGTTTGCCTCCAGAGCCCTGTTTCCCTTCACACAGTCACAATCGGGCAGGAAATGGGTTTCTTGTCCAGCCAGCCTGGTTTTCTCGACAGCAAAAGCTCCCTGGGTTCTGCTGGGAAGCTCTCCAGCTCTGCTCACCCCCACGCTTCTCCGTGCAATTCCTCCACAGCAGCATCCAGCCCAAGCTCAGTCTCACCTGGCTCTGCACGATGCTCCTTGTAGTTTTTCTACCTTTTACCTCAAAAAAAACCACTCGAGCAGCTTTGCCTGTTCCTTTTTATGTCATTGTACAAAATGTGGCTGTCACACCCACCAGCTTCCTTTTAGGTTTTACCCAGTTCTGGGCTCCGGGTGCCTTGAATAAAGGGATTTATGCCTGGACATGGCAGCGGCAGGCTTTTCTCCTGGCATGACCAGACTCTCAATGTGACATTCAGAGCTGTAAAACACTCCTGACAATAGCTGGTGTTGTTCAAAGAGCAGCATAAATAATCAACGGGTTTTTTTTTTCTCTTGTTTTTTTTTGGGTTGGTTTTTTTTTTTTTTTGTGAGAAGAATAACATCTCTCCAGGCTGGCTGGGGAGGCGAAGGGCAGGCACTGTTGGAATGTGGAGGGGAAACTCAGGAAGGGGTGACATGGAAAACAGTGACTTGAGCTTGTTTTCTAGAAGGTTTTAAACATCATGGCACTGGTCTGTCTCTCAAACAAGGTGTTGGGGCCTCTGTTCTTTTTTACACACGTTTTTATGCAGAATAAAGTAATTCCACTATCCAGGTTTCTGTGTGTTTGCAGGGACCTTGTGGCTCTGCACAAGTCCCTGACAGGAGGGGGCAGCCGGGGGGGTCGGGCTCTGCTCCCAGGGAACAGGGACAGGAGGAGAGGGAACGGCCTCAGGCTGGGCCAGGGGAGGTGTAGATTGGATGTTTCTTCATGGAAAGGGCTGTCCTGCCCTGGCACAGCTGCCCAGGGCAGTGGTGGAGTCCCCATCCCTGGAGGGATTTAAAAGCCATGTGGATGTGGCACGTGGGGACGTGGGTCAGTGGTGGCCTTGGCAGTGCTGGGGGAATGGTTGGACTGGATGGTCTTAGAGGGCTTTTCCAACCTTTTTGATTCTGATTGTGCCCAGGTCTTTATCCATCTTGAAAACCCCCAGGGATGGAGATTGCCCAACCTCTGGGCACCGAGCTTGACTGATCTCATGGTGGAAAAGCTTCTCCCTGCACCCTGAACCTCTTGATCCATCTTCTGCCCATCACCTCCTGTCCTCCCACCCTGTAAGAGCTGGGCTCTCCCTTCTGCCTGATGTCCTTGGAGATGCTGGAAAGCTGCTAAGTCCCCTTCCTCACCTGGTGCTGGTAGCTGAGTGTGCCCAGAGAGAAAAAGGGACAAATATCTGTGTATTTGTGCATCTACCACATACCTCAAATTAAAATTAGAAATGGAAACTTGTTGAAGAAGTTACCAAAAAGATGCATTAGCAATTCAGTGATGTTTCTTCCTGGTTCACTAGCCCACGTGCGTGGTAACTTGCCTCTTCTGAAACTTTCATAGAAAAATATGTATTTTTAAATTTTGCTTCAGTTTTTACATTCCTATCTGTCAGTACCAATAGGTGATGTGATCCCACCATTATTTTGTCAATTAGGCATCTTTTTGGTGCTGTGACCTGAATATAGGATGGAGCAACTGCTGATTTCTCTTCAATACGATTTTTGTCTCCTTTCTTTTAATTCTTTTATAAAAAATCAAGAATTTCACCACTAAACCAGCCTCTTTTTTGTTAATTTCTCCAATACTGTGAAAATAAAGCACTGAAATAAATCTGGTTTGTACAATGAACGTGCAGAGGGAAAGGCTTTTGTTCACCCTTTAGACAAAACCTGATCCCAACCTCATCTATTAAAATTTTATATTGGTAAAAAAAACTTTCTTAAATATGCTTATTTTCTTTTAAAAATGTTTTTAAAAAATGATCTTAAACTGAGGGGGAAAAAAACCAAACCCATGCAGTAGTTGTGGCCATGCCCAGAGTCTGCCCAGCACGTGCCGTGGGTATGAATGAGCGCCGGCAGTTTTGTCTCGGGGCTGGATTAGGCACAGTTGCTACTGGAAACTGCACAGCCCAGCTCAGGGAGGCTGTTCCTCTCCAAAACAGAGTCCCTGCCCGTGGCAGGGGCTTGGAACTGGAGGATCTGTAAGGTCCCTTCTGACCCAAACCCTTCTGTGGTGCTGTGGAAGCACCGCCGAGGCTGGGGAGCTCACTGGGGTGGTGAGGACGTGCCCCATCCAGCACCACTAAATGCCACTTACTGGGGTTTGACCTCCAACAGCATCCAGGGGAGGCTTTTCCTTCTGGGATTTGCTTTGAGATGCAGCGTTCCTACCTTCATTTCTTTAAAAAAAGTCTCTTTTCAGGATTCAAACCCCCCAAAGTCTGTGTTTTTGCACCGTTTGGGTTTCAGCCCCGCTGCTTGCACGTTGTCAGTCCTGGAGCAGCAACAGTGGCTTGGTTTTGAGATGTAAAACAAAAGCTTTTGTGCTCCATGGCTGGTGTGTGCTGCTTTCTGCTGTAAGGAGGGAAGCTGAGCCCTATGCTCAGCCCATTCCTCCCCTGGCCTTCCTGCCAGGCCATTGAGCTGGCCCCTGTCAGTCAGCAGTGCTTTCAGAATGAAGCCGTGGGATAAAGCTCCAAAATGTGTCTGTGTCAGCTCGGGAGTGGTGCCTGCACTGCTGGGTTTGGGGGTGTGCAGAGCTGCCCACGTGCAGTCACTTTTGCACAGTCATTCATGCCTGTCGGAGGGGTTGGACTCGATGATCCTTGTGGGTCCCTTCCAGCTCAGGACATTCTGTGGTTCTGCTCTGGGATCTCTGATCTGTAGCAGAGCTCAGGGTCATTCCCTTATCCACAGCTCCTGGATCCCGTTCATTCCTTCTAGACTCAGTCTAATAAAGCCAGCTTTAAACTGCAGCCTTGCTCTGTGGAGATGGGACAGGGTGGTGTGTCATCCCCTCCAGAATGACTGGGAGCTCCATGTAAGGTCTCTGCACAGGGGATGTGGCATTTCAGTACCTAAAGGGCCTTAAAAAAAGAGGGTGAGTGACTTTTTATACAGGCAGATAGAGATAGGACAAGGGGGGGTGGTTTGAAATAAAAGATGAGAGATTCCTATTAGATTTTAGATGGAAATTCTCTACTATGAGGCCCTGGAACAGGCTGCCCAGAGAAGCTGTGGTTGTCCCATCCCTGGAAGTGTCCAAGGCCAGGTTGGACAGGGCTTGGAGCACCCTGGGATAGTCAAAGGTGTCCCTACCCATGGCAGGGGATTGGAATGAGATGGTCTTTCAGGTCCCTTCCATCCCAAACCATTCCATGATTCTGTAACACCTTTTGCTGCAGGGAAATCTCCCCTCCCTGTGCTGACCTGCCCTTTGCAGGCTGAGATAAACACAGTCAGATTTTATTTCACCCTGGCAGCATATTTTAAAATCAGGCTGACAGAGCAGTGGACCTGAGAACAGAAAAGATGTCGAGGCAGTGGCGATTATTGGGAGTGTTAGAGCAGCATGGAGAATGCAAGGATGCAGAAATAGTACAAATCCTACTGGGTTGGGTTGTTTGGATCACAAAAACGACTTGCTTTTAGGGGTTTTTTCAGATACTTGCTCATATTTTTTGTCCTTGAGTGCTGTGCTTGAGTGAACCCCCCCCCCACCCTTGCCTTGGGAGGTACTGATGCTGTTGGTAGCTCTCAAGGCAGCTTTGCCACCAGGACCAGCCTGTCCTCCTCTCTGTTGCCAGAGAAATCCTCAGCCCTTGCAGAGCACTGACCTTCAGTTTATACTTCTATACCTGGAATTCTCCCTAGAGCTGTGTTGTGCAACAGGGAGCGTGATTCCACATGTGTTTTATGTAAGCCAGAGAGGATTTCGGGTGTTGTGTTGGAGAATCAAAGCCCTATTTGGGGGAACCTGCAGTCTGACTATCCAGTTGGACAAGCTCAACTTTCCCTGCAATTTAAATAGACTCTGCCAGAATGTTAATTGTGCCAGGCTCCAGAGCTACCTTTTAACTCCTTAGGAACGTGCTGGGTTTCCAAGCCACCCTCACTCTCCTGTTTCAGTGGAGAACAACAGCTTTGAATGTCTGTGTCCTTCACCCACTCGTTCCCCTGGAAAGCTTTTATGGCTGCAGTGTGTCCTTTGGGATAATCCAGGACATTTGAGCTCAAGAAGGTCCTTTCCTCCCACACCTGCTTGTGTGGAAGTGGGGATCTCCCTCAGAGCAGCTTTTACCTTTATTCATCCCAGAAATTCCTCCTCTTTGAGGCCAACTATTTGATACCTGTAACATTTTGGCAATTCAGGTCTGTTCACTTGTTCTCAGTTTATGGCACTTTCTTAACTAAGTTCAACCAGAATAAACAGCATCCAGAGAGAGAAATTCCAGTTTATTGTGAATATCAGCAACACTGGAGAAACAGCTGTTCAGTTAGGGGCAAACTCACTCAAAAATCATTATCTTGTTTATTAGAAGGCAAAAAAGAGCTTCAAGTGTCAGAGATAGAGAAGGGATCATGCCCAGTTTGGTTTGTTGTGGTATTGTGGGAACACAAGTGCGCTTAGTCCCAGCTGGAGCTGTGGCAAAAGCTGTCCCCTGGAAATGCTGGAAGCTTTGCTGTTGATTTACATGGATGCAACCCTTCCTGCTCACAGATTATTATTATTTTCACCATCTGTGAAAGTTTCTGCAGCAAAACCTTCCTTCAAATAGAGAAGGTTTAGGATAGTAAGGAAAACAGGCATAAATTAGGGCAAAACCATTTGGGTTTGTTCTTGCTGCAGGGCAATAGTGGGGAAAAAAAAGAAAATTAACCTCCTTTTTCCCAGGATACTGCCTTACCTGGAGCGTGTACCTTCCCTAAGTGGTGGCAGATGGATTTCTTTGTTTTTCTTCAGGCTTGTGAAGCATCCAGGATTTTTGGAGGAGCAGCTGTGTACCCCAAGAGTTAGACTGAGGTGTTTCCTTGTAGCCTGGCATATTCCAGCTGCTGCTGCTGGTAGGGTGGACCTGTCACATGCAGGATCTTCTGATGCCATCGTGGACTCTGTGGCACCTGGGATGGTCTTTAAGGTCCCTTCCAACCCAAACCACTCTGTGATCCTGTGTTGTTGGGGGTCTGAGTTCTTGGCACCTTCAGTGTTAATTATTTTTTTAAAGTTTAGGTAATTAATCATCTCAAACAAGTCCTGGTAGCTAAGGTAGGACAGGATGTCCATGTGGGAAGTCACTCCTGGTTGGAGACTTGGCTTTCTCTTGAGAGAAGGACCTGAGCAAACTTGAACCGAAAATGTGTGGGTTTAAATTTTAGAAAAAACCCAAACACAACTTTTTAAAGCAGCATTTTGTGTTTTAAACAAAGAATACAGAGCTATGGGAGACCTTCCAGAGAAGCAAAAAAATTATTTTATTCTTGGAGTAGGGTCTTTACTGGAGAAACAAAACTGAAACCCCCAAAGGGAACCGAGACCTGTGGCCACCTGAATCCTGCAGGAGATCACCATGATGGATTAAAGGGAAGCTCCACAGCTGCACACAACACCTGCCACCACAGCTCAGTCAGAGCTTTCCTAGCCATGAGGAGGTCTCATCCATGACTTTTAGCTCCACTTTCCATCTCCAGTGTGCCCAAAGGTTACAGAATTCCCATGGTAGGACTCCCCGTGCAGAACTGGAAGGATCCTGATGCCAGTGTGATGAGTCCTGCAGGTTTAGTGCTGCTGTCCGCTGTATCCCCCCAAAAGAAACATCAAAACTTCTGGCAGGAAAAAAATCACATCCTGGATCTTTTGCTGGTTTTGGGAATTTGGGTGGAATAGACCAGGAGGTGGCTTCTCCAGGGCTGCACCTCCAAACATTTGCCCTGTAGCCCCTTTGTATTGTAACGACACCCTTAACGCTTCCAGACCTGATGTACATGAGGGTTTGTGCCACAATTCTCTTGATCCTTATGTCTTCCGGGTCCCCACGGATTTCAGTGCTGTTTGGAGGGGCAGGGAGATTGTCAAAACTCTGAATTTCATCCAGCCTAAAAGCTGCAGCAGAGCCAACATTATTGTTTGGTGCAAAGTGCTGAGCAATCCACAACAGCCTGGTCCTGCGGCGTGTCCATCCCTTCCCTCTTTGGAGTTACCACAGGGACTTTGTTGTGTGTGTGGGGAGTTGTGTCCAGGTTTTGGTTGGATTTTAGGGAAAATACCTTCACAGAAAAGCTTGTCCAGCCCTGGCACAGCCCTAGAGTCCCCATCCCTGGGGGGATTTAAAAGCCATGTGGATGTGGCGCTTGGGGACACGGGTCAGTGGTGGCCTTGGCAATGCTTGGGGGAATGGTTGAACTTCATGTTCTTAGAGGCCTTTTCCAACCTAAAGGATTCCATAATTCTATAAAATTGAGTGGATTTATTCACAAACTTTACTTTGACAGTGACTTTAGAGCCTGATGGTCAAGCCAGGAGGTGAAGCTCCTTTATGAGCACATTGAAGTGGGGCGGTGACAGTGGCAGAAATGAAACCCATTTTCCTTTGGTCTCTGCTGCTCTGGCTTAATATTTTTTTTGCCCATGTGTAGCTTTGTCAAAAGCCTTACTCTGCTCTGTCGTGATCTGCTGAGGGTTTGAGGCTCAGCTAGAGCAGGATGGGGTTGAGGTGGGACAGGGGTGTGTAGGTGTGCAACAGGGTGTCCTGATCAGCACTGATAACAGATCTGGAGATGCAGACGTCTGGCTCTCAGAAAGGGGCCACCAAAAAGGGTTCTAAGGAATCCAAGTGTCAGTGACAGGCAGAAAGGAGCTGTTGCTTTTTGAGCTTCATGACCTGCTGTAGCTCTGATCTCACATCCCAGAGGAGAGAGGCACAATATCCTGGCTACAACAATGATATAAATACAACGTTGTATTTATATCCACAGCTCAGAAATCCATCCGTGAGAGGAATGAAGAATATCCTGTTGCTGTCCAATGCTATAACTTGCTGGAGCTTGATCCTTGGGTTGCTTCCTGAACAGTCACTCCATGTCCCTGTCCCTGTCCCCGTCCCAACTCCTGCATGCACAGAAATCCCAGCCAAAACCACCACCTGACTCCTGCATGGTGTAGATCTGCCTTTAAACCAGATCCTGCTTGCCTTCAAGTGGATAAATCTCTGCCTGGGGCTTGGCAGGCTGTGGGCTGGGATCTGGTGGAATGATGGGCAGGAAAACCCAAGTGAAACCTCTCCCATCAGGAACAAGGATGTTTCCATGGCAGTGATTTGCACTGGTGAGCAGAGCAGGGAGTGGCAGTACAGGTGAGGTATGGGACACAGCCAGATGTGGAAATTCTTGAATTTGACATTTGGCAAGCAAAATGCATGATGGGAAATGGGATTTATTTCCCAAAACTTTTAGGGAAGCACAAATCATAGAATCCTGGAATGATTTGGATTGGAAGGACCTTGAAGATCATCTCGTTCCAACACCCTGCCATGGATGGGGACACCTTCCACTAGCCCAGATTGCTCCAAACCCTATCCAGCCTGGCCTTGGACACTTCCAGGAATGGGACAGCAACAGCTTCTCTGGGCACCCTGTTCCACTGCATTCATTCTCTCCCAAAATGTCCAGGATACAGCCCAGCCTCTTGCAAACTCTTGGTGTGTGTCCCACCTGCTCTGTTCACAGAGTGGGTCAGATTAAGACACCTTCCCAAAAACAAAACCAGCCCTGAGCCAGCAGCAGAAGTTGCCTGTGAAGCATTTTGTAAGGTTCTGCCCCAATTCTGCCCTGAGGCCACTGATGTCCCTGGTGCACTGCTCAAAACCTCATGTCCATTCCCCCTTCCCAGCTGCTCCCAGCAAACCCAGGCTGTGCAGAGGATGACTGGTCGTGTGAGTGGGTTTTTTCCCCCCCTTCATAAGTTTGTTTATTCATTAAGGAAGTCAAAAGAGGAAGAGGAATAGAAAGGTTGCAAATGTTTTGCTTAGAAATGAGACCTCAGTGACTGGGCTGCACATTGCCCCGTGTAGGACACTTTGGGCAGCTCCAGTGTCCTCAGTGGGAACTCAGGAAGACCAAGGTGCCCTCCCAAGGTGTGCTCAGGTAGGGTCACAGCTTGTTTGTGTATCTGCTTACATCCATATGGCCCAGAGTTCCTATGGAGCCAGGCTGGGAGAGCTGGGGTTGTTCAGCCTGGAGAAGAGAAGGCTCCATGGAGACCTTTCAGCACCTTCCAGTGCCTGGAGAGGCTCCAGGAGAGCTGGAGAAGGACTTTGGACAAAGGGCTGGCGTGACAGGACAAGGGGGAATGATCTTTACACTGACAGAGAGTAGGTTTAGACTGGATATTGGGAAGAAGTACTTTACTCTGAGGGTGGTGAGGCCCTGGCACAGGTTGCCCAGAGAAGCTGTGGCTGCCCCTGGGTCCCTGGAAGTGTCCAAGGCCAGGTTGGATGGGCTTGGAGCAACCTGGGCTAGTGGAAGCTGTCCCTGCCCATGGCAGGGTGTGGAACTGGATGATCTTTAAGGTCCTTTACAACCCAGACTGTTCCATGATTCTATATGCCACTGTTTGACTGTCAAATCTTCACTAATGAAAGCCTCTCACGTACAGTTGTGCATCCATTGGCTTCCCAGAACGTGGCCCTTAAAGCCAGTGGCCATCTCTGCATCCCGGGAGTTCTTTTATTCCCGACTCTATCACTTCAATTTTTAAAGGATGCCTCTTTTCAAACAGCTTTGCCCTGTCTCTTTACACATTCCAATCTAAGAAACAGCAAGGACTAAATTTTACAGGCACCAGGAGGTCATGGGGTGCTCCTGCTCCAGGGTCAGGCATCAGCCTTGCCTCCCATCCAAGGGAGCAGACCTGGACTGTAGCTCGGAAAATGCCAGGGAATGGTTTCTCTGTGCACACAGAGAGGGCGAGGAAAGGAAAGCAGAGAGATTTGCCAAGGGAAATGGTCCTGTTACGCACAGAGTGTTTTCTTTGGGTGTTTGTTTCCCACCCCTCGCCCGGGATGCAGAGCTCGGGTTGGGAGACTGAACCCGACGGGTTTATCTCAGGGTGTGGCATTGCTGCAGGCTCTTATCAGGTGTGTCCTGGGGAGCGAAACCATTTGAACAAAAGCCTTTCACCTCCATTTGTGCACAGTTCCTGCGCTTGGCCAGGGCTTGGTGTCTGCACCGGGGTGGGATTGGTCCACGATTGATTTGTCTGCAAGAAAACGGATGGGTTTTTTTGGTCTTTAATGCATTAATTTTGGGGATGGAAATTCTAGGGTGGATTGGTACAGATGAACGAGGTTAGAAACACCAGTGAGGCTGTATGGAAGCACCAGCACCAAAATTAATTCGATTAGAATGATAGGATATTAGAATTACAGAATCATTTAGGTTGGGAAAGACTTGTAAGATCAGCTCTGGAAGGAGTTGCCATGGTTTAGAAGCGTAGGAAAGCTTTTCCTCCTGAAAACTGCCAGCTTGTTCAGCTGTCAGGAGAGAGCCGGATGCTTTCCTTGCTCTCAGCTGCTCCTTTAGCTCTGACAGGCTGTTTGCTGGGATGAAAGGAGACACATCAACAGGCAAAACTGCGAGAGCTGCCGGCGTTTGTTGCTGTCACACCTGCGTGGTGGCACTGCCAGCACAGCAAACAGGCAGGTAGAGTAAATAACGCTGGATTTTTTTAATTTTTTTTTTTTTAGTTCTTTTCTACAAAAAAGGAGATAACGACTGGATGCTGTCCCATTTTCAGCCTAGGAATTGTTTGCCAGACTTGAATTACAGGAATTGCTGTAGTGAGGCAGAGCAGCTCCATTAACTGGGAGCTGGCAGGGGCTGGGGGAGGCTTCACACACCGAGGCCCCGCGTTGTGCTCCCGTCAGGAACGATTAAAGGAGCTGTTTGTGATGGAAACAAAACCAAACTGGGCTGATGCTTTAAGGGGAAATAAAACAGGGAAGAATAACTTTATTGAGCTTGTTTATTAAATCTTGCTGTGCTCCCTTCTGAGCAGCAGAAACTGTTGGAGCTGCTGGTGCAGCCAGTTCGTGTTTTGTCTTTCCCTTTTTTGAACTGATTTGGTGTGGAGAGGCTTTGGACAAAACCCTTTCATATCCCTTTGGCTTAGCTGCAATCCTAAACTGATCTGCTGGTGACAGACTTAAACTAATTATCACCAAAGAGTGCAGAGGAGAGGTTTTAAAGCTGTTGTTTTGATAAGATGATGGGTTTTCAGAGAGGCTTGGGAAATATTGGGTGTTAAGATGCTGATGTTGGCCCGTGCCAGTATCCATATTCCATCACAGGGAGGGAGAGATGAGTTTGCTTTCGCTGCTAAACTACTTAGAGAAGGTTCTGCTTAAAGATGGAGGGGAAAAGCCACCACCCAGGCAAGGGGAACAGCAGAAGAGCAGAAGGAAGCTGGCTGCAGATTTTTTTCCCTTTGTGTTTCACTAATCCTTTGGCCCTGCAGCTGGAGCAGCTCAGTTCTGCTCCCTGCTCTTGCTGGAGCATCCTCCAGTTCCCATGTGCCCCTGCCCTTTTAGTGTTTCATCCTTTTGCCTTTATTAAAAAACCATCCAGTTTCACCCCTTGCCACAGGCAGGGACACCTTTCATTATCCCAGGTTGCTCCAAGCCCCATCCAGCCTGGCCTTGGACACTTCCAGGGATTCAGGGACAGCCACAGCTTCTCTGGGCAACTTGTTCCAGGTTGCCCCTGGGCTGGTTTGGTGTTTCACACCCTTATTCTCTGAGCATTGATGATTTTTTTTGGTGCTATACTGTGTTTGCCCTTACCTGTGGCGCAGTGAGTGTTACCAGATGGTTTACTCAAAGTTGATTTTTTTTTAACACTTCTAGTAGTAGTAGTTTAGTGCTTGCTGCTCTCCTGCTGTATGTTTTTTAGCCAGGCAAAGTGCCAGCACGTCTGTTGGAGGAAAAACTCCTGGCTGGATCCTGGAGAATAAACTGAGCTCGAATTCCCTCTGAAGGGAGGGAGCTCAAGTCCCCCAGGGACGATTTTTCATCATAACGGTCGCATTTGGTAAATTAGTGACCAGTTTTGGAAGGAAAACTGGATGACTTTGGGAGCATCCCCTGGTAGCCATAAGGAGGAGGGAGATGTGGTGCAACACCAGCCCCTGGAGCTGGAGCTGAGCATCACCAGCAGCAGCACAGCTGCTCTCTGCACAGGGACACCAACCACAGCCCTGCAGGTGTTGGGGGCTCAGGCTGCAGAATACCTGTGGGATAGCTGAAAAAATCCATGTTTTGGTAAAAGCCTCTGAAGGTCTTAATAAAAATCCCTTGATAGTTACCTACTCCAGGTAGACCTACCTGTGCATGGTGATTTACTGATTTAACCCAGCCTCTGCTGTGATTCTTGGGGTGTCTTGTGCAGGGCCAGGAGTTGGACTTTGATGATCCGTGTGAGTCCCCTCCAGCTTTGGGTGTTCTACGATTCCAAAAGGAGAAGTTGTCACTTTGCAGTTTATTTGTTCCTCCCTTATCCTTGCTCATTCAGTTGGAAAGATTTAGGGTTGTTTTTTCCTTTTAGGGCAGGGATCATCAGGACACTCTGTGATACCTCCCTGATCCCAGCAACCATTCCTATCTCTGTTGCAATTCAGGTGGGATTGGAAGGGGCACAGTGCAGTGGTTTTTGTGAGGATGACTTGTTTCTTCACATCAATTTGATGAAGCAAAGTGCAGGGGATTTGAGTCTCCTGCTCTTTCTTTGGTTTTCACACACTTCAGGGGGTTGTTTTTCTAGCAGCCTCTCTCTGCAGCCACCTATAACTTGGTGTGTTTCGTGCATCAGGGGGAGCTTAGGATGTGATATTTAGGAAGCAGAGAACAGAAACTGGCATTCCAGAGGAAGCAGATCACACCAGCTCTCCTCACCCCTTCTCCTCAGTTATTTAGGCTTGTTTTGGGTCACTGTGGAGCCATGCCTGGCCCAGTGGGATCCTGGAGGAGCTCCAGCCTTTTCAGAGGCAGCAGCTCCCTCACAGCGCTGTCCCAGAGGACTGTGGCAGATTGCAAACACTCTCAGCACAATCATACCATCCCAATTAGCATAATGATGCTGCCTAATTTATGCACAAATTGCCCTAATTTATGTGTGTCGATACATGTGATTAAAGCAGGTACAGGTGGAACAGGGTTTGGTCTCACCCAGCCAATGAAGCACAAAGCTGCATCCCCCCCAAAATGTGTGAAAGGTCCAAAATTCCTTCTTCCTCTTAGTAAAATGTGGAGGTTTGTGTAGTTTTGCTCTGGCAGCATGAATGCAGTGCTGGGCAGGGCTAAACTCGTGGCAGGAGGTAAGAGAATAAAGGATTCCTGGGCTGAGATTTGCATGGATTATTAAACGCAGCTTTAATTTGCCTTGATACGCTTGGGTTTCAGGTGGATTAACAGGCGGTGGGATTTGGGGCTGTCTAGCCAACTAATACCTGCCTTCCTTTTATTTTAATTATTTTAACAAGGGATGGAGGACTCCTGGAACTGTGGGCCACCTTTGCCAACCCCTGATCTTGAGCGTTTTTGTGTGTAACGTTTTAGACCATTAATATTCTCGATTAACAAAACTGCTGTTGTCATCTGAATTCCCAGAGCACTTTCTCAGTAGGGTTCTTCCAAAAAAACCCTCTCAGACTGTAACCTTGTATTCCTCATTTTAAGAAAAGAAATAGATAAAATGGTTCCATAGAGTCACAAACTGGTTTGGGCCAGAAGGGCCCTTAAAGGTCATCTCGTTCCAACTTAATCTGACAGGGTCTCCATGACATTACTCCTGTCCTAAATCCAAAATGCTGTACTAGCTACTGGGAAGAAAATCAACTCTATCCCAAAAATCCACTCTAACTCAAAACCAGGACAACCTGGTCACAGCACCAAGCCTGTCTGAGAAGTGTTTGGACAATGTTCTCAGGCACAGGGTGGGATTCTTGGGGTGCTCTGCACAGGGTTGGACTTGATGATCCTGCTGGGTCCTTTCCAGCTCAGGGTATTCCATGATTCTCACTGCCCTGGGAGACACTTGATGCTGAGTCCAATGGTCTCCTTCATAACTGAATCTCTTTCTGAAGCAACTTTGTGTAATAGCATTGCCAGAAATACCTGGATCAGGCTGGTGTCGGGTTTCCCAATGCTGCCAGGCTTGGAAAACTGAATTTTGGTGGTAGAGAATGGAAGTTCCTTCCTATATCCCATGTGTTTTCCTTACCGTTAGTGTGCTGTAACATCGTGTGCATTCCCCAAGTTAAATTGCTTTCATCCAAAAATACACAACTAAGATATACAAATAATAAATATGAATTCTTATGGTATTCCCAAGGTCAGTGGGTTGCAGGGATGGCTTTCCACACCCAGCTGACCGCACCAGATCCTCCGGAAATAGCGTTTTGGGAGGCTTATCTGGCAAGAAGATTACACTGCTGGCACATCGGGGCACAGGGGGTCAGGACAAGGCAGAGGAGTGGAAAGAATTGTGTGGGGCCAGGGCTGCAGGAGCCAAATGTGGGACACGCTGCCTCCTCTCAGCTCCGTGCCACATTTGCTCCTTGGTAGTTGCGCTTCCTGTCCATGCAGAAGCTGATTTCTGAGGCCCGTGAGTAATTTCTAAGAACAGATGTGGATGTGAGACACTCCTGTGAGTGTGTACAACACGACATGTTTCGACTCTGACATGACTGCCCGCCTGCTCCGTGCTCCGTTCCTGTCACAGGGAATGGGGGCTGTGAGTCACTGAAACTCACACATCCCCAATTTCCCTCTTCTCCAGCCACCTGAAGGCACAGCCGGCTCCACACCCCATTCACACACGTGCCATTGACCTTGATAAGCTCTCTTGTGTTCATTCTGCCTTTGCATTTGCTGGTTTTTGTTATCTCCCAGTGTACACTGTGCTTTCAGGAGATGTTGTCCTTGTCTTGCAAGGAGCTATGAGCGTGCACTGCATGAGTCTCGCTCCGAGCCTTGGAAAAACTCGGCTTCATTGCTGATTCCCTTTGAACTCTGGGATGGTGGGGGTAGCAGCAGGGGAGCTGGAGAAGAGGAGGCTTTGGGGAGACCTTCCTGTGCCTAGAGAGGCTAAAACAGAGCTGGAGAGGGACTTCAGACAAGTGCATGGAGTGATGGGACGAGGGGGAATGACCTTAGGCTGTAGGAGAGTAGATTTAGATGGGATATTAGGAAGAAATTCTTGGCTGTGAGGGTGATGAGGCCCTGGCACGGGTTACCCAGAGAGACTGTGGACTTCCCATCCTTGGAAGTGTCAGGCTGGATGGGGCTTGGAGCAACCTGGTCTGGTAGAAGATGTCCCTGCCCGTGGCAGTGACACTGGACTTGATCATCTCCAGAGATCCCTTCCAACCCAAACCACTCCATGATTCTGTGGTTCTCTTGCACTTAGCACCATCCGAGGCTGTGTTTGGAATCTGTCAGCCTTGGGAATGAAGGAATAAATTGACCATGAAAATATTGACAGCACATTTGCTTATGCCAACCTCCTAACTCGGTCCCATAAAATTTACTGCTGTCTAAATGCACAGTGCTAACCAAAGGATGGAAGGGCTTCACTCCTGCATGGGGAGGAGAGGCTGGACTGAATTCCTGCAGCCCTCAGACCCCTCTGCCCCAGGACAGCAGTGTCCCTGGGAGGTGTTGGGAAACGCTGGATCATAAGGAAGAAAATGCAAGTGGTATGGGGGGAATACCAGCACATCTGGGGTCACTCATTTAGAGCCAGAGACAAGGGAAAGCAGATGCCTCAGCTGTTCTCCAGTTCCCTTAAAAAAGAAGTATCAGGAAAACAACCCAGCTCTCCTCCTCCCTGGCAGATCCAATGTCTTTTAATCTGCTCTGTCTCACAGCTTCTCTTACAATGGAAGTTGCTGGTGGTCTGCTTGGGTTAAGCAGCAATTCTGGCAGCCTTCTGAGCAGACGTGATCTCCCGGTCTCGTTGCTTTGAAGCTCCTGGTTCTATCACACTCGACTAAATCAGATTTTTTCTACTCTGTGGAGGTAGAAAATCAGCCCCATGCGCCCATCTGATTGCAGTGCTGAGACTTGTCTAATTGAACAAGTGCTCGAGTCAACACTTGAGCAGGATGAAAAACAATGAGGAGATCACCCAGGGATTATGTCTGAGCTCCACAGCTCCTGGCACCGACACAGCAGATGGCTGGGTCGCATCCTGCCCAAGGCTGGGCAGGAAAGATGTCGATAGGAAAATAAATATTCATTTGGTTCAAATGTATTCAGCTCGAAATCCAGAAGTGCCTCAGGTCTCTAACTCTGTACTTCGTAGCAGCAGCCCAGAAGATGGGGTTAGTTGGGGGTTGGCTCCACAGACTCCTGCAAGGAGCCCCACTGCTGCCTCAAAGCTGCTGTGGGTAAAAAATATTTTGGGAAGGGGAGCTGAGATGCAGGGAGTGGAGACAACTTGGCTGGTCATGTAAAACTGGGGAACAACCAGGAACAGTCTGGACAGGGCGTGAGCCCTTCTGGGGTGGCTGTGGTGATAGAGCCAGGAATCCAAACCTGAGAGCTGCTGGGGAGGGAGGTGGTTTGGGCAAAGTGTGAGAACATCATGAACATCCCTGCAGGTCCCCAGCCTGTTCCTTATAGGATCACACTTGATCCTACAGCCAGAGTCTGTATCCAGAGAGGTTTGGGCTTGGGGAAGGCGCTGGTGGCTGTGCCATGGGTACGTGTCCACCAGAAATCCTGATGACCCCCATGTGGATTTCTGTCCCCTTCCCTTGGGGTGGAAGTAAAAGAACACACACAGAACTGCTTTTCCCAATGCCCAAACTTCTGTCTGGGGAAATACACCCTCAGAGGAGCCCAAAGTGATTGTGGTGCCCTCACTACAATAGAAATCACCTATTTCCTCTACCTCTGCACCTTCCTAAACTTTATTTACTTTTACCCAAACAGCAGGGCATGTATCAGGCCAAGCTGGGAATGTCAGTCTCCTCATCCATAACTGCTGCTGCCCTTTAATTCCCTCCTGCCACCTTTTCCCAAAAGCACTTTTAACCCTGGAAACTCCCACAATTTTGCTTTCTGTATTTAAAAGTTATTTTCATTTTTTCAAGTGCATCTGTAGCTTGAGCAATAATGAAAAACTGCATTTTGCTTTTTCATCTGGTAAAATGAAGTGGAATTGCCTTGCTGGCAGCAGTAAAAATGCTGTTTCCCTAAGATGTTTCTGGATTCTAACTGTTTGGTTTTAAAAGCTTTTTTTGTTTGTTTGTTTGTTTGTTTCCAGGGGGCAGCACTGGAAGAACCTTTATGGGCTCCTAATGACGTGCAAGTGGACGATTGACTGATGATGATTAAGGTAGGAAGAGGTGCTGTTAATTTTGGCATCTTCTCATTTGTCCTGTCCTTGAAATAAAATGGTGCTGGCCAGTGGCCCAATGGTCATCCCTCTATTTTGGGGTTCAGTACACAACTGTGGCACTATGGCCAAGCAGTAACTTGTGCTAAAGTGTCCCTTTAAACACAGAGGGAAGGGAAATCTTATTTAAGAACTACCTGGGAACGTAACTAAGTGGAAAAAATCTGACTTCCTCCCCCAAAGGATAATAAGGTCTCTGTTGGTGCAGAGTTGGAAGGGACATGACTCCTATTTGAGAGCACTCAGCACAGGGATTTTTTTGTTCTGCTGAAACCCAGTGGTTGGGTTGGAATTCAGGTTCTAACTTGCCATCTCAAAAAAAAAAAAAGAAAGAAAGAAACTCGAACTAAAAATATATTTTATTCGTTTATTTTCATCATCTTGAGCTTCTGTGGAAAGCTGGTCTATCTCCAGATGTGGCAAGAGACTGCTTAATTCTTGATTGATGAAACAGAGGAAAATCCCTGATTTCAAAGCAGTAAACTATTGTACAAACTTGGAGAAGAACATACAAATGTGAGCAGAGTTAAATGGGTTTATAAGTAGTTTTATGCTGCTTTAATATCTGAATTCTTGCCTTGCTGGGTCATTTCTGCCATGGCTGTTGTGCTCAGAGGCATCCTCAGGAGGGTGAGATGGTCACTGCTGGTCTCTGCCTCCTCTTCCAGTAGCAAAGAGGGTCCTTCCCCCCTTTAGGAGTCACCACAGAGACTCCCAAATCTACTGTAACAGAGGCTTTGCCTTCTCCCACAGTTGGGGTTTTCACTTCTGATTAATGGGTGCAGCTAATGGCTGGTTGGTTTTCGGTGTCGGCAGAGAGCTGTTGGAAGGAGAGGGGAGAAAATCAAGCTGCAACAAGAGCAAATTCTTGGAACGCAGGTTTGCCGTTCTCCGGCGTATTTGTACTTCTTGTTTGGCTTGCGATAAGATGCGCTGCTGTGGAATTTGCTTGGAGCAGGGATTTGCATGAATTCTTGTTTCTTGCAACGTGCACATCTGTGCAAGCCCTCTCCCCGTGCTCCGCGGTACCCGAGCACCCCTTTGGAGAAGGATTCGTGTGCCGGGGTGCAGCGGTCAGCAAAAGCCGAGGGCTTGGGGGAAGGAAGGCTGCAGTGGTAAAAAACAAAGCTGCTGAAAGAAGGGGAAAACTCCTTCAGGGCTGTGCAGCAGCGTCAGGGTTTGTGTGTTTATTCTGTGCCCTGGCTTCTCATCCCAGCGCGGTTTTGCAAAAGCAACATCCTCCTGTTAGGAAAAACTCGGGGCGGTTGTGCTTGGCCTCTCGCAGAGCTCCCTTTTATATTTAGGAAGTGTAATGCCACCAGTCACAGCTGCTGATTGATACAGCGTGGCCCAAAATTATGTACAAGATGGGAGTAAACAGTCATTGGGGATGGTCTCTTGATTCTGCACTTGGAGCTTTTCATTGGAAGGGTTTCCCCATTCTTCTAGAGAGATCTTTCTGTAAATCCCTAATTAAGCAAATGAGCTGCAGTGACATCAGTCTGTCTCCAAAAAGAGCTGGTGTTTTGGAGAAACCTTCAAGCTGCAGACTCAAATTATCCAATATTTAAAATTGTGGTGTCTCATAGGAATAGGAAGAGCGAGGAAGGAATTACTTGAGTTTTGGGTGACTTCAGGTTTCATGTACAAAATCAAGGTTTTTATTGATGCTAATTCCAGTGTCCTCACTAAACCTGATGGCATTAAAAAATTTGCTTGTAATTCTCTTATTTCCTTTTCACAGAGAGTAGGAAAGGTTAAGGCAAACGTGTTGGGATGTTCATCTAAAATACTTTGTGTGATGTATTTATTTTCTGAAAAATTGGCTTTGCAGGGGAAAACTGGGAGAATTCCTTCCCCCCAGAGCATCAGGGGCAGGTGTGGGTGGTGCAACAGGTGGAGCATCAGTGGTCCCATCATTTGTGAGGGCCTGGGTTGGGAAGAGCACCGGTGTGTGTTGAAAGCAATCAGTACAAGGTGCTAAATGTAATGGGGATGTGGCATTGTGTGGAGCTGTATTTGAGCATGCAAAGCACTGCCAGAGCTGCTTGAAAGGGCAGAAACCATCTGAGTGTGGCGGAGACAGTCCCACTGACACCACTGTGGTCCCAGTGCTGTGTTTTGGAGAGGGGGAGCACTAAAACCACAGATCTTGCTTCAACAAAGCCCATCCAAAGCCATCCACAACCTCTGCACCATCCATATCCTCCTCCAGCTGTGCTGCCAGCACCTTTGGGAGGTGGGAGCCACCCTGACGTGCCCTGTGGATTTGCAGAAGAGCTCGACACGTGTGGTTTCCTCCACCAGTTCCACCAAGCTGTTGTTTTCGGTGCTACCCACAATAACTGAAATGTCTTTCCTGCGAGATAAGTCAGTAATTGTGGTTGGCTCCTTCCTCTGGTGTTTGTTCTTGCAGTAACTTGAAGCTTCATTTATCACGAGGGTGCTGCTGCTGCTCTCCTCTGGGGGTACCCTCAATCCTTCAAGGACTGCTCCTCAAAAAAGTGCCACAGCTTCATCTTCTCCCCAGGCACATGTAATTGTGACCAGGTTTCATGAGATGAGATAGGAGGTGGTGGGTCAGGACTCATCCCAGCTCTGCACTGCTTGATCCTGGTGGATTTTGCTTTGGTTGGCCAAGGCCTAAAGTGGTTTTTCCCCCACTTGGATTTGCAGTTTCAGTCAAAGGTACCACCCCCTGCAGTGCTTCTGAACTCTTTAAAGATTGCTTTGACATTTTGGGACTTGCTGATGTGCTGGCTGATCCTTGGAGTACATTTTGGAAACACAGAGTTTGCCCAGAGACCAGAAATCACAAGTGAGTGGTGCTCCTAAATCCCATCCACACTTCTCCCCACCTTTTTCCTGTGAAGCTTCAAACTTCTACATGAAATTTGTTATCACAATTGAGGTGAGCTGACCTGGCCTGCTGCATCCTAAAAGATACCCTTGGATTTGTAGGGACTGCTGCACAGAGTGCAAACCATCATTCCCAGCACACACCTCCAGCACTGGGAGGTTGGAGCTGAGCATGGAATGGGGACAGGAAAGAGAAAACTCCTTTCAGAAACCACACCAGGTAGCGTGTCAGGACCTGCAGCCCCTACCTGGAGCTGCTGGGTATAAATAAACACATCCACCCTCTGTCTTATTTCTGACAACTGCCTCCCTGAGGAGTAATTTATATTTTTTTTTCCCAGTAGCTTGTTCTGCAAGCAGGTTTCCTCTTGCAGGTGATTAGGAAAACCTCATTTTTATGTTAATTAGGCATAACTATCAGTGCACAGACATCAACTGCTCTCACATCCTTCTGAGACGTGCGATTTTTATTGAAATTCAGTCCTGAAAAACCGATACCAGCAACTGATGTACCTGTTGCCTGAGCAGATGGGAAACTGCACCAGAGGGGTGGTTGCCTCAAAAACACGTTGCCAGGGTGTAGCAACCACAGGTTCAGCCTTCAGGAGGGTTGCAGCTGCAGTCAGTTTGGGTTTTTAGTGGTGTCTGCTTGCTAAGTTTGAGGGTTTCCTCAACAACTTGTCTCCACTGAGATCAAGCTGTGCTAATTTAGTTAATTGCAGCTAAGCACAGCTACTGCTGACATGGGTGGGCCTGCACCTATAAGAACAATTCTTTTCCATGTTGATGTCTCCAAACTCATCCCTGCTTTGATTATATTTGGTCCTATGAGAGGGTCGAGTTGATCCACATCTTCAGTAAAACAGCTCCTTCATTTTGAGCAGATTGGCTGCCCCTTTCCTGGAAGTGCTCAAAGTTGGATGGGGTTTGAAGCAACCTGGTTTAGTGGAAAGTGTCCCTGCCCATGGCAGCAGCGTGGAACTAAATTGTCTTTAAGATCCCTTCCATCAGAAAAGGAAAGGGAATTCAATCAGGTGTGCTTTGGGTCTGTTGGTAAAACACAAGTGCAGCTGCTTTGGTGACATTTTCTTCACAGTACCAAGCATAGAGAGAACACTGGAGGTGGAGGGGGTGGAGGAGAACATCTGGTCCCAGCTGATACAAACCAAAATCCACGAAATTCTGGACTTGCACCCAGCAGTGGTACAATTGGAATTGCACTGTCTTGCCCCAAGACCATGTGCTATAAACCACGTGCAGGTTTCAGGAACGCGTTTGCCCAGCCAGACACAGGGCAGCAACGGGATTAGCCAGGTCAGTGGTTGCTAACACCATTAACTTCTCCTACCTCCTTTTCCAGAACTCAGTTCTCGTGATGTTATTTAAGGATTTTGTAATCCAAATCCTTGAGGTTCCTTGCTGAAAGCTAAAACAAATACATCCATCTTATCAGGTCTTTCCAAGAGCAAAGCATGGAAATCCCCTGTCAGGCTGGCACCGTCACCGGTGTTTTCCTCTCTCTCCACCAGCGACTTTTCCTTTAATATTGCTCTACAAATCTTCCCTGGATTATGCAATGATTAAGAAGAAAGAATGAAAAATTACACAGGAATCTGGCAAGGGACACATGGACCCCTCGCAGCTCCAGCTGGTGGTTGGATGGATTTGTGATGCATTAAACACACGAACGATCTACTTGTGGTGCAGAACCGCCGGTGCTTGGTCAGGGATCTGTTCCCTTTTCACACAGAGTCATCCTGAGGGCAAGCAGATATTTGGGTTGGGGATTTTTGTATGTGGATGTACACAGGGGTATAAGGCAGGCTGGAAAATGGAATTATTCTGTGTATTTCCAAGGGCTGTGATCCTTTACCTGTGGTGGTCTAAGGTGGGTGCAATTTTATGGGAAGTGATACCTGGCAGCAGGTAAACGGCTGCAGGTGGGGAGAAGCCAGACAAGCTTTTGATGCGTAAATCCTCCAGTTCTGACACAAAATGTGATATTTGTCTTACAAACTCCACCGGTTGCTCTGAGCTTCATCGAAATATAACAACACTTGGGGTGAGAGAGGGCACAGTTGGCACCTGTGGAGCCAAGGGATGAGCTCGCTGGGGAAGGAGGTAAATTATTGCTCGGGGAACATGGAAGGGCGATCTGGGGACCAAGGAGGAGGATGGCTTTAGAGAGAAGCTAGATTTTGGTTGACCGTTGCTGAGGGAATTTAATTCCCAAACTTGAATTTTAATGCATTTTAGAGATGCCCATCAGTATGCAAGACATTTTCCCTTTCTCTCCTGTCCTCTCTTAGCCAGGTGGTTCTGCCCAGCCTATAAGTTGCAGTGCAGGAAGTGGGGGGTGTACCAGGTGAAATGTGGAATATTTAGGGAAAGAAATACTGTGATCCATAGTTTTGCTGCTGCAGAGAGCATTTGTGGGATGGGAGCTGTGTCTGAGCTGCTTGGCTGGGTTCTGCTTCCATTTGATGTGGTTCGTGTGCCTTGGTGAGCAATTCTCTTTGGGAGAGCTGGAGGGAGAGGAGAAGCTCTTTAAAGTGAAACACTTCAAATATAGATGGAGTTTATACTACAATAAAGCTGTGTTTTACCTCTTCAAGGCTCTTTTTCCCCTGTGGAAGGTGCCCAGCTTGGCTGCACCTCACTCAGCAGATGTTCTTGGCAACTTCAGGTCTTACCTTGGGCTGAGCTTTGAGGAAGCACAAGGTCAACCTGCTGTCATTCTGGAGGAAGTTTGTAGGTTCAAAATCCAACTAGACCTGTTCCTTAATTTAAAAAAAAAAATAATAAAAAGCAAGCAAACAAAAAATATTAGTATGGACCTCTTCCAGTCTTGTACAAGGGGGTAGGGAAGTCATAGAATCATAGAACCATAAAATGCTTTGGGTTGAAAGAGACCTTAAAGACCATCTAATCCAACCTCCTGCCATGGGCAGGGACACCTTCCCCTAGACCAGCTTGCTAAATCAACAAGATCATGTGAACAAGACCATGATATTGCAAAAAAACTTTGTATTTGAGACAAGCTAGTTTTGAGGATGAAATGTTGCTGTTTCTTCCCCAAAATGAGTGGATGTTATGGCATCCAAACTGACACCTGAGCTTCTGAGGCACAGGTGGGACTGAGCAGGATGGTCTCTGCAGCTGCATCCCGTTTGGGTTTAGTTATATAAGGTTCCTCCTTGCAGAGAAAACTAGTGGGGAGGTGAGAGCTCTGCAAGAGGGGGAAAATGGCTCAAGGGATTAAGCAGCAGAAAAGTGGTGGAGTAGCTGTGGAAGCTGGGTTGGGTTTTTCAGGAGAGAAGTTGGTCAGGATTTGTGTTGTGTTGGTGTTTTAGTCCATGCAAGGAGACTCAGATGTGAGGAAGGAAGAGATGGGAGTTTAGCAGGCACCTGCTGGGATGTTCAGTGTCTCCCTGCCTTCATCCCAAAGGTGAACTCAAAATTACAGGTAGTGACCATGAACAGTGTGAGGGCTCTGGATAGAAAGAGTTAAATCTAAGCAAAAATGAAATTATTTGGAAGGGCTGGAGCTCTGCCCTTCAGTGCTTCCCCAAACTGGAATGTTCAAGAAGCCCCAGGAATGGCTGAAACACCTCGGGATCCCCGTGAAGGGTGGTGTTGGCTGGATTTTTATCTTCCCAGTCTGTCTTGGAGTGAAAACGCAGCGGAGAGGATGAGGTTTCACATGGGGAGAGCAGGTGTCCCCTAAAGACACCAGTTAGTGCTGAAAAACCAACCTGAAACTCCAGCTGCAGAGGGTCAGTGCCTCCAGCTGCCTCGGGCCACGCCACTGCCAGCTCAGCATGTCTCCAAATGCTGCTGGGAAAGGAAAGCAGAGCCCTGGTCCTGCAGGTGCTGGGCTACAAGAATACCTCGACATGCACATTGTGGTGCTGCTCCACCTCCTTCCAGAGCTGCCAGATGCTCACTTGGGCTGTCCTGGAGCTCAGACACACCTTGGGCAGGATGGAGATTTGTTTCCTCAAATGACAGGTCACAGGAAATGAATTTTCTCTTCAGCTGCCACTGTGATCAACCCGGCCTGAGTGCCATCAGCAGCATTAAAAGCACCCTCAAATATTTCACCAGGGATGCTAACAGGTGTCCACAGCATGAAAACAAACTGGGAATCCCGGTATGGCACTGGTTTTGAGCCAGTTGCTCTATGGAAGGTCAGCTTTGCAGGAGGATGCTTCCCAGCTACTGTTTTGCTTCACCAGTGAATCTGTTAAAAGTCCTCTTCCCAAGCAGCCAGAGGTTCCATCAAAACCTGTTTAACATCTATTTCTTTATTTTTATGTGCTTTGAACAGGGCCTGAAATGTTCCATTTGGGAAGATGGTTTAGTGAGATGTTGGCTGGCAACCCAGCTCTGCATTAACTGCTTTAGAACCATCTATTCCCTGCTTCAATTTTATTTGCCTTTAAATAAAAAAAAGATAATATCTGCTAGACACCGGTTTGTTCATCCCTCAGGCGGGTGTTCAGGAGTTTCCATTGTTTTTAAAGTGGCTGTTTCTGGGCTTTTGGAAGGGCTGTCAGCTTGCTGAAGTCCATGATGGATCTGTAAGAGGAATCTCACAGGAATCCTATCTGCTTAATTGGAAATGCTGGTTAAGGGATGGGATGCAGATGATCACCAGGATGCTCAGCCACACCCTTGGTCCACACACTGTGCCCTGGGCATCCGTGCTTTGTAATCTCATGGGGGCAGCCCTGGAGTTTGAGCTTTAGCAGGGGGAGAAACTCTTCCTCAGTGCTTCATGTCTTGCTTGTAATGAAATGACTTTATTTTCTTGTGCAGCAATCGTAATTTTAATAAATTTTCCCCGTCACAAAAGGAAAGAAATGTTGTGAACTGATTTGCTGCTTCTCTTCACCGTGAGGCAGATTTTTCCTTTTCAAAGGAAAATACCTTTTAAAACATTTGCTCTGCTTTTCAGCTTGAATGATTTCATCCATACTCTGATTTTTATGAACAAAGGCTCACAGCAAGATGACTTTCAGCCCTTTCAGCTGTTGATTTATCCCAGTCTTTATTCTTGGGAGCAAAAATATGGAAAAATTCTCTGTTACACCATTTTTAACATACATTTTCAGAGTTTCATACCACAGGGTGTTGTGGGGTTTTTTTTCCCCAGCGATGCTTTAACATCTGAATTTGGTACAATTCGCTGCTTTTGAAGCATTTGGTGACTTCTGCTTTGTGCTTGATCCAGTTTTGATGTGAATTGTCCAACTTCTGTTTCGGGGGAGGAGCAACATTATTTTTTTTCTCACCAGCCTACATGGCATTTAATCCATCTGGAGCACGTGGCTGCTGTAATACAGAAACCACACTCTTTTTTTTCACAAATTCTTCCCTGTGTGACTTCAGTAGTTAAAGCTGGTTCAGTCTCCTGCCCCGGGACTGCTGTGCTGGAAGCTGAAATCTGTTTGTGTTTAAAGATGCTGCTTCTATTTTGGTAGGAAAATGCATCATTGAGAAGTCTTTCTTCCCACTAGCTGCACACTCAGCCTGAAATAAAATTTCCAGGGGCACATCCTAATGAAATAACCCACTGGGACACAAAAAAAACCTGCTGCTGGTAGTGGGACCAAGCTGGATGCTTCCCAAAAGGAATAAGTTAAAGTCTTGTGTAGCAGAGGTTGGGCACAATCGAGGTTAGTGAGTGATGAGATGGTGTTAGAAGAAAGTTGTTGGCTAAACAAAGTCTGATGTGTTACAGGATAGGAATTTTTATATTGGATGCAGTATCTCATCAGCAGAAAATAGCAGGAATATGGGAGCACTGAAGCTTTTGGGGCTGTTGGTGGATGGGAGGCTGGACATGCCCTGGCCATTCCCTGGGCTGATCCCACCGTGTGGGCAGCAGGAGAAGGGGAGGATTCAGTGCCTGAAGAGGCTCCAAGAGAGCTGGAGAGGGACTTGGGACAAAGGATTGAGTGATGGGACAAGGGGGAATGGCTTCCCACTGACCAAGGACAGGGATAGATGGGATATTGGGAAGAAATTCTTCCCTGTGAGGGTGGGGAGGCCCTGCCACAGGGTGCCCAGAGAAGCTGAGGCTGCTACTGGATCCCTGGAAGTGCCCAAGGCCTGGTTGGATGGGGCTTGGAGCAACCTGGGATAGTGGAAGGTGTCCCTGCCCATGGCAAGGGGTGGAATGAGCTGATCTTTAATGTCCCTTCCAACCCAAACCATGCTGTGATTCTGATTTTAGGATGATATTTTCATTCAATTTAAATAGGCTGGGATGCAGTGAGGGTTATTAGCAGGGCAGGGTGGTTAATTAACCCACAGGACACGTGAGGAGGTGCAAGGGCTGTCTGGACGCAGCCACTATCACTTGGAAAGCACCAAACACAGTCATTTCACCTGGAAACTTGGGATTCACAGGAGAACAGGAAGAGCAGGGTTCTCAAAGGCACATCCAGGGATGTGCTCTCGAACCAAACTTCAGAAGTTAACAATGTGGTGAAGAATGAAGGAATTTCTCCCCTAAAAATGGATGCAGTTGCGTAGAGGATGTGTGCAGGGACTGAAGAAACCCCCCCTACAGTTTCCTTTCCATCAGTGTCACTGCCTCCCTCACATGGATCGAGATGAATCCAGTGGGAAGGACACAACACTGGAGAAGGGGTTGGGTGTCCCTTTGTGACAGCCACCATCCCCACCAGCTGATGATCCTGATGATCCTGCTCCTCTTACCTCACATCCTACACCCCATCCTTACCAGTACTCCTAGAGGGATTTACAGAGCCTCTGAAGCGATTGAAGTGCTCACAAGTATTTGAATGTCCCAGTAAGTATTTATCTGCAATTAAGGTCTTGGAAAAACATTGTGAAACACGAGCCATCATGCGAGTCCTGCTTCCCTTTGTGGCAAACTGGCAAATGCTGGCTTTGATCCTCTCTTATCCCTATGGATCTGAGCCCTCTTCTTTCTTCTTTGCACAGAGGACCCACAAAAGCATCTGGGACTGTGCACAGGGCCCCGAACAAGCGGCAGCCAGGCTCATCTCTCCAATTTTCAGGCTCACCAGCGCCTTTTGTGAGATGGTACCAGCTTTGGTACTTCAAAGAAAGGTGTCAGAAATGCAAAAATGAGCAATTAAGGATTAATCTGCTTGTGGGGATGGGTATCTGCCTCCCCCTCCTGATTGCACTGTAAATTAGTGGTTGACTTGAGCCCTGTAGTGGAGCTATTTATACCTCGAAGGTTTGAATTATAGCTGGATAGATTATATCATCCCTTTGTTTAATCCTTTTTCCTTTCTTCTGTCGGGCTTTTGACCTCAGTGATTTTCAAAGCAGTCAGATTCGCTTCCTACGGTTTTCTTGTGATGGTATTTGTATCCAGGAAAGGGGAGGAGAATTTAGATGGCTTTTTCTGTACCATTTTATTTTCTCTTGCTCGCCCTTACTCATTTCCTCATTCAGCAGCCCAGTCCTTTTCTTTCTGTTTTAACCTTTTTAGGCGTTTTCATTTCACAACCGTCATTGCCTTTCTAAGGCTTTTTATTTTCTAGGGCTTCAAAACAGCAGAGGTGAGGGGCAGCCTGGGTGAATATTCCACTTTATAGGCTTGAGCTCTTCCCAAAAAGCTTTGGAATGAAGCTCTCCTGCCATGCACCTGCCTGCTGGTCAGACCTACAGCTCTCCTTCCCCCCGCCACCCAAGGACTGAGTGGTGTGAGGGAGGGTGTTGTTGCTCTTGGATTTATTGGCTGTGATTTTGCAAATAAATGCTTTATAATCACTTCCTTGCTGCTCCTTGCAGCCAAGAAAGGGAGATGTGCAGCCAGGGAAGGGCAGGCTGCCTCCCTGTGCTCCAGCTTTCCCTGTGGATATGCATTTCCTATTTCCAAGACTGCTTTCTTTTAGACCTCTAATAAGTGTTAGAGGGTTTAGAATGTATATTTATTCTTACAGCTCTCTAAAAGTTGCGTTTTAAACAAAAAAAAACCCAAAGTTGGCCCCGGGTCAGTGGCTGCAGTGGTTCCTGGCTCTTTGCTCCACTGCTGCAGTTTGGATTTTCCCGTACTTCCCGTCCAGGAGAAGCCATCAGGAAAATAAAGGGCACAGGAGATGTGGAAGTCGACTGAATATTTTTAACTATTAGAACATGCTGTACAAGGGTGGGAATTAAACTCTGCTGCTGGAGCAAGCAGAGAGTTCCTCTGCAGTGAGAGCTTCTCTCACATCCTCCTCGATGGGTTTTTCTACCTGGAGCAGCCCTCCCATCCAAAAAATTCCCATTGGCCTTCACATCCTTGTGTAGCAAGGACTTACACACACGGTTCAATGTTTTGAACAAGAGGGAATGGAGATATCCAGCAGAACTCCTGACAGGAGTGGAGACCTTTAAAAGTGAAGCTGAGCTGGGCTGGACACCAGCTGGTGGGAGCAGGAACATCTGTGGGATGGGAACAGCTTTTAATGACTTGTAATTCCCCATCCCTGTACTTCCCAACCCCTGGAAGTGTTCAAGGCCAAGTTGGATGGGGCTTGGAGCAACCTGGGCTGGTGGAAGGTGTCCCTGTGCCAGAGGGAGGATCTTGAAGTAGCAGGAGGCTCTTGGATCTAGTGGGTCATTATTGGCTACAGTGGGAGAATTTCCATTATGATCAAACCCAAAATCACCATTTTTTGTAAGAAACTAGAATAGCTTTTACCACCAGATGTGGGTGTAAAATCCTGTGGGGAAATAGGATGGTGGTTGGAGTAGAGTTTTCCGATCTAGTGGGTTTTAGGACTTTTTCAGTGGAAAAGTCATTGCATTTTTGATGCCCTTTATCAGCATGTGCTTAACCTCCAGCCCGGTGGATATTTGGGGGTTTGTTTATCTTTTGCAGCCCTTCCAATTTTTGTGAACAAATAATACTTCTTTGGAGCAGCATTTGAGCCCTTGGTCCTTTTTTTCTCCAAGCTGCTGCCCACAATTTGACCACATCTCAGCCTTTCTCCTCCATGGTATTTCTGGGAAGTCGAAGCTGTTGCCTGGTGCAGAAAGGCCAATCATGGGATAAACTCAGATCCTGCGTCTGGAATGAAGTTGGGAATATTCATCAGGCAACACCAGTATCATAACCTTCATTTTCATACACTTGGGGAGTGTTGCAAGCAATTAAGGCTGATCAGATGGGACTGGTCCCTCTCCTCTCTCCCCTTATCCCACCCTCTCTTACTCTTTTCTTTGCCTTCATTCCCTCCTCCCTAAAAAAGGAGCAGGGGAAAGAAAAGCAAAGTAACTTGTATGGATAGAGGGGACATGTAATTATGAGCAGTGGGACCAATTTAAAAAGGAAGATTTCAGAGAGACTCAGACTTCCTTTGACATGTTGAGGGGTTTTTGGTAGAGGATAAAAGGAAAATAAACTAATTTATTCCTAAATTGTAATTCCTTTTTGGTATTAATCTGTTTCATTAGTGTAGTTCATAAATGCACACAGGCAGGGGAGAGAGGGGGGCTGCAAATTGAAATGAAGATATTGTTGAAAGGAAAGTCTTGCTAGGAAAGGCTTCCTGCAGGGAGCAATCATATCCCAGGAGAAGAGCTGGAAACTCCATCGCTTTGGACTTTTGTAAGTGAGACTGGATGGAGCAATTTGGGAAATTTCTTGTAGGGAGCAGTTTTTCTGCCTGGTGGGTAGGACCAGATGATCTAATCAATCCCTTCCCTGGCCAGTCCATGTGGTTTTCATTTCCTCCTGCTGAGAGGTGGGGAGGGGAGCTGAGCTGGGGAGTGCGGTGGCCTTAGGGATCAGTCACTGCTTACAGGGTTGCTGGTTTCCTGGGCTGTGATTCTGCCACTCTGAAATATTTCCAATTAAATATTTTCAATTAAAATAGACTTTTTATCCCCTGCTGTGACTCTTCCTAGGCTTAGGAGGGTGTAACCCTCTTTGCAGGGAGCGCTCTTCACCTTCCCTGAAGCTGCAGCTGAGGCATCTCCCAAAACATCCCAGTGTCCCTGGGGTGTCAGCTCTGGACCTTGTGAACTGAAAATTGTTTCACTGAGATTTGAACAGCTTTTTCTCTGCTTTCACCCATAAAAAATCCTGTTTCCTGTTTGTTCCACAGGACAGAACTCTGAGAATGGGGAAGAATTTGGAGCAGAATGTATCATCATGGAATCACAGGATGGTTTGGGTGGGAAGGGACCTTAAAGTTCAGCTTGCACCACCCCCTGCCATGGGCAGGGACACCTTCCACTATCCCAGGTTGCTCCAAGCCCTGTCCAATCGGGCCTTGGACACTTCCAGGGATGGGGCAGCCTCAGCTTCTCTGGGCACCCTGTAGCTGGCCATGAACTTTTTATTTCCCCTCTCTTTACCTCTTGGTCATCGTGCAGGGTGGTGATGAGGAAACCTTGTGAAGCAGGTTAGGATTTGACCCAGTTGTAACATGAAATTATGTGGCTGCTGGCTGTTGGTGTGTCGTGGCTGAATCATGGCTTGAAGGTCACGAGTGATTTGCCACCAGCCTCGTTTATCTACCAGAGTGGGTGCTGTGCCTGTTGATGGGAAGAAAAGCAAGGATATATGACTTGATATGGATTTCCACGGAGGAATGGAGAGATCTGAGAATCGTTTCTTACCTGGGAAGGATGGTAGTGATGGAGGAAACAGCTGTAGGACGTGGGAGGAGGGAGAAGGTGAGAAAGTGGACTGTGCATAGCATTTAGGAAGGAGATGGATTGAGTTTGGTTTAGTGCTGAGTGTGAGTTCTTGGGATAGAGAGAGCTGGAGCAGAGAGGATGAGGCCTGTAGAGCACTGGATGAAGGAGCAACTTGTGTGGTGCAATTGAGCAGAGGGATGCTGAGCAAATACAACTCCATGGTTATGTTTTTTCTGGAGACACGGGGGTGGATGTGAACACAGTCCACACGTGCCTGGTTTTGAGGCCATGGGATTGCAGTGCCTGTCTTTATTTGCTTCTGTACTTTAGGGCTCGTATTTTCTTACTCCATGTGTGAGAATTGAACCTCAGCTCCGCTGTCCTCTCCTAAGGAAAAGCCTGTGGAGATCTGCCCTGGATCTGTGCTCGGAGCACGTTCACTCCCTTGCACAAGTGCAAGGTCAGATTTCTGAAGGATCTGGTTTTCCCTCAGAAGAAGAGATGGCTTTTCAAAGGAAAAGTCCGTTCTCCTTGACAGTGACTTTATCCCCTTGACAACTCTTAATTCTTTCTGAATTCTCCCAGTGGTCAGGGACAGCAGAAGTTGGATGCTGCATAATCTCCGATCCCCTGCTGGCTTTGCATCCCTCCTCTCAGCAGTGATTTGTAAATATTATTTCCCCCCAGTATTTTAAAGGACATTTTCATCTCCCCTGGCAGAAGAAGGAGGATATTTCTGGCACTGCTGTTGTATCAATTTTGCTCCTTGTTTAAGATTAATATTAAAACTAATAACAACACCAAAGCAAACTCAATTTTGGTGCTTTCCTCTTAATTTACCCATTCACTTAAAGTCCTGGAACTGCAGCTTTGCTACCACTTGAGACTCAAAATGCAAATTTAACTGAAGATCACATGGAAATCAACTCATCCATCTTCTGTGTGATGAGCAAAGGTGCATAAAGGGAAAACCAAACTGTAATTTAAACCTTGGCAGAAAATAGGGAGGAACTGTGGGCTGCTGTCATGTTGATTGTTTGGGCAAGGCAGTGGGATTTTGCTGTGTTGTTTCTATTTAGCTAATTCTTAGCAGCATAATGGCAATTTTAGAAAAGTTATTTCAGTCAGCAGCGAAACTGCAACACAATAAAGATAGATTTGTTCCCCTGATAACAGTTTTGATCAAGGTTTCCTTTTATCCTGCAGTTTTTAAATAATTGGCCCGCTCGCTCTTGGCTTTTATTGTACTGGGGATGTTGTAAATTCAGATTGTTTTGTAAACCTCTAATTTTAGACACGTCTTGATGCTTATTGTTCCCTTCATCCCCCTTTTTTTAATACCATGGCACAACCTCTGCAGAGAGGCGGAAATCATCTCTGTCCTGAGACTTTCATGTCTAGACTGGATGAAGGGCACGAAAATGCAACCAGAGCAATCCCCCACCAGCCTTTTTTTAAAGTCACTTCTCCTTCCCAACCCCAAACCCCGGAATCTATTCCCTTTACCATAACACCAGGCAAAAATAAGCGGATGAAAATCATAAATGCAGCTTTATTGAGTGAGTGTGAAATCAGAAGCAGCTTTCCAAACCAGTAGCTGTGTATAAAAGCCAGCGCAGGCATCAGGGACACAATTGAGTTGCTAAGGCAGAGTTTTCCAATCGTGCCCCGTAGAGCCCCGCATCGTCTCATTATTCCGCTCCAGCGTCAGCCAACAATGGGGGGAAGATAAAAGCCTGGCAACCCGTTTGCTTAGAGGGGTCAATTTATCCCAGCTCTTTGTAGGGCAGTGTAATTTTAGGCTTTTACGTGGCGGATCACGCCGAAATCCTCGCTGCAGCACTTCCGTAAATAGGTCAGGAGGGGACTCGCCGTCGGGAGAGCGAGGCCGGGATCGCACCTCGCTTAGAGGGAATTATGTTTTCTCAATGAAAATAAGATGGTTTTGTCCCTATTCACCCAGTTTGTAAAGGGGAAAAAATGGGTCAGTTGGACACAGCGGCGTGTTTCGGTGTGCTGCGTTCGGGATGGAAAGTTCGTGGAGCCTGGAAGGGACGCTTTCTCCCACAGCAGCAAGGAGGGATTTCCTTTTTTTTTTTCCTCAGCAGGAACATTGGAAATTATATATAACAGGTGTTTCACCTTTCTGAACGTTATTCTGATATGCTTGGTTTGTTTGGCACAGATTATAAAGCGGTCGTGGGGCTGTTTATCAGCTCCAGCGCTTCTGGGTGACCTTGCATCTCATCTTTGGAAGCAGCTTAATACCTGTAGCATCCCAAAAAAAGGATCTCAGGGTTTTTATTGATAGCTTTTGTCAATAGAATAGTATTATTTTGCTATACCAATCATATATAATGATATAATATTTAGCTAGCAATAAAATAGTATTATTTTGCAATACTCTGACAAACTGCAGGTGTTAGGCATGGTCAGGGGTTTGGCCACAGTGGCAAAAGACTTGGGAAAAATTGGGTGGAGTGCTTTATTCCTCCTCTCCCCACTGACAAGCTAATAACTAATTGCTCAGGGAGGAAATGGGAGGACTCTGGAAGGCAATCAGGTGCCAAGGTAAATGCAGCCTGGCCCTGCCTTTAACCGATTTTCACAAGGAGTCCTCCTTCAAAAGAGCTGGGGTGACATGGTTCAAGGTGAACAGAAGGCTTTGAACATCCATGAGCAGGTGATGCAGATGTCTGAGAGGCTTCCTCTCTCCCTCTGTAGAGAAACATGCAGCAGGCTGGGATCTGTCCTCCCAGGGCTGCTCAGAGCACTTAGGATCAGAGCACTGCAAAGGATCCATTAAAAAAAAAATTAAAAATCCACTTCTCTCTGCCTTAACGTGGATTTTGCTCCCAAACCACATGGGAGATGGATGGATGTGTGGGGAGAGTGAGGGGTTGTATGGAAACCCTAAGTTGTTCTTCCACCCAAACCACAGATGTCCTGGTAGGCATGGGATAGCCAAATGTTCGAGATGCTTCTCATTTTGCTGGGAAAGAGGAAGGAAAAAGGCCACTTCTGTTTGTCTGTTCTGTGGGAATGCCAGGGCTTGGTTCAGCAGGGAATTGAGACCTCTGTGCTTCACTTCCCAAGAGAGCTTCTTCCATCTAGTGCAACCAAAGGACTTCCAGGGTAAGACTTGAAATCAAATTTTCCTCTCCCAGTAAAACCTGGGGTCATCTGAGGATGGCCAAGAGCAGCGACACTGAGGAGCAGCAGGAGCAGGAGCTCTCTCTTTTTATGTGGTCACCCAGTATTTTCATCAGCCTGAACACAGGTGTTCTTCTCTCTCCTCCCTCTGCTGCTCAGCTGCCACTGAGGTTCCATGGCTGGAGGCTGCAGCACAGAGGAACAGCTCCTCACTTGGCTCAGCCCCCTTCTCCTCTCGCTGTCACCTCTCCAGTTCCTGCCCTTTCTCATCAGCCTCTCACCCAGGAGCCTCCTTTGATCCTGACAGTTTTCCTCTATGAAAAGGGTGGAAAGAGCCCGAGTGGCAGCTCCCTTGGGCTGGGAGAGGGGAGGTGGGTGCACAGTGAGACACACACAAAAACCTGATGCCGCTACTCTGTGATGCTGAAACAATATCTGGCTCCCTGATCCCAAAGTTTCTGCACAGCGAGGAGGAATGGAGATGATGGCAAAGATCTGGGACACATCGCTGTCCTTGGCTGCCCAGCTTGTCACCTGCTTCCAGGCTGGCTCCCTGGCTCATGGCAGGTGAGCAGATCCTTGTGCCACAGGTGTGGTCCTGGGAGCACTTTGCTCCAGGGACCCACTGGGTGTGAACAAGAGGCGCCAGATTTCCCTTCTCCTGCCCCACCAAGTCCTCCTTTTACTGCAGGGCTTGTGCAATTTGATGTCCCTGAGTGCTCCTATGCTTTGTGACTCATGGTTTTTACCTGCCAGGCTGTTAAACCCCCAATTTTGGTGTTCCATGTGCCAGCTCTTGTAATAGCTCAGGTCTTTTGAAATGGAAAAGGAGCAAAAGCCCCAAACAAAAATGCTGTTGGGCCATGAGGGTCTTGTGGAGGGAGAAGCCTGGAGTGGTGCTGGGCAGCAGGGACAGGTTTAGATGGATATTGGGAAGAAATTCTTCCCTGCGAGGGAGGTGAGGGGAGAGAGCAAAGATGCTGAGACATGAGATGATGCTGATGGTGAGATATGGGGTGCCCCTCCAGTGGGGGATCAGTCCAGAAGCACAGATCATGGTCCCCATGCTGTACTGACCATCTGAGATACTTCAGAGCCAGCTGTCAACACAGAAGCACTTAACTCCTGTCTTCAAGTGAGGGTGGGGATGGGTGTCAGCAGGGGCCAAAGGCTGCTCCAGTAGTGAGGGCTGATGGAGAGCTGGGAGGGTGCAAAAGGGGATGATGTGGAGCTCATGGAGACTCGTGGAGCACCAAAAGCCAACAACTGGAGGGATCCTGTCATCTCTTCCAGCGGGTGCCCTCTAAGAGCAGGAATGGAAACACATGACTGCACACACCCATGGGGTAAACCAGCACCCTTTCCCAGTTCATACTGGGATACCCAGCTGGTCCTCAAACCCCAGATCCCAGGTTGGGTGCTCCCCTGAAGTGGTGAAGCAGGAGGAGAAGATGCCAACTGCAGGCTGTGTTTCTGGTAGCTCGTCTCTGACTTAACAGGAAAAGACTGACCACAGAAAATGTACAATATTGTTTTTCTCTGCATTTTCCTGAAATCTGTTGAACCGCTTTGCCTGTGGAGGGAGAAGAGGAGGGGTCACATGGGGGATGGGGAGGAAGAAATAATGGTGGCTCTGTTCAATGGAACTCCCCTAACAGACAGTTTGTGTTGTTATTTTCCCCCTCCAAACACATAGATCTGATCTGAAAATCCCGGGCTTAAAAGCACAGATGTTTAGTCTGACACACAAATGTGGCATCGTTCCAGCAAGTGAAACAGCTGGAAAGTTCCTGGTGAGTTCCGAGGAGCTAATCTGGGATGAGAGGAGTTAAAGCTGCTCAGCAACAGCTGCATCCTTCAACCAAATCTGAAACCTTCCTTCCCTTCCCTCCAGGTCCTTCCCTTTGTACTAAAGCAGCTTTCAGAGATGTTACAGCTTCTCCTGTCCCTCAGAGTGTCCTCTGGAGCAAGGGGAGAATCAGTGGTGGGGATAAAAACCAGCCTATGGCAGTGCCACCAGGCTGGATATTGTGAGGTATTTTGGGGGTCTTATCTCTGTGCCCAAATAGGTCAGGGGGAAGATGGTGTTGGATTAATTCTGTCTCTACCTTAATGTCACAGCCAGAGATGTGTTGGGGTGTGAGTTGGGATGGGTGGCCATTCATCTCAAACTCATGAATTTTAATTCCAGTCCACACCAGCAAGGATTGAAAGTATCTCACTGTTGATGTTCCTTCCTGGACTCTTAATAACTATCTTAGCTTCTGCCATGAATAACTGGTTCCTCCAGGTGGTTTAAGAGTATCCCACACCTGAAATGCCCTTCTGCTGCCAGGAAAGGCCACCTGGAGAGAGCAGATACTGCTCTGCTTTGCCCTGTGCTCTCTCTTTCCAGTCTTTTCCAGTAGTGCACAACCTGCTTTAGAGGCTGAGCTGTACCTGTCATTTTGACTGCTTTGGAGCTGGGAGGGGGTCAGAATTCCACTCAAGAATCCTTTGTCTTCATTGCCATCCTCTGCAAAGTGGTGGTGGAGATATGGGGCTTTCCTTCAGCAAAGCAACCAGGGGGCACTTCAGAGCTAATCCCTTTCTTGTGCTCCTGATGGGATAATTCATTAATCGAGAATGAAGACGGCACCATTTTTTCCAAAGACTCCAGGTCTGCTTTTCCTGCAGCTTCCAGAGTGGGAGGTGGGGAGCAGTCAGCATCCAAACGTGTAATTGTACAAGCATTTGTACATCGGAGCATCAGGGATGTACAGAGCATGTGAAGAGATCCCATAACATCTGGAAAACCTGGGTTTTAAAGCCAGGCAAATCACACCCAGAACCCATGGGATGCCTGTAAGGCTGTGGGGGAGAGGAGTAGAGGAAAGTACTCCACAGAGGAGTAGAGGCTTGTTGGTTCATATTTAAGTCAAGGCACTTCTGGAAATCATGTCTAGATCTCTGAAATTGATTGGAGATGGTTCCTTCAAGAACGGTGCCCCAACCTGAGGGTGTTATTAAGGTAGAAATAGAATCATAGACTCAGTTAGGTTGGAAAAGACCTCTCAGATCATTGAGTCCAGCCATTAACCCAGCACTGCTGTGTCCAAAAATGACCCTGTAATGAACTGACCACTTGTAACATCCCTTTTGCTTTGTTTGTCTGTTAGATGTTGCCCCTTTTCCATCTGTAGGATTTTGGTTTTAAGCCTTGTGCGTGTCCCAAAATGTCATCTCCTTTTCTCCCTCCTCTTTGGTACATCCCTGCATTTGGTTATGGAAGGATTGCAGGGGTTCTTCAACTTGGCACTCATGTCCCCCCATTGCTGTACAAGGACAGGATGGCTTGGGGTGCTACATCACCCATTTGGGAAGAACCAATCCCATAGATAATCATCCAGGAATGTGTCTGATTTGGGACAGGGCACAGCTCGGAGATGGATGTGTGCCACTGAAGGATTGGACTGGATTTGGTTTGGACTAAGGGCAACAAGGAGGATTTGAGCCAGGATGGCCTCAGGGTGCATGGCATGGATTCAAAAGTGATGGCACCAAGCTGAGAGGTGCAGGTGATTCACTTGAGGGACAGGATGCCATGCTGAGGAACCTTGGCAGGCTGGGGAAGAGGGGCCTCGTGATCCTGATGAGGTTAAACATGGCCAAGTGCAAGGTCCTGTGCCTGGATCGGGGCATTCCCAGGATCAGAACAGACTGAGGGATGAGTGGATTGAGAGCAGCCCTGCCCAGAAGGATCTGGGGGTGTTGGTGGATGAAAAATGAGCCAGGTCACAGCCCAGGAAGAGAATTGTACCCTGGGCTGTGTCCAAAGAAGGCTGGCCAGCAGGTCAGGTGAGGGGATTCTGTTCTCTACTCTGCTCCCAAGGTGCTCCATCTCCAGTGCTGTGTCCAGCTCTGGGATCCACAGTACAGGAAAGACATGGAGCTGCTGGAGCGAGTCCAGAAGAGGCCACGGAGCTGCTCCAGGGGCTGGAGCCCCTCTGCTCTGGAGCCAGGCTGGAGAGCTGGGGGTGCTCACCTGGAGAAGGGAAGGATCCTGGGGGAGCTCAGAGCCCCTTCCAGTGCCTAAAGGGGCTCCAGGAGAGCTGGAGAGAGACTTTGTACAAGGCCTGGAGTGACAGGACACAGGGAATGGCTTCCCACTGGCAGAGGGCAGGGTTAGATGGGATATTAGGAAGGAATTTCTCCTTGTGAGGGTGGGGAGGCCCTGGCACAGGATGCCCAGAGAAGCTGTGGCTGCCCCTGGATCCCTGGAAGTGTTCAAGACCAGCTTGGAGCAACTTGGCCTAGTGGAAGGTGTCCCTGGCCATGTCAGGGAGGTGAAACTGAATGGTCTTTAAGGCCCCTCCAACCCAAACATGCTATGACTCTGTAAAAACGAGATGAGTTTGTCAGGCCGGGCTCTTGCGCCGCCAAACACCGTCCTGGTCTCGAGCAACAGACTTTGTGTTGTGTCCGTGCAGGCACAGAAAGCCCTCTCTGTTGTGTGGGAGCTCCTGTACCATTTAATGCCTGGTTTGGGGGGTCTCTTATTTAACAGCAACACTGAGGAGCCTTCTGTGTATTATGCTGCTATCCAGGGCCTGATGGAAATGGGTGTTTTTGTAGTAAAGCTGCTTTTCAAAGCCTTTTAAAAGGAACAGCAAAGACTTTCAAGGATGGGGATGTCTCGGGTGCTGGCGTCTTCATTGCTGTTGGAATGATTTAATCTGAGTGGAGGGCTCTGTCCTTCCGGATGGGACTGAAATTAATTTAATTCAGCATAATTTTGTTTGGCTTAGGTGCCTAATGCAGGGGGATTTCAGCTCTGTCGTAGCCTCTTAATGTTTATTTTCATATCACTAAAATCTAAGTGACAAATGGTGATGTTTAATGGCTGCCCAGGGAGAACTCGTTTATTGGGGAAAAAAGCAAAATGGGTCATAAAAACGGAATTCCAGTGTTACCTTGACTCTGTTGTCTCTTTTACATGCATCCAGCCTCTGCTGTCATCAAGGAAACTTGAAATTCCCTCTTTGTGTTTTGTTTTGCACATGAAATGGCCAGGATTCATCTCTTCACTGCTGCCTACATGTGTCCAAAAATATTTGTGGTCCCAGTGCAAACACAATCTCCAAACACTTCAGAGAAGCTGTTCCTTCCGGCAGCTGCTGCCGCCGTGGTGCCCCTGAGCACAGCAGCTCTTCCAGGCTTTTGAGCAGGTTTTCAGCACAGAACTGCCTCACCAAAGGATGGGAGCATTATTTTGGGAGGCTCTGTATTTTTTGATTTGCCGTGATGGGCATTTTACTGGTATGTGGCCGGAAGAAATAATTAAACTGGTAATTTGCTGGTTTTTCATGTAATTGCCTCAGGAACTTGTTCTCTTTTCTAGCACTGAGCTGCAGGTGACAGGACAAGGGGGAATGGCTGCAAACTGACAAAGGGCAGGGATGGATATTGGGAAGGAATTCTTCCCTGTGAGGGTGATGAGGCCCTGGAATGAATTTCCCAGAGAAGCTGTGGCTGCCCTTGGATCCCTGGAAGTATCCAAGGCCAGGTTCGACGGGGCTTGGAGCAACCTGGGCTAGTGGGAGGTGTCCCTGCCTATGGCAGGGTGTGGAACTGGATGATCTTTAAGGTCCTTTCCAACCCAAACCATTCCATCATTCTGTGATTCTGTTCTTGGAGATGATGGGGTGCATCCACCTTCGCTTTAGGGAGGGACCTCAGGCTTCTCCTGCAGCTCCATCTAGAGGGGAGGATGGTGGGCTGGTCATGGAGGCTGGTGGCCTCTGTGGACCACCAAGGCTCTGCTGTCCCCTCACCCAACATCCCACCCTGCAGCACCTTGCCAGGGCTGTCAGTCGTGCTTTTCCTGATCTTGGGGTTATTCCTGACCCCAGATCCACGTTGCTGCTGGAAACCCTTGTGTTTAGTGGGGAGGACACCACAGCCAGACTCAGTTCCTTGCCCAGACGCTGCTGGGGAGGACCATTTCTCTACTGAACCTCAAAAGCAGAAGCAGGTGCTGCTCCCTTGGCTGAGGATGCAGAAACCACACACAGCTGCTCTGCAGTTGCTTTTGGGGTGGATTTCACAAGAGAAATCATTGCTGTTGGGGCCAGGGCTTTTCTGGAGAGGAGGTCCCAGCTGGACCTGCCCAACATCTGCACTATGGCTGTGTGGGCCAACACCTCCATGGACCTCTGGGCTTGCTCCTCTAACTTCAGCTTTCCTCCCAACCATGGGCTTTGGTTTTATGTGATACTCTTATTTTAAATGCCATCCTGGAGGGAAGAACACAGCAGTGCTGAGTGTCAGGTTACCTTCCCTATCTGAGTCCTAATTCTCCCTTTTTTTTTTTATATAGGGTTCTCTGGAATTCCCAGCTACCCGGCTGTGCCCAAAAAAAGGCTGGTTTAGACCTTAGCAACAGGGTATTTTTGTTCAGATTGTATTTGTTCTCCTGTGAGAGCCATTGTTCTGTCCCATGCCTTGGCCGCTTCGAAGGCTGGAGATAAAAGCCCAGGCTGACAATAATACAGTTGAGTTCAGCCTTTTGTTGGGGAGATGAAAATAGAGGATGAATTGTGAATAACATGGGAGGGCTAAAAGTCAGTCGTCCCAGGATGTTGGTTAATCACTTCAAAGATAAGAAGCTGCATTTTAATTATATATTTTTCAGAACTACTGAACATTAGGTTTTGTGTCCGTATCAGCAGGGGCTTGAACCCACCGTGGTGTTTAGGACTGGTTCTTACAATCTTGTGTCAGCAGGAAATATGTTTATTGCAGTGATATTGGGTTTATGGTAGGTTTATAGCAAAATATATATATAATTTGTAGTGGCTCTATTGTATTAGGTTTATAATACGTTTGTAGATACATAATCACAGAATTATCGAATCACAGAATGGTTTGGGTTGGAAGGAACCTTAAAGTTCATCCAGTTCCACCCCCCTGCTGTGGGCAGGGACACCTTCCACTAGCCCAGGTTGCTCCAAGTCCCATCCAGCCTGGCCTTGGACACTTCCAGGGATCCAGGGGCAGCCACAGCTTCTCTGGGCACCCTGTGTCAGTGTCTCACCACCCTCACAAGGAAAAATTCCTTCCCAATATCCCATCCATCCCTGCCCTCTGCCAGTGGGAAGCCATTCCTTGTGTCATGTCACTCCAGCCCTTGCCCCCAGTCCCTCTCCAGCTCTCCTGGAGCCCCTTTAGGCCCTGGAAGGGGCTCTGAGCTCTCCTTGGAGCCTTCTCCTCTCCAGCTGAACACCCCCAGCTCTCCCAGCCTGGCTCCAGAGCAGAGGGGCTCCAGCCCTTGGAGCAGCTCCGTGGCCTCCTCTGGATTTGCTCCAGCAGCTCCACGTCCTTCTGATGTTGGGGGTCCCAGAGCTGGACACAGCACTGGAGGCAGAATCTCCTCCCTTGACCTTCTGGTCACATCCATAAATATATTTTTATATAATGTGTTTATAGCAGTAGCAATGATAGAAGGTGCCCAGCTTGGTTTGGCTCCGTGACCTGTGCCTACAGCATTGCTTTGCCTTAAACGAGGACACCCCTCTTGGGCACAGAAGATGGAAAGGAAAACAGGTGAAGAAAAGGCAGATTAGAAAAATTGGTAGAAAACAGATGGAAACAAAAGAAAATAAAAGAAAGATAAAGGTGGAAATAGAACCACTAGAGGCAAGCAGAGTGTGGTCAGTTTTCAGGAGCATGGGCTGATGAGAATAAATATTTGGGACACTGACCTGCTGAAAATGCTGACAGTGTGAATAATAACAGGGATCACCCCAAAACTCCACAGACCGTGGAAATCCTTTCCTTGCTGAGGGTATTTTGATGGCACTCTGGGCAATAGCTCCTTTTTGCTGAGATATTTATGTTCCCAGAGAACTTCCTGCTCACATCAGCTTCTAGCAAGGCTCCTCATCCCTCCTGACAGATTGTCCCTCCCCAGCTGCCCTCACCTGCCGTCCCTGTAATTGGCAATAATTTCCCTAAATGCTCACAAAAGCAGATGTTCTCTCTGTGGTCGCATCCAGCCGGCTTATATTGCACTGGATACACGAGCACATGGAATTAAAGGACTAATTCCTGTAAATAAGCCTATTAAAAGGTTGGAAATAATGCCTCCAACTAAACCATCAATGGCAGCCGAATCCCACTGGTTGCATTAATTTGTTATCTGCAATGTGCCAATCCCAGTCCGCCCAGGACCGGGTGCCCTCATGCTTGGCCAGTTGCTTGTATGTGGTGGTTGGTGGGTGTCTTGTATTGTTTCCAGCTCATAAATCACATTTATAGGTAATTAACACTCCATCTAACACTTCCCCAGTATTGCTGGTGAGTGGGAGAAGAAATTGCTTCTTCGTGCAGTTGTGAGTGGGGGGGACTGTGCTTTCAAGGCTTTAGGTGATGCTGCTGGAGAAAAAAAATTATTCTCACTTATTTTCCTGCCTCAAAGCAGGGGAAAAAAATGTGTCTCTCCAGTTCTTCTCCAAGTTCTGGATGTAAGGAACATTTTTTACAATGAGAGTGGTAAAACCCTGGCACAGGTTGCCCGGGGAAGCTGTGGCTGCCCCATCCTGGAAGTGTTCAAGGCCAGGTTGGACAGGACCTTCAAGACCATCTCGTTCCTCCCTGTGCCACGGGCAGGAACACCTTCCACTAGCCCAGGTCGCTCCAAGCCCCATCCAACCTGGCATTGGACACTTCCCGGATAGGAAGCTCTTCAAACTCTATAAAATCCATGGGCTCAGTTTTCCCTGGCCCCACATGTTCAGCACCATTTCATCCACTCGCTGGATTGGTCATCCAAGAAAATGGAAAAATCGTGGCATTTCGGTGAGCTGACTTTTTAAGGCAGCATCTCTCTGGGCTTGCAGCTCCAGAAATACCTGTCAGGCAATTTTCCTTCCACCTGGAAACACGCTCCGATGTCTTATTTGTGGATTGTGCTGAAAAACAGTTGTGTCTGGCAGCACAACTGCTCCAGTCAGACTTTTCAGCTTGAAGCCTTCAGCAGAAGACGTGCCTCACAATGCTTTTGGCACTCACAAAAGTCAGGGAGGAAAACGCTTCAAATCCAGTTCCCCTCGTTTGCAAACCTTGTTTATAAACCCTCACAGCCACTGGTAAAATCATGATTTTGGTTTCTCTGGAGAGCAGAAAAACACAGTTAATGAGAGATGCAGGGGATGCATCCCTGGCCCCGCTCCGGCTGTCACCATTTGTACCTCATCCTCAACCTTTTTTTTTTCCCCCAGTCTAATACATGCAAATATATGTAAAGAGTAAAGACTGTTCCACCGAGTCTTGCACGTTTGTTCAAAGAGGAGGAAAACAAGTCGATTTTACAGGGAATTTTCAGGCTGAATTTTTAAGACCTGCCTATAAGAAAAGACCCAAAAAGCAGCTGTTGGCCGCGGGTGCTGACCGAGGTGATTCTTCCTGGCGTCTGTTTTCCCTGCGCTCGCAATCGTAATGTCATTAATATGGAGCTTTTGGAGAACTGGAGTATATCCTAATTAGCAGCCTCTGATTTTTTTCCTAGTTTCATAATCAGTGATCTCGGCTACACCACAAGTGTTACTGTGGCAACAGGGCTGAACTGAGCAGCGGTGCAGAATTACCGCAGGTAAAGCGGTGATTTCACGGCTCCGCGGCACTTTCTTAGCCCGGGGGCTGCTCCGTGGGACGGGCTGGCTGCTCCCCGCACCTACAGGTGTCCCGGGTGGATTTCAGGGTAAGCACAACCACGGAGATTAAGCTGCATGACCGAACGCATGCATTTTAATTGGGGCTGAGCCTCTGTAATGAGATTTTAAGGCTGTCATGCGAGTGATCCCCTCCGACACCTTTGTTTTGAGTAGGATGCTCCGAGCCCTCAGTGCCTGAACGCTCCCGGCTCAGTCTTGGTGTGGAGCTGGGACTTCATCCCGGTCCTGCAGAAAGGGCTGAGCTCAAACACTGGGCTTTTATTTTTTTTTTGGGGGGGGGGGGGTTCTTTTATTTTAAGCCTCATTTCTCCTCCCCATGCACCGTCCTCTCTCTCTCCGAGAGGCATCTTGCTAGGTAGGGATGTTGTCATGCTGAATAATGGCCATCCTTCATCCTGACTCCTCCATCAAAAGCAACCAGTCCTTTTCATAGCTGAAATGTGAACTGTGCTCCTGTTTCCTTTGTACACGCCTGGGACTTCGGAGGGGACACCCTAGAATAGAATATTTAAGGAAATATGTTCCTGTGTGCCTTGACTTTTTTTGTTTTGATTATTAATTAATGATTTTGAATAACAAGTTGAGCCAGCTTCTCCCGTGCCTCTCCGGTGGTTGTTCTCCACTTCCCAGTGCCGTGTTGCAGCTGCAGTGCTGATCCCATGGGGAAAGGACACCAGGAGAGTGGTCTTATACTAGCCAGGGGTTTTTACAAGCTCTGAGGGCATTTCTTCAGCAGATCTGTGTTAATCATCCCAGAGGAGGTCTCACCTCCCTCTCCCTTTTGCAGCACAGCTTCTGATGCGTCCCATCCCTCACCTGCAGCAAAAAACCCTCCAGTCCCAGCACCTTCCTCGTGGTGACAGCTTGGAGTTTGTCCTTCACCTTCCTCCTCCCTGCTCTCACAGCTCCCTCAGGCTTGGCTCACTGCTCTCCTTCTCAAAACTTCCCCTTCTCTTGCTCTCACCTGTCCCACCTCGATGCTCTGTCCTTTGGGAAACCCTCTCCAGCTGGTCATTCTCCACTGCTACAAGCTCAGGAAGCTTTTCATCCCCTCTGTCTCATCCATAATTTATTCCCCAAGCCATCCCAGTTTATTCTGCAGTAGCAACTGGCACATATTCCCACGATCACACATCTGTGGCACCAGGAGAAAAGAGTGGCTGAGGGCGAATTAAACCTGTTCTAATTATGAGAGTTATTAGTAAAATTATTATTAGGAAAATAATTTGTATTTGTAGTGCTTCCCCTCCGAGGCACCTTGGGCAGTTTCCAGGCTGTGCCAGGGGTGCCCTTCCATGCAGCTCCATGGACAAGGATCCTCAAGGGCCTTGGTCTTAGATGTGCTGCAGATCTGCTCCTGGCTTCATCCAGGGATGGAGCCTCATCCCCTGGCTTTTACGTCCATCATTTCAGCATGAGACCATCAAGTCTGTAGGCTCTTTGTTAGTATTTGCTTGTTTTTAAACATACAGGGACAAATTTCTTTCCTAAAAGCAAGATAATACCGAAGGGTAAGGTCTGACGTGCCAGTTACAGAGGAGGAATTGTGGGGGTTGGAACTGCATGATCCTTAGGGTCCCTTCCAAACCAAACCATTCTGTGGTTCAGTGACTGGTACCCACTGTCAACATTTCTGCATCTTTGTAGGAAATTGAACTATTTCGTGTCCCAAAAACACCCACATTTATTGTTTTTCTCTGGGTTTTTTTGCTGAAAATCTCATCAGTTTATTTTTCAGTTCCAGAAGTGTTTGGACAATGCTTTCAGGCACATGGTGTGATTTTTCTCAGGCACATGGTGTGATTTTTCTCAGGCACATGGTGTGATTTTTGGGGTTGTCCTGTGCAGGATCAGGAGCTGGACTTGGTGATACTTGTGTATCCCTTCCAACAGCCTGCACAGTGTAGGGATCTCCTACTCAGTGCTGGGTGCTTTCTTATTCCACTATGAGCTTCAATCCCAGCAGCTTTGCTTTTTGAAAAGTTTGCAGGACAGTCAGTTACAGAATCACAGTGATAGACTTTGGAAGGAACCTCTGGAAGTTACCTGATCCAACCTCCCACACCAGCAGAGCTGCCAGATCCGGTTGCACAGGACAGTGTCCAGACAAATTTTGAATATTTCAAAGGAAGGACACTCCACAACATCCCTGGACAACCTGTGCCAGCACTTGGTCACCCCCACAGCCAAAACGTGTTCCCTGATGTTCAGAGGGACCCTCCTGTGGTCAGTTTGTGCCCATGGCCCCTTGTCCTGTCCCTGGGCACCACTGGCTAGAGCCTGGCTCCGTCCTCTCTGCACCCTCCCTGCAGGTGTTGATGGACAGGGATGAGGCCCCCGGAGCCTTCTCTTCTCCAGGCTGAGTAGTCCCAGCTCTCCCAGCCTTTCCTCAGAGCAGAGATGCTCCAGTCCCCTCACTGGGCTCTCCCCAGTCTGTCCATGTCCCTCCTGTCCTGGGGAGGCAGAACTGGACCCGCTGCTCCAGGTGTGGCCTCAGCAGTGCTGAGCAGAGGGGCAGGATCCCCTCCCTGGACCTGCTTGGGGAACCTCCTTCCATGTTCTGGCTGGTGAACACCTGATTCTCTCCATCCCCCCACAATGGCTTTGCACACGTGGCTGCTGCTGCCAGGGGGGCTTTGAGAGAGGATCACCATGGGGTGGGTTAACATCTCACTAAAGTTCATATTCACAGGAAAGGCTCATCCTGGTTCAGACCTGCAGTTTTTATCATCATCCTAACAGTGACAGATATTTCTGGGTGCCCAGAAATCCAGGTGGGAAGAGGGTTGGGTTCCCTCCTTGCACGTATTGTGCTCTTGGTAAGATGAGTGTGTGCTCACCTGTTGGACTGAAGGATGTGAAAATGCTCCAAGGGCTGGAGCTCCTCTGCTCTGGAGCCAGGCTGGGGGAGCTGGGAGTGTTCCCTGGAGAAGAGAAGGATCCAGGAAGGCCTTCAAGCACCTTCCAGTGCCTAATGGGGCTCCAGGAGAGCTGGAGAGGGACTTGGGACAAGGGCCTGGAGTGATGAGACAGGGTGAAATGGCTTCACACCGCCAGAAGGCAGAATTAGGTGAAAAAATTCATTAATGTGAGGTTGTTAAAGCCCTGGCACAGGGTGCCCAGAGAAGCTGTGGCTGCCCCTGGATCCCTGGAAGTGTCCAAGGCCAGGCTGGACGGGGCTTGGAGCAGCCTGGGAGACTGGAAGGTATCCCTGCCCATGGCAGGAGGTTGGAACTGGATGGTCTTTAAGGTGCCTTCCAAACCATGCCATGAGCAAATCCTGATGTGCAGGAAAGCAGTGATTTGTGGAAGGTTGAGTGGGTGGAGAAAGCCACACTCCAGGCCCTTCCCACAGGCTCATCCTCTTCCTCCTGCCCCGTTCCGTTCAGGGGCTGTCGCTCATGTGGAAGCCGCCTGTTTATTTAAAAGAAGAAAAAATAAAAAGAAGAAAACTAAATGGATTTTCAGAAAGGGTGAATGGCTGCTGTGATTCATCTTTTCTGGTGAAGAGTGGAAAAGCAGAGGGTGGGGGAATAATTTTCAGTGACACATCAAAGGCCTCGCTTCAGCTTCAGAGACACATGCGAGGAATTAGTCACTGCACTTTAGTGCAACAAAACCCTTTTTCCTCCCTAAATTCAATTCTTCTCTCCCTGTGATGGCCAACTCGCCACAGCCCTCGGCTATTCCATGTGTGTTTTTACATCCTTTGCATCTCATCCAGCACGAGAGGTTTGGGGTTATGATGAAGTCGCCCTGCTGTTGGACAAACTACTCTGCCATGGATCACAGCTCCAGTGAGAGGCTGGAAATCCACAAACAGGATTTTAAAGGAGCAGGGAGGGGGAGAGGGAATGGCAGGTTTGTTTTCCAGGGTGGCTGAGCCATGGTGATGGCTTGCTGCCACCAAAAAGAATAAAAAAATGACCTTTTTCCCCTTTCTTTATGCTCATACTTGTTCTCGCCCTACTGTGAGCTGCTTCAAAGAGCCAACCTTGCTCCCAGTTCTGCACCCTTTCCCCCTGCCAACAAATAAAAAGGAAAACTGAATATTATTTTTATTTTTCACTGCAGTTGGAGCCAGCATGAGGCAGTCAGGCAGTCTCAGTTGAGCCACTGCCTTTCAGCATCCTCCTGATGACAGCAGGGATTGCTGGGGTCCCGGGAAAGCTGGTTAGAATTCAGGTTGTGTCTCCTCACTGCACACAGAAAAAGATTGCCTCATTTTCCAGGAATTAGGAATATGTCAGAGGTGGGGGTAGATCCTGCCTTTGATTGTGGACGGCTGTATCCGGGTTGGATCTGGGCAGTTTCTGCAGCTATAAACACTAATTCTTTGCATTCTGGAAGCGCGGCGGGGTGATCCTGCAGCCTGACCCCCGCTGTAGCACCAGCACACGCATTTTGAAGCCACTTATTACTTTATAAAGAGATTATTTCCTTTATTTTTTGCCCCCTCTGGCATCAATCATCTTGACAAGATCTGCTTCTTTTAAAACATACATCCTGCAGCTTAAAATCCAGCCTTTCCTATAAGGAAGATCCCGAGCAGTTTATGGAAGAGCGCAGTGCACATGCACTATCTATATATATACACACACATATATATACATATCTATCTGTCTAAAAATACAGATCTATGTAATATTTATGGGCACACCAGTGACAGTTATCAAGGTTTCCTGCCCTGATCTTTGAAAAAGAAGGTTTCAAACAAAGCCACGATGCCGAGCATCCCGACCCTCCGGAGCAGCGGTGCCGGAGCCGGCTCCTTTCTCCTGGGCAGAGCCGGCGCCCTGACGTCAGGGTGTTTTTCTGCAGAGCTCGCAGGATGTTGCAGCCGGCCAAGAGCTGTGTTTATGTTGATAACATTACAAGTATTTCCTCTCCGTTTCCGAAACCAGCAGGGAGGGAGCCGAGGGGGAAGGGAGACTCAGGTTTCTCCAGCTTTGGGGTAGGACTCCCAAGGCCTTTTATGTTAAGGAGCGAGGAACGGCGAACCGCTGGCATTTATTTATGCTGCTTTTGGGAATAGGGAGTGTTTAAGAGCAGGGGCTGGGAACTGGGAGCTGGGCTGGCACAGCCCTCCCCTGGCGCAGGGCTCTTTGCCTGCTCCCTGCTCCGGATCCAGTTTTAAGGTGATAAAGCAGCTCTGGCAGCTGATTGCCGGTCACAGGAGCAGCTCCTGGGATTTGGATTTTTGGGTAATGATGTGCACGGCAAGCTGGGATGCTCCCAGCATCCCATTCCTTCTGACAGTCACAGCAATAAAGCCATAAAAACTCAGGTTCTGCGTGGACCGCCCGCATCCAGCTCCGTTCATGAAAGCGGGGCAAGGCTCGGGGAAATCCAGCATTATCTCCCCTTGCCAAGCCTTTTCTCCTCCTGCAATCCACTCATGGATCAATGAACTGATTAAATGTAGAATCAAGGGGGGTTTAGAGCTCCCTGCCCGCTGATGTAATCCCAGGGCATCGGAGCCGCGCTGCCGGCTCAGCGAAGGAGGGACCCTCGTTGATGGCTGGACTTGATGAGCTCAAGGGTCTTTTCCAACCTAAATGATTCTGTGATCATCCCACCATCCCAAAGGGGCTTTGCAGCTAGTCCAGGAATCTCCCGTAGCTTTCATCCGTGTAGCAATCACTGTCATGGAAATAAGCCCAAGCTCTTTTATCCTTTGTGGGTTATTTCCCTATAATAGGGAGCAGAGAAAAGATTCACAGCTTTTCCTTCTTTCCTCCCACCCTCTGTGTCCTGCTTTGATATCAAGGGAAAGTGTGGTGAGGATGTGGGGAGGCTCTGGCACAGCTTGCCTGGAACGGGAGCAGAAATGGGATGAGTGGGATCCCAGATAAATGGGGATCCTAAATGAATGGGATCCCAAATGAATGAGGACCCGAAGTGATTAGGGACCCTAAATTAATGGGATACTAAATGAATGGGAGCGCCAGATGAATGGGATTCCAAATGAGCGGGATCACGAACGAACAGAACCCCAAATGAATGGGAATCCCAAATGACTGGGCATCCCAAGTGAATGGGATCCCAAATGAGCAGAATTCAAAAGGAATGGGAATCCCAAATGAACAGGATCCCAAGTGAATGGGGATCCCAAATGAATGGGGACCTCAAATGAAAGGGAACTCTTGCTTTGAGAAACAAGTTGGAGAAACAGAAAGGAGCCACATCCACCTTCGTGAATGGTGTTTCTGTGCAAATACTCATCAAAATACAGCAAGTGGTCACTTTTTTCCTAGCAGTATTTCCAGAAGATCAAAGCCTTTCCCTTTCCCTTGCCATTGTGTCCTTGCTGTGGCAGTGATGGGCTCCCAGCGAAGGAAGTGGTTGCGATGACGAGACCTTGGTGCTTTCATCAGCCCTTGCGAGGTTTTCAGAGCATCTTAGTGCCTTCATTTCCATTCTCTGGAGTTTCAGTGTGGGCTTAACTTCCTCCTGCTTTTGCAGGCAGGTCCCATCAGGATGAGCACCTTATTTCTGTTGGATTCTATAGTGGAATGCTTGGACAATCTGCCTCCTGCAGCGAGTTACAAAGATCATAGAGGTATGGAATGGTTTGGGTAGGAAGGGACCTTAAAAACCATCTAGTTCCAACCCCTGCCATGGGCAGGGACACCTTCCACTAGACCAGGTTGCTCCAAACCCTGTCCAACCTGTTCTTGGATGCTTCCAGGGATCCAGGGGCAGCCACAGCTTCTCTGGGCAACTTGTGCCAGGGCCTGCCCACCCTCACAGGGAAGAATTTATTCCTTATAAATATTGGATTTTCTCCCCAAAGCCAAACCTGTGTAGACCAGGCTCATCTCAGACTCTGGCAGGCAGCTGTGAGGTGTGTTAATCAGCAAGAGTGGAACATGTCATCAAAGCATCCAACTACTGGTTGTGGGTTTTTCCCCACATCCCACCCTGGAGCGTAGCCTGGGGGAGGCATTGCAGGACCAGTGCTGCTCTCACCAGTGACAGGAGGACTGAATCAGTTCAAATTCATGCAGACAGATATTTTAACTGGTGATGAAACCCTCTGGAATGCTGACTGCTCACACCAGTGGGACCCTTGGAGAAAGCCCTGCACAGCTTGCAGCAGCAGGGCTGGCCACGGACGGAGCCTACGGAAAGCTCTTATCTCCAGAGCTTGGTTTCCTTCTGGTTCAGGGTTTGTCTGACCTTTTGGTCACTGAGTAAGGTCGATTTTTGCCAGGTTTTCTTTTGGAGGGGGAGGAAAAACATGTAAGTAGGTGGTGCTGGTGGGAGGATACTCCCGGGTGGGGTGGGAGGATCTTGTATTGCTGATACCGTTTCCAGTGCGTGGATGACTTCAGCGTTGTCCTTCTGCCCGGAGTTTGGGATGGGTCTAGATGAAGCAGATTTAAATGAATAGAAGAAGCACAAACAACACAAGATCTATTAGAGGGGGAGGGAATAAAACCCATTCTTGGCAGCACCTCAGGTTGACTTGGCAGCGAGATCTCGCAGCTCTCTCCCGGGAGATCCTGGAGATGCAACTGGACACGGGACAAAAGCCTGAAGGATGGGAGTCGTGTGGCAGCTGCCGGCCCATGGCACGGAGCAGAGCTGTTTCTGAGCCCTCTCTGGGCTCGGAGCAGAGGAGAGGTATTTGCCCATCCTTGGGAGGCCCTGTGGCCACATGCTGGTCTGGGCTTGGCAGCTCTGGGCTCTGTCCTGGCCAGCACGATGATATCTCACAGCTCTGGGCCTCTGGATCCGTAGGTGTTTGGGAGGAGATAATGATAGCAGCTTCTCAGGAGCTTTCTGAGGTCTCCAGAGGAAAGAAATCAGCATAAAAATCTTGTATTTAAAAGGGCTGGGGGGAAATGATTTTACTGATGTCATCGTCCTGTAATTTTGCTGGACGTTTCCTGGGAAGCACGGACAGTACGGGTGTGCAGCCTGAGCTTGCTGATCTTCTTGGATTATTTGTGGGTGTTTGTTCTGTCCACACACACAGGGAATCCAACGGGGTTTGAGTGGAGCTGAGTGTTCTGCCCCTGCCCAGTTACATTTCAGGTGTCAGTGAGCCAGGGGGAGCTGACCTCTCCGTCATTCCTGCCTCTGATTCTGGGGAGTTTGAGATCAAGGCTCTTTGCCATGGTCTTCACCTAAATTTCACCTGAGTTTGCTCAAAGTGCAGTCATTTGCAGACCACTATATGAAGAATTTATTAATCTCCTTTAAGACCAGCTACTTGGTTTTAGTGCTCAGCTTGTTCCTCTCATGCTCTCCCACAGTTCACCCATTCCCCGCTTCATCCATGGACACCTTTGCTGCTCCACCAGACTGGGATCTCTCCATGTGCTCTCCCATTGGGGTCATATGAACACACCCATAAATCCTTCCCATCCAGATGTCTGCAGGGACTCCAGCCACGCTTCTGCTCCTCCTTCCCAGCTCTACAAGATGCACAGCGACATCCCCCACCTTGGATTATTTTGGGATGATGTTGCCTGAGGGTTTAAATAAGTGTTCTATGCTTTCTTCCCCAGGTCAACATGGATTTGTGGTTCTTTCTCCTTTTGCTCGGAAGTGGCCTGATAAGTGTAGGTGCTAACAACGTTACAACAGGTAAGCTGTGCTCCTCATCTCTCCTTTATCCCATCTTTAGGATCAGAGGAGTGAGGGTGAACATGCTCAGTGTCTTATTCCTCCTGCCCTCCACGTAGCTGTAACAAAGTATTGGGAAGAGGGTATTGGTGAGCTTTGGGTGCTCATAAATGGGGCCCACAGGTTTTACCCCTGACTGATACTGATCCTCATGTCCAGGGGCTCTAATAGCATAAATAGCACCTGCTGAGGTTATATTTTTATGACATTTGCATCACCTGCTGTGCAGAGCATTCCCTGTCCTGCGCTCGGGATTTGTTGGTTGTTTTATCCTTATAGTTGCAGTCACATGAATCTTCAGCATCTAAACCCCTCCGTGTCACAGAAAAGAATCTCACAGAGGTTCCCCTGTGCTTTTCCCTTCTCAGAGCCACCCACAACAGTGTCCACCTCCCCCAGGAGCCCCACCAAAGCTCCCACACCAGGTCCTGAAGATGGGACCACGCCGAGCACGAGCAGGCTCAACATGAGCACTCCAGGGACTGTTTCTACCACGGCGCCAAAGCCTCCTCCAACCACAGCTGCCAGGATCTCCCCCAGCACCACCACTGGCAGCCTCAACATCTCCTCCACCCCGGGGACAACCGTGCCTGTGCCTCCAGCCCTGTCCCTGCTCCCCAGCGTGACGCCGTCGGCTCCACGCACCACTGTCCCCAGCACGGAGGCAGAGACGACAGAGAGGAATTTCAGCATGGTGGTGACAACACAGGAGACCTCTTCTGCTTCCCACAATGGTAGGCACCTCCCCCACCTCTTCTTCTCCAGGCCACCCTGCCTCTGGGTTTGTTTCTTTGCTCTTCTTTTGTTTTGCTGAGCAAAATGGAGCAAAAAAAACACCTTGGGGCCAATTCCATGGTGATATGAAACAATAGAACTCCCTGAATGGCCCAGATCAGAAGAGATTTATCTGACCAAAGGGTTAGGCCAAGATTATCTAGTGAAAGATATCCACAGATGCACTAGAGAATCTTTGCTTCCAGCCCAAACTATTCTCTGATTCTCTCCTTACATTATCATTTTTACCCATCACTTGGGTGATTTTAATCTTTGAAAAGTCCAGATGAGAGAGAGTTGTCTCTGATGCCATCCTGATCTCATTCCCCTCTTGGCACATCAGGAAAGTGGCCCCATGAAGTGTAGGTTGGCTGCTCAGTGCAGGTTAAGAGTGAAAAATCAGGCAAAAAGAGGCTGCAGTGACCAGAAATCTTTGCTGAGCTGTGACTCTTCAGCCATGGCTTGCTCACTGTATTGTTTGAGACCCAGTTTTGGTACTGCATGTCTCCAAGTTGCAACAGGAAGATGGCAGTGCCTGCTAGACCTTGGGATTAAGTGGGAAAGCAGGATTGATGACTTGGTGGTGGGGTAGGAAACGCTGAAACAAGATAATGGTGGAGTTAATGCAGGGAGGTGTCAAGTGTATATTCCTCAACCAATTTCCCAAGGGATGTTGGGTGTTGGGTATCTCTGCACATCTGTGAGATGTGTGTGCCCTCTTCCTCTGGGAATCTTTGGAAGCCACAGCCCGTGAAGCTGCAGTGAAGTTGTCTTTGCTACCAGCAGAGGAAGGGATGTGGCTGAAGGAAGTTCACAACCCAGCTTTCAGAGTGTTCTGCCACCCCTGAGCTCATCCAGGTTCCTTCCCAACACAAATCCTTTTTTGCAGAGTGAAGGAGTCCAGCATAGCCTTAGACACAAGTTTGGGGCAAGTCTGGAGTAAATGTAGCCTTCAAATGAGAGAGATGGAGGAAAAAGCCTTAAGTGCTGCTAATACCTGGATTTTGTAATATGATGTCTGCTGGGGGTGAGGGGGGGGGACTGAATTTATTATTTTTGTGTTTCTTCTGCCTTTTTGTGGCTTGGGTTACCTGGTGTGTGCCATGACACGTTGGCCATTGCACCATCAAGGCCAGAAGTGGCTTCTCACTTGATGGCAGCCCTGAGAACAAATGACCAAACCTAATTCTTCCTTTATCTCAAGTAATTTGTCAAGGGGCAAAATCAGTGCTAGGGCTGCCCTTGCCATTAGATTTAACAGGAAATGCGGGTGCTAGTCATGGAAGAATTAAGTGGTGCTCACAAAGGGGACTGGGGCACAAGGTCACACGTTGTACAGGCAGTTCCTCCACATCCAAACCCACCAGGGTTGGCCTCAGCCCTGCACTGCAGCTCTTCACACACAGATCATGGCCACAGGGTGCCCGTGCCAGCAGCACTGCCCCAGGAGAGCCGGGCTCTGCTCTCCCTGGCACGGGTTTGTTCCGGTGTCCTCTGGATGAGACATCCAACCCAGCAGGTAGAGACTTTTCCTTGGATGCTCCTCGCCCCCATCCCTGAGCCCAGCTGCTCTTAATTGAACTCTTGGCTCAGCCACTCTCTTAAAATTATGCACCAGTGTTATCTCTTGGTGTTTAAGTGCTAATGAATTGCACCAGTGACTTGCTGGTTATGGGTTTAAACAGTAAGTTGTGTTTATTGTGTTAAAGCTTGGCTTCAGCTCCCTGTTCTGCTGATAAAAACTCAGGATTTGTTCCTTTTCCCTTACTCAGAAATTCATTTTAACATCCTGGCTTTATAGCTGGTGTTTTAAAGGAAAGATTTACGGGCAGATGATCAGAGTTACTAAATTTGTTCCTGTCTTGGTCTTTGATCCTTCCTGACTTATTAAAATGTCTTGTTCCTTTTGTTGCTAAGAGACTTTTGTTTTCTTTTCCTACAGGTAACTCTGACAGAAGAGGTAAGAATTTTATATTTCATTGCTCTTTAGTCAGTAAAAACATTTCCAGAAGTGTTCTGCTATCAGAGAGCTCTCCTTAGGACTTCCAAATGTGCTTTTACAAGGCCTCCCAAGCTCTTTAGAGGAGCTGGTGACATGCTGATATCTTAATTTCTGTTGGGCTTTTCTTTTTAGAGCAAAACAATCCCATTCCAATTTGTACATCTCCTATTAGATACAAATTGTTCCTGCTTTGAGAATGTCAGCATGTCCCTAGAGCTGGATGACCAAAGTCTAAGAAGCCATTCAGGAAATTTCCTTTTGTTTTTGTTTTTTTTTTCTCCTGAATTGTCTTTATTGACTGTGACTTATGCAATTTGATCCAAACCCGTCCTGCAGATGATGGGAATAATTATTATTCTCCTTCATTCTGTTGGCAAGCAGTAACACCAATCCATTTCTTGTAAGAGAACAGCACTTTAGGGACGTTTTTCCATCTCTCAGCTCTGCAAACTGGCATCTCTACCAGAATATTTGCAATTACTCATGGCTTTAGCACTCCAGGAGCGGGCAGAGCCGGGCTGGCTCCCACCTGGAGGAAGGAGCTGGGTGTTGCAGCTTTGCAAACTCTGCCTTGTGCTGCTCACAGCGCCTGGCTCACCCAGCCCACTGATGGTGCAGGGAACAGGCAGATGCTCTGCAGCACTGACTGGCAGCACACATTTAGCAGAGGCAATGAAAGGGATGCAGGTCCGAGGGAACTCGTTTGAAATTGTGGCCAAGTCTCTGTAGAAATGCTCAGTGTAATTCCCTCAGATCTGGCCTGGCTTAGGTCTGATTTGATGCTCTCTCTGCTGTCATTCATCCCTGCTCCTGAGAGCAAAGAAACAAGAAACTGGAATACATCTGACTTCCTAACAAGATTTATATTAATATTGCTGATATTAATAAGGGACCTTTTGCAAGAGCATAGAGTGATGGGACAAGGGGGAATGGCTTCTAAAGTGAGAGTAGGTTTGGATTAGATATTGGGAAGAAACTCTTCCCTGTGAGGGTGGTGAGGCCCTGCCACAGGGTGCCCAGAGGAGCTGAGGCTGCTACTGGATCCCTGGAAGTGTCCAAACCAGGCTTGGAGCAACCTGGGATGGTGGAAGGTGTCCCTGCCCATGGCAGGGAGTGGAATGGGATGATCTTTAAGGTCCCTGCCAAGCCAAACCATTCTGTGCCTGGTTTTGTGGGCAGATGTTGCCAGCTGTGAGCAGGGATGGGTTTCTCTCTTCTGCAGGGAACAGCCTATAAACCCCTACAGAGCACCTCTGCCTCCAGCTGGGACATGATCCCCAGCACCAGAGGAGGGTTTGGTGGCTCCTCAGAGGAGCCAGGACAAGATTTAACCATCCTGATGAGATTTAACCAGCCTTCCAAGCTTTGGACTATGGTGGGTGCTCCAGCGCCGTGGGAGCTGAGGGTTGAATCCTTGTCCCTTTTCCAAGTGAATTGCCAACGTGAAACCCTCAGGCTGAGGCTGGAGCAGGGCAGGAGCTGTGGGGGGTTGGCACAGCTCAGCAGGGCTGGCAGGGCAGGGAGGGAGCAGCTGGGGACCATCCAGCTCGTTTCCTGCCTGGGCTTTGCTGGGTGAGCCCTTAGCAGTGGGAGAGCTCCAACTCCTCATCCCACCAGATGTGTCAAAAGAACGGCTGCAAGAAAACCCCCAAACCCTCCAAACTCCCTGCACCCTGCTGCCAGAGCCACTCCTGCCCCCAAATCTGCATCCTGCTGCCAGAGCCACCCCTGCCCACAAATCACACCTCTCTCACAAATCCCCAGCCACCGCTGCCCCGCGGCTCTAGCCTGGCTCAGCACTGGTTAGGCTGAGCTTAACTCCAGCCAAGGCAGGCAAAAATGATCCAGCGGTGACTTAACACCACAGGTTTTGGCAAGGCAGCTCTCCTTCCACTCCTGCAGCCAGGATGAAGGTGGTGGCTGTGCTCAGAGGTCTCCCTGAGAGGCCAGGGCCGGCTGTGGTTGGGCCAAGACCAACCTGTTCTTGCTTTTGGAAAGAGTCAAGGTGGGGAATGCCAAGGCTCAGGCACCTATTGAGGTGTGCAGGAGGCAGAATTCCCAATAAATTCCTTTTGGGCTGTGGGAGATGCCAGTGCATTAGGGCAGTAGATGGAAAGGACAAAGACATGCAAAACGAGGATAATTTAAATTTTTTTTTATTTGCCACACCAGGTCATTGCCTTGAAATCGTTACACAAAAATCACATGTTTTAATAGAAATAACTTTCCCAGGCCTCACACCACAGAGGGACAAACACAGAAATATAATCAGAGTGCCCCTGGGTAGCTCAGAGATGGACAAAATAAACCCCACCCAAGGAAATCTGCTGGTTGAAATTGGTGAGACACATGGAGTAGGAATCTGCAGGGAAATGGATGCACAGCAGGTGGGAAGAGGGGTCGTGGCCTGCAGCTTCTTGGGGCTGTGTAGACACGGTGTGGTGGCCCTCTCAGATGGAAGGAGCTGATGAAAAATGGAAATAACCCCAGCTGGCATGGCTGGCATCCACATTTATGTGAAAAAATGCCCTTCAGGGCCATTCTCCTCCCTGGTTGGAGCTGCTTGGCTTCCAAGCCAGCTGGGTGATTTGCCAGCACCAACCACTGATTCACCGACCTCCAGCACAGGATACAAATGGCTTATTTAAAGGAAAAAAATCTGCTGTGGGTCTGGAGGATGGGAATGTTTCAGACTAATCTAAGTGGTTTTGCAAGGGAATTGTGAGGTACCTGCCCTTGAGGAGCTTCTGCAAGGGAGCCAGATTGGGCCACACTCGGTGGCCTGGCAGTGTCTGACATCTCCTGCCCTCTAAACTCTGTATTTCCAGGCAGGAAAGAGTAGGGGGTGGGACTAGATGATCTTTGGAGGTCACATCCAACCCAAATTACTCTATAATTACAGAATCACGGGATGGTTTGGGTTGAAGGGACCTTAAAGCTCATCCAGTTCCACCCCCTGCCATGGGCAGGGACACCTTCCACTAGCCCAGGTTGCTCCAAGCCCCATCCAGCCTTGAACAGTTCCAGGGATGGGGCAGCCACAGCTCCTCTGGGCAGCCTGGTTCACACCAAATCTCACCCTGAGGGCATTCAGATCCCAGGTGCAGCAGGAAGCTTTGCCCTCTTGTCCTGTTTGACAAGGAACTGGAAGCAAAATCGTGGTGGTGTTACAAATGTAGTGTCTGTGGGATCCTACAGAGGCCACTGTTTTCACCCATGTTAATAAAAAGTTCCTTATCACATTATATCAAACTCATGGGTCTGTTAGGAACTTCTCTGGACCCTAAAGTCTCAGGCAGAAAATTTTGTGGATCACCAGCTGACAGAGGATATTTCTACTCGTGGCTGCTGGGCCACCGTGCACACATTCAGTTGTGCAGAAGAAACCCCCAAAAATAGCCCAGTCCCAAATTTCTCCATCACCATTTTCATCTGCAAGGTCACAACTTCACAGTGAGCAGCCCTTGGAGAAGATTGAGGTGCTCTGAGTGGTGGTTTCAGGTTTTAATCTGACCTGCAAGTGTCTGAGGCACGTGGTGCTCACTCAGGTCCTTTGCTGTCTTCACTCTCAGACTGAAAAAATGCAACATCACTTAATACTATTTATTATTCATTCTGTTTTTATTGCTAATATCATCAACAGAATTGGTTTTCAAGCAGGAATTGTAGAACTCTGCCCTGTTAAATGATGGCTCTGGATGTTTTCCCATGTCCATAACCACACCTTTCTCTTCCTCTTGCAGATGAGACTCCAATTATAGCTGTGATGGTGGCCCTGTCCTCCCTCCTAGTCATAGTATTTATTATTATTGTTCTGTACATGTTGAGGTAAGAGCTGCTTTAATGCTGGATTCCCTTGTTTGACAGAAACAATTCCTGAATGAACAGGAATGAGCCTTTTGTGCTGTCTCCCAGGCTAAAGGCTGACACAGCTGGTGCTTTGAAAAGAAACCTGTAAGGACAATGAATGAAAATGATGTTTGGGGTTATCTGGTGAATGATGCTTATTCCTTTCTCTGCAAAGCTGCTCCTCGTGTGGGGAATTCCTGTTCTGCCTCTCAAAATGTCACATTTTAGTGGGGTAGAATGAGCTGAAGCCCTGTCAGTGTGGGGAAAAGCAGGTGAGGTTTCCTTGCGAGGCTGCAGGTGATGGATTGAGTAATGCAGGGAGGCTGAGCACAGCCACAAAGTGCTTTCCATGTGTTCCTCCTTGATTCCCATCTTGATATCAAGCAGGATCCAACACCCAAGCTCTGCTTTGGGTACCAAACCTGGACATGGTCCCTGTGCACCTTTCCCTGTGAATGGCAGGAGCTTGTGAGGAGTGTTAGGTGATGCTGTAATTAGAGTTACAGCACAATAAAGCCTTCTTAGGTTCATTTTTTAAAATCCAAGCATCTGCCCTGCTCAAAATGAAGCATTCCCAGCTCCTGAAAGCATAACTAAGAGGGTCTTTATTCACCTGCAGTAGACATTTTAATTTACTCACCAGTTCGATGATTAGGTAAGTCTTAAAAAAAACAATTAAAAAAAGAGAGAACAATTTCCTTAGCAGTGGAAAACTTCCCTGTCTCCTGGCTCCAGGCCTGCCCTCACAGCAGTAAACCTGAGGAGAGTTTTGCCTCAGGAGTTCGGCAGCAGCAGAGTTTGAGTCCTTCCCACCTGGCTTCCAGCCCTGGAAAAAAGGGTTTGTGTTCCCTGCCCAGTGATTCAGCAAAACTCTGAATATCAGGCAAAGGGAGCATGAGCAGCTGCTCCAAGTTAAAAGCACATGGAGCAGGGCTTTGCTGCAGGATGGATCAACCTGGGCTTTATGTTCTCTGCAGGATCAGCCCAGGGAGCAGGAACTCCTTGGGGTGTCCTCCAGAGCGAGCACCCTTAAAGCTTCTCCTGGCTTCCACCTCACTCTGGGCTCCTGCAGCTGTTCCAGATGTGCTCAGTGAGAAGCTCTGCCCACAGGCAGGATTTTAGAGGTCCTGCAGCCTCCTGGACCCACCAGCTAATTCCTGAAGCCATGAGAAAGTGTGGGACACCCTGGCATCTCTCATCTGGGAGGGGACCTGGGCTTCCTGGTGGGTATTTACTGACTTTTCCACTCCAATTCTCTGGCAGGTTCAAGAAATACAAGCAGGCAGGGAGCCACTCCAACTCCTTCCGTCTGTCCAACGGCAGGACAGACGATACAGGTGAGTCCACCTGGTGCCACACAGAGTCTCTCCCACCTCGTGGTTTTGTAGGCAAATATTTTTTAATTTCTGTTTTTGTTGTTGTTGTTGTTGTTGTTTCCTGATCTCCTTGTTCCACGTTTTCCATGGTTTCAGCATGCTTTTATAGGATCAAGGTTTATTTCCCAGCTTTCATTCCAGTGACTAAATGTGTGCCCTCAAGTGGTTGATATTAAAATGGGTGATCACTTCCAAATCAAACCCTTCACATTCCTCTTGAGTTTTCACAGTATTTCTTTGACTCAAATAAGAACCTTTTTTGAAAAAATGCATCTTTGGGGAGTAATTAAATATTCCTCTGCTCTTTCAGTTTAGGAAGGTTTCTGATTAAAACTCAGATCTTCATGCTGACTGTAGACACCGAACTAACATTTCCAGGAGAAAGCAGGGAATACACTTATTGTCATTGTAAAAACATTTTTGTACCTCCTAAGCATGCACAGATGCCGTTTTAAAGCCTTGTGTCTAAATTCTTCTGCCCCTGAGCTCTGAGCCAGAGCTGACACTGAAGCTCTGAAGTTGTGCATCTCCATCCATATGTAGGCACCAAATTAAGATCTGAAGAGGCCTCTTAAGCTCAGTTCAGATCTTTTACAGCACTCCTTCCACATAAACCGAACACCTTCTGGGAAGCACTGAGATTCAGCACCTTTTTTGTTTTATGTTGGCTGCTAAGACCTTCCCTGCCCGTCTCACATCACTGTAGACGGAGGTGTGAACTTCATAAACCCTCAGCTGTGTTGGTGTAACCCTCACATGGCCTTTCCTGGCTTTGCTGAGCAACACAGGCAGCAGCTGCCTTTGCTGTGCCCTCCTGGGAATTGTGCCACAGTGGTGGTGCCAGACTTTCCATGTGAGGGAGGGAGAAGCTGGAATTCAAAGCAAGGTGGTCTCCAGCCCCAATATTGATGATTTGGTCCTCAGTGCCCTGTCCTGTCTCTGCCAGAGTGTAGATCCCAGGGTGTTAATCGTTGTAGGATTACTGATTTTTTCGGGTTGGAAAAGTCCTTTGAGATCATCCAATCCAACCATTCCCCCAGCACTGCCCAAGCCACCACTGACCCCTGTCTCCAAGTGCCACATCCACACAGCTTTTAAATCCCTCCAGGGATGGGGACTCCACCACTGCCCTGGGCAGCTCTGCCAGGGCTGGACAGCCCTTTCCATGAAGAAATTTATCCAAATATCCCACTCTAAACCTCCCCTGGCACAACTTGAGGCCGTTCCCTCTCCTCCTGTCCCTGTTCCCTGGGAGCAGAGCCTGACCCCCCCGGCTGCCCCCTCCTGTTAGGGAATTGTGCAGAGCCACAAGGTCCCCCCTGAGCCTCCTTTGCTCCAGCCTGAGCCCCTTTCCCAGCTCCCTCAGCTGCTCCTGGTGCTCCAGGCCCCTTCCCCGGACACGCTCCAGCCCCTCAGAGTCTTTTTGTCACAAGGGGCCCAGAAGTGCCGCCAGGACTGGAGGTGCCCCAGCAGTGCCAGCCCAGGGGACAGGCCCTGCCCTGGCCCTGCTGCCACCCCAGTGCTGGCACAAACCAGGTGCCACCGTGCTCAGAGCAACCTGTTGTGGTGGAAGCCGTTGGAACGAGATGATCTTTAACATCCCCTCCAACCCCAACCACTCTGCGCAAACACGAGGGCAGCCCTCAAAGCGGCGGCGCGCAGGGGGTCCCTGTGCCCAGCTGGGCGTGGGTGGGCAGTGCTGGGCACGGGGGACAGCTGGGGGCCCCTGTGACCCCCGGGTGTCATTGCAGAGCCGCAGAGCATGCCCCTGCTCGCCCGCTCCCCCAGCACCAACCGCAAGTACCCCCCGCTGCCCGTGGACAAGCTGGAGGAGGAGATCAACCGCCGCATGGCCGACGACAACAAGCTCTTTCGGGAGGAGTTCAACGTGAGTGCCTCTGCTCCTGCCCTCAGAGCCCACGGGCTGCCCTCCAGTTGGGGTTTAGGATGTGGTTCTCGGGGCTTTCTCAAAGGGCTGAGTCTGTCCCTGTGTCTGCGGTGAGGGTGGACAAGCTGCTCGCCCTCATGCTCGCTGCTGAAAAGCGAGTTTCTAGCAAACAGCTCTTCAGAGTTGCATTTTCTTGGAGTCAGGAGTGATTCTGGATGTCTTGGGGTTTTCCAGAGCTTCTGTGCTTGCTGGTTGCCTCCCAAGCTCTGCCTCCCATCTCCCAGTCCTCATGGCTTTAAATCCACAAACAGCCAAAAAAAGCTTTGACAGAGAAACAGGAATGACCCCATCTTATTCCAGTGAGCTGTTAGCCCTGAAACACAATGATGACAATGTATGAGACAAAGGTTGGCCTTCAGCTGTGAGGAATCTCAGGTATTGTGCTTGTCCCACAGGCCCAGAGCATTTCTTCAGGGATGGCTACAGGCTCTTCTTGACGTTGCTGAGCTTTGCAGCTGGTTGTGACAATAAATCTGGTTTGCCTTGTCAGTACAAAAATGGATTAGAATAGAATTGAATAGAACGGGATAGATTCATTAAGGTTGGAAAAGCCCTCTAAGATTGTCAAATCCAACCATTAACCCAGCACTGCCAAGACCACCACTAAACCCATGTCCCCCACTGCCACATCCACACCTTTTTTTTAACACTTTCAAGGATGATGACTCCACCACTGCCCTGGGCAGCCCCTGCTGGGGCTTGACAACTCTTTCTGTGAAAAAATTTTCTTTGATATCCAAGCTAAACCTCCCTTGGCACAACTTGAGGCCGTTCCCTCTCCTCCTGTCCCTGTTCCCTGGGAGCAGAGTCTGATCTTCCCTGGCTGCCCCCTCCTGTCAGGGAGTTGTGCAGAGCCACAGGGTCCCCCCTGAGCCTCCTTTGCTCCAGCCTGAGCCCCCTCAGCTCCCTCAGCTGCTCCTCATCAGACCTGTGCTCCCAGCCCGGGTCCAAGCCATGATATGGCACCATGAGAACGATGAGAAGATTAAAAAAAGCCACTTGACTTTGTCCAGCTGCTGCACAACTTGATCCCTTTCCTGGCCGTGCTGCAATGAAACCAAATAGGTGCAATGAATGCCCAGGGAGGGGGACTTTTAGGGTTATAAATACCTGATTGCCCTGGACACTTCCTGCCATCCTGTCAGCTGGAGGAAGGGATGGTGGATACCTCCAGAACATTCTTTGCTGTTCAAAGACGATGTGGAATAGCAGCGCTGGGGAAGCACCTCCTGTGCTCGGTTGGGAAACCCAGGGACAGTGTTCCCTGTCACCCCATCACCCCCCAACCAAAGGTCCCCTGGTACTGCTCCTGCCATCACTGGGTGGCATGGGGCTGTGGGGGCTTAATCAGGTCACAATTAGCAGCACTGTTAATGAGGGAATCTCGGCAGGAGCCTCCGTGGGCAGGAGGAATCAGGAATGAGCTCGCCGGTGCTGCCGGGTGGGTTTGAGCTGGAGGCTTTGCTGCCACCTCCTGTCCATGGATCAGGAGATTCCAGACATCTCCTTTCCAAAGGGATTGGCTCTCTCTGGTCCAGCCCAACTATTTAAATGGTCACTTTGAGCTCGGTGAGGAGGAGGAGCTGGTGCTGGGGTGGAGGTGAGGGGTGTGGGAACATGTACGGAGGGGCAGGATGCTCAGATGTGACATTTGCCAGCACATTGTTCCTGCTGTGCCATGAAAACATCATGGAAAACCCTTTTTTCTGCCATTTCAGGCTCTCCCAGCGTGTCCCATACAGGCCACGTGTGAAGCTGCTTCCAAGGAGGAGAACAAGGAGAAGAACAGATACGTGAACATTTTGCCCTGTACGTATCGGAGCTGCTTGGATGGGGCTGGGGGCAAACACTCAGGAGCTCCTGCCAGGACTCCCCATTCCTGGTTTTGGGATGGGCAAGGGCACGGTTGAGGGCATTTCACCTCCCAGGTGGGTGGCTGGGTCTGCTTTAGCTTTAGGTACCTGTGAGGAGAAGCTCCCTGGAGCCCTCAGCAGCCAGGAGGCCGTGGAGAGTGAAACAGATGGGAAATGCTGGAAGGGACAACTCTTGCCTGGTGGCATTGGGCAGTGGGGCTGGCTCGAGGTGTCCTCACATGTGCACTCTGCAAAGGAAAAACTACCTTGGACAAGGTCTAGGACCTGTCTGGGCTTAAGCAAGAGGAATTTGGGGCCATAAAGGTGTTTTTGCAGCAGAGCCAGGAGCACGGGCTCCACTCCAACACCTGGATTCTTGCTGCACCAGGGACCAGCAGAGTGGAGGGGGTTGTCTTTAATGCAGAGTTTTAATTTCCCTGCAGATGATCATTCCAGGGTTCACCTGACTCCCGTGGAAGGGGTCCCCGACTCCGACTACATCAATGCCTCCTTTATTAATGTGAGTTTTGTGATTTGAAGGGGAAATCCCTGCCAGGAGCAAAGCCAAGCAGGCTGGTTTGGAAAGGGCTGGGGAACCACTCCTTCTGGAGCTAGGGATTTCTCATCAGCAAACAGCTGATGAATCATAGACTCTTTCAGGTTGGAAAAGCCCTCTAAGACCCTCAAGTCCAACCATTCCCCCAGCACTGGCAAGGCCATCACTAAACCATGTCCCCAAGTGCCACATCCACACAGATGTAAATCCCTGAAGAGTGTGGCCAGGTGATCATCAGTGCTTCCCAGCTTTCAGGGCTTGCTGTGGGAAGGGGAGGAAGACAAAATCAAGGAATCCACCTAAAATGGAAGCAACGTTGCCCTGCTCTGTCCCTGGGAGGAGATGGGTCCTCTGTGGTTGTCACCATGTGGCTCCAGTCAGCCGGAAGGGTCATGTGAAAGATGGAGGCACATGAAGCAGAGCAAGACCCAAAAGAGTGTTCTCCTTTCCTCCCCAGTAAATAAAATGCACAAAATCAATCCCCAGGAGTTCTACAGCCCGTTTTCCAAGGATTAATGCTGATTTTCACATGGTGCTCTGGATGCAGGGTCTGACCCCAGTGGAAGGGCTGTCAGGTACCACTTCGTTAGTGCCTTTGTGCCAGCAAGTGGGGTCATTCCTGCATTATGTGAGCATGGGGAGCATTCCTGTGGGAAAACAGCCCTTTGCACAAGGATTTTCAGTTATTTCAGCCCATCTTTGGTGCTGGTTCTCCCCTCAGAGGCTGCAGCCCCTTCTCTGCAGGAGAATGGGCAGCAGAGCAGATGCATTTCCTGACTCTGGTGTTAGAGAAATATTCATTTGTCTTCCTTTTTCTCCTTTTCTCTGCAGGGGTACCAAGAGAAAAACAAGTTCATTGCTGCACAAGGTACATTTTTGATTATTCCCATTGCTCTATTGGGGACAGCTGGGCTGGGTCCCTCTGCTCTGTGCCCCTCTAACCACAGCACAGCATCTTGCTGAGTTCCCCTGGTCAAAAGGAGGCTTGGCTACCCCACAGATTGGTCCCAGAATGATTTTCCCGGTCAAAGAGCAGTGCTGGATGTGTTGGTGGAGGAAGAGACGTCCTACCTGTGCAGTACCCATTGCTGGAGGGTGTTGTGACCTCTAAAAATACTGCCAGAGAGCTGCTCAATTAAATTCCCCAAATCACAGAATCGTTGAATGGTTTGGGCTGGAGGGGACCTCAAATCTTATCTCATTCCACACCCTGCCATGGACAGGGCCACCTCCCACTATCCCAGGTTGTTCCAAGCTCCCTTGAACACTTCCAGGGATGGGGTAGAGAGAAATGTCCCTGTGATCTTCAGAAGTCCAAGCACATCCCTAAAACCAGGATTCCCACTCACAGGGTGGGGATCACGTCAGCAGCAGGATGTTACCTGCCCATGGGAGTGTGTTGTATTTCCTCTCTTGACTTGCCAGTGGATCAGGGCATCCCTGGCCAGTTTCCCTGGCTCTGGCTGGAGAAGGAGGCTGGATTAGGTCCGTCAGCACTTCCAGGCTCAGGTTAAGCTTTGGCTCTGCTGTTCTTTTGGCTCACCCTGAGCCTCAGGCTTGGCAGGGGAGTGTAGGCTGAGTTAGCTCCGTGTCTGGCAGGCAGCAGGGAGCTATTCCTGTGCCACACTGAAATGGGATCCCATGGCTACAACCCAAGATCCCAGCACAGGACTTCAGCAGACTCTGGGACAGCCACAATTTCCCTGGGTGACCTTGGGCAAGTCCATGCTGTGTTTGTCTGGTTTCCCCTTCTTGGGCTAAATGTGGAATTCCTGACCATGAAGCACATCCAGAAAATTCCACCTACTGTGTGATAGGGTTATCCCTCGGATCAGACATGCCCAGACACCACAGCACCTCCTGTGACCTATTGGCAAAAAATGTGTTGGATCATCCATGGCGTGTGACCTTTGGTTTGGCCCCAAATTGTGAGGGGTTGATCCCAAAGAGGACATTTTGTTTCACCTTCCCCTCAGGACCAAAGGAAGAAACAGTGAACGATTTTTGGAGGATGATTTGGGAGCAAAACACAGCGACAATTGTCATGGTGACCAACCTGAAGGAGAGGAAAGAGGTAGGTGCCCAAAGGTTTCACAGGCTGGGATTTGACCCAAATTGGGCCAAATCTGGCACATCCTGTGCCTATGGGCATGAACTGGAGCCATTCCCAGCCTTGTGAGGGTATCCAGAGCTAACCTGCACCTGTTTCCTCCCCCCACAGTGTAAATGTGCTCAGTACTGGCCGGATCAGGGCTGCTGGACATATGGGAACATCCGAGTGTCCGTGGAGGACGTGACCGTCCTGGTGGATTACACCGTGCGCAAGTTCTGCATCCAGCAGGTGCCAGGGATCACCTCTCCCATCCCTTCCTGTCCCATCCCATCCCTCCCCTCTCCACGCTGGGCATCCCAAACGTGCTGGCTCAACTCCTGCAAGGTTCTGTGAGAGCAGAGTTGGGATGAAGTGACCCCCAGCACCCATTTTTAACCAGAGCTGTTAAGAATTTATTCCTCCCCAGTGCCTGTTCCCAGTGGTACCAGCGTGGCTGTGCTGAGAGCAGAGAAGCTGAGGGATGCCAGGGCTGAAATCCCATCCTGCAGTGCTCCAGCACTTGCTGTTACCAGTGTTGGTTCCTGCTCTCACCCACAGACACTTAATGCCTGAAAATAATCAGATTTATCCCCTCAGCTGAGACAAAATCCAGTGCCGTACACGTTGGGTTTGATTGCTTTCCCATCTGTCACCACATTTTCTTGTCCTCTGAGGAGACTCTGGGTGTTTTAGTCACTTTGTTTGTTTTCCTGCTGCTCTCAGAGGCAGGCAGGAAAGAGCTGGTGCGTGCAAACCTGTCTGGACCCTGCTTGTGATTCTCCTGAGCTTCATCCTTCACTCCAATGGCCTGGATGTGTGTGTTTTCCTCCCCTGCCTTTAATCTGAGGATGATGTGGGCAGAGGAGTGGGAAAGGGTGGAGGAACAGCTTTTGTTTGAGCTTGTTGGGGACGAAATACGGCAGCTGCTGCCAGGTTGGATCCACACACAGGGACAGGCTGGCATCTCACAGCCCTTGGATGTGGTGCATTGAAATGTCATGTTTTTAGAGGCTGATTTGTCCCAGAGCCTGAGTCCATGCCCTTTCAGCTGTGGATGCTGCTTCTTAAGCCCTCCAGCTCCATCTCGGGTCTGCAGCTCTCTCTTAATTTTGGGGGAAGAAGGGAAAACCTGAGTGTTTCTCATTAACCTACGGGCACATTTCCCCTCCAGGTGGGTGATGTCACGAACAAGAAGCCTCAGCGCCTGGTGACCCAGTTCCACTTCACCAGCTGGCCCGACTTCGGGGTGCCCTTCACCCCCATCGGGATGCTGAAATTCCTGAAGAAGGTGAAGACCTGCAATCCCCAATATGCAGGAGCCATAGTGGTGCACTGCAGGTGAGTGCTGCCCACAGCCGACCTCTGCCCGTCCTGGGTCACCTGGAAAGCGTCTCCTATTTAAGAGGAATTTTTTTTGTCAGGCAGGACTTTTTTATTATCTTTATTTAACTTGCCTGTGTTAAACGGGGATGTTCCTCATGGGGACATGCAAAAACTGGCATGAATTGAAGGAAGGTCTTGGAATCAGTGATGTTAGGGTGTTGCAACTCATCTTGAGGGGACATTTGGGTTGGCTGGATGCTGAGAGAGCCATGCTGAGCACTGCTGGTGTCTCCCTTGGCTCTCCTCTGCCCTGGTATGAGAAGATAACATCTCTCTTTGGGAGAACAAAGTACTGAGCTGACAGATGGCCTGGAGCAAAGGCCATGGAGATTGGCCTCACCTGGAGTGGTTTCAGGCACAGCAGCAACCCTGGGGGAGCCACGGGGTTTCCACACTTCAATAAGGTGAAGCCCCATGGTTAAAGGCAGAGATGGTCACATTTGCAACATCCCAAGTCCATTTTTCCTGCCTTCTTGGGAAGCAGCTGATCCAAGAGCTTTGTCTTTCCCTAAAGTCTGCTGCTCTCATACTTCTCCTTGAAGCCCATCTCATTCCCACCGCTTGCAGGGACACCTTCCACTATCCCAGGCTGCTCCAAGCTCCATCCAACCCGGCCTTGGACACTTCCAGGGATCCAGGGGCAGCCACAGCTTCTCTGGGCACCCTGTGCCAGGGCCTCCCCAGCCTCCCAGGGGACAATTCCTTCCCAACCTCCCACCCAACCCCTCTCTTGCAGCGCCGGGGTGGGACGCACGGGCACTTTCATCGTCATCGATGCCATGCTGGACATGATGCACGCGGAGAGGAAGGTGGATGTTTACGGCTTCGTGAGCCGGATCCGGGCTCAGCGCTGCCAGATGGTACAGACAGATGTAAGTGTGGTGCTGCCCTGGCCCCTGGGCTTGGATTTCCTTCACCCAGTCAAAGCCTATGAGGTCGAGTGTTATCCCTTATTTTGAGTGATGCTGCATCAAGTGAGCCCTTGGCGGGGTCCTGCTCTTTTTAATCCCCTTTTTAGAATCATTAAATCATTTAGGTTGGGAAAGATCCTTAAGATCAAGTCCAGCCATTCCCCCAGCACTGCCCAGGCCACCACTGACCCAAGTCCCCAGGTGCCACATCCACACAGGCTTTTAAACCCCTCCAGGGATGGGGACTCCCAACACTGCCCTGGGCAGCTATGCCAGGACCAGACAACCCTTTCCATGAAGAAATTTATCCAATATCCCAATCTAAACCTCCCCTGGCACAGCTTGAGGCTGTTCCCTCCCATCCTGTCCCTGTTCCCTGGGAGCAGAGCCCGACCCCCCCCCGGCTGCCCCCTCCTGTCAGGGACTTGTGCAGAGCCACAAGGTCCCCCCTGAGCCTCCTTTGCTCCAGCCTTGGAGAACATTTTGTGTCACATCAGCTTTGCTTGGTGTGGCAAATAAGGTCCCAGTCCCCATTTAGTGGCAGGAAGGTTGTCACTCACTTTTCTGGGGTCTCAGAGGGTGGGCAGGAGGGTGGTGGGTCTGCCCCCAGCATGTGCTCACTGGGCATGGAACGGGCACTGACAGCACCCTGCACCCCTGGCAGATGCAGTATGTGTTCATATACCAAGCACTGCTGGAGCACTATCTCTACGGTGACACAGAGCTGGAGGTGACCTCGTTAGAGATCCACCTCCAGAAGATCTACAACAAAGTGCCAGGGACCAGCAGCAACGGGCTGGAAGAGGAGTTCAAGGTGAGCGTGGCTGTTGTCCTGGTGGATCTGCTGGGATGGTGCTGGAATGGTGCTGGGATCACCCTGTGTTGGCCTGGCTCTGAAACTTCCCTCTGCTTTGCTCCTTGCCCCACAGAAGCTCACTTCAATCAAAATCCAGAATGACAAGATGAGAACGGGCAATTTGCCAGCCAACATGAAGAAGAACAGGGTGCTTCAGATAATTCCATGTAAGGCTTGTTTGGCTGTGTGCCTGGTGGGTGTGGGGACAGGAATCAGGCTGGAGAGATAGGACAGCAGGGACCTCGTGATGTTCAACAAGGAAAAGTGCAAAGTCCTGTCCTTGGGGAGAGACCAGTTTGTGCTGGGGTCACCCAGCTGGGTGGAAAAGCAGCTTGGCAGGAAAGGACCTGGGGCTCCTGACAGACTCCAGCCTGAACCTGAGCCAGAAAAGTGCCCTTGTGACAAAAAGGACAGTGGTGGCCTGGGCTGTGTGAGGCAAAACACTTCCAGCAGGTCCAGGGAGGGGATCCTGCCCCTCTGCTCAGCACTGCTGAGGCCACACCTGGAGCAGCGGGTCCAGTTCTGCCTCCCCAGGACAGGAGGGACATGGACAGACTGGGGAGAGCCCAGTGAGGGGACTGGAGCATCTCTGCTCTGAGGAAAGGCTGGGAGAGCTGGGACTGCTCAGCCTGGAGAAGAGAAGGCTCCGGGGGCCTCATCCCTGTCCATCAACACCTGCAGGGAGGGTGCAGAGAGGACGGAGCCAGGCTCTAGCCAGTGGTGCCCAGGGACAGGACAAGGGGCCATGGGCATGGCCATCTCCCAAACCAGGGCATGGCAGAGGGTGGAGCTGACTGTCCTTGTCCCAGTCAGGTGCACTGTGCTCCCTTTCCCTTATCTCTGTCTCTCACTTAGGGCTTGGTGACTCCCCAGCTAAAGGCCAGGCAGGTTATCCCAAATCTCAGATGGTTTTGTTCTGTTCCAGATGAGTTCAACCGAGTAATCATTCCAGTGAAGAGAGGGGAAGAGAACACAGACTATGTAAACGCTTCCTTCATTGATGTGAGTCTTCTCCAATCTTCTTTCCATCTTTTCCCAGTGGAATCCACCTCACACTGCTTCCTTTGGGAAGAATTTGTCCCAAAACCTCCTTTTATGAGTTTTGTACAGCTCCCTCCATTTGACTTTGCTTTGTGTCACTGGGTGGTGATGGTTTCTTTCTCCAAGAAACCCGTGGGTATATCCAGCTCCTTGTGGGAGAGGAGAGCTGGAGCCTGAGAAGATTCTCCAAATCCTGGGCTCACTTGTGCCCCTCTGGGCTCTGCTGATGGCTGTGGAGAACAGATCCAGATATCCATGGAAATAACACAGCACGGGCCATTTGGTCAAAAAACATCCACCAGATGAGATATGGGAGCAATGCACGATCCCAAAACCCTGGAGAGAAGCCAGGTCAATCCCATTACACCTGTCTGGGTGGTGGCAGGAGGCAAGGCAGGGAGGTTAAATGTTGTCCTCACTCTGAGGAGGACATAAGTGATTGCACATCCTTCTCTCCTGAGCAATCCTGTGGACTCGAGGGAGACATCTCGGATCAGTATTTATCTCCATGCAGTGATGCCAGTGCTGGCCAAGTGACAGACCTTGCTCTTTTCCAGCCCAATTTCTGCTTTCATCTCCTAGTGGCAGAGGATTTTTTTCCCCCCAGAAGGCAATCACTGGGTTTGCCCACTAAACCCAGTTTATTCCCAGTTCTAACATCCCCAATTAATTGCTCCCTGCAATCTCCTTTGTTGGGTCCCTGCTGTGGCTGCGGGAGCAGCCAGGAGCAGCTGCCTTGTTGTGCATCCAGATCAGAAAGCGCCCATGGCACGTAAGCAATTTGGGCTGAGGATTCAATTTCCTGCCTCTGCTGAACTTTGCTTAAATGACAAACTCCAAATGACGAAGCATCTGCAGTCACAGTCTGCAGGGAGGGCACAGGGGAGCCAGCGTCGGAGGGGTTTGGAAACAGAAACTCTTTGTGGCTGCGGAAGAGCCAGAGTCATCCTGCCTCACTGCTGCTTTTCATAGGTCACAGAATGGTCTGGGTTGGAAGGGACCTTAGAGATCATCTAGTTCCATTTAGTTTTGCTTGCTTCTTCCCAAAATCCCCAATAAAAATCATACCTTGAGTATTTGGAGCTAAGGCAAAGCTCTGCTCCAGCGCTCAGAGCTTGCAGTGTTGCTCAGGTGTGCTGGAAAGCCAAATGGATAAAGCCAGGCATGTGTAGGGGATATGATCCTCCCAAAATTGAACTGAGCTTGGTAACCCCACCATGTCCAAGAGATTCCTCCTGCTGCTCCACTGACCCTGTTGCCAAATTCCAGGGTTATCGCCAGAAGGACTCCTACATCGCCAGCCAAGGGCCGCTGCAGCACACGATAGAGGACTTCTGGAGGATGATCTGGGAGTGGAAATCCTGCTCCATAGTGATGCTAACAGAGCTGGAGGAGAGAGGCCAGGTAAGCTCCTGGGATCAGCTGCATTAAACACCAGGGAAAGAAATAGAGTGGCAGGGGGTTCGAATGGGATGGTGTTTAAGGTCCCTTCCAACCCGAACCAGTCTGTGATTCTGGGAGTTTGTGAAGCCTGTGGGATCCCACCTGGTGTTGGGCAGCTGCCAGAAGATTCTTCTATCCAAACCCACGGGAAAAACACGGGATCCTCACCCTGTCCCTTCCTGTGATGCTTCCTCAGGAGAAGTGTGCCCAGTACTGGCCGTCCGACGGCTCCGTGTCCTACGGAGACATCACGGTGGAGCTGAAGAAAGAGGAGGAGTGTGAGAGCTACACAGTGCGGGACCTGCTGGTGACCAACACCAGGGTAAGAGCCTGGCTGCTCCCTCTGGGGAGCTCTGGGTGCTCCTGTTTCAGTGCCATGAGCTCTTGCTGGTGTTTCCTCAGCTCCATCAGCTCCTCATCATCCCAAAGGGATTGTATCCATGTATCCCTGCCTGGCACCCCTGAGAGTCCCTGTCCTGCTGCTCATTCCTCATCCATCCCCTCTATCCTGCTGCCCTCACCACCCAGCCTCCCTCCTGCTCCCCATTCCCCGCTCTTCCCCTCCTCCATGCCATGGGAATGCCACCCCTCCTGCCCCACAAGCAGCTTTTCTACACGGATTGTTATCCCAAAGCCCTGAGCTGGTGGGTTCCTTGGTACAGATCTCTCACCAGCTGCCTGACCTTGAGCTCTGCCCTCCCAACAGGAAAACAAGAGCCGACAGATCCGGCAGTTTCACTTCCACGGCTGGCCAGAAGTTGGGATCCCCGGGGATGGGAAGGGGATGATCAACATCATCGCGGCGGTGCAGAAGCAGCAGCAGCAGTCTGGCAACCACCCCATCACTGTGCACTGCAGGTAAAGCCTGGCTGGAGCAGCTGGGCCACCCCTCCGAGGGGATCTGCTCCACCAGGAGCTTGGGAGATGGTCAGAATCCCAAAACACATCCTGGATAAACCGGGAGAGGCTGGGGCAGGACTGGCTCCTCCAGTTCTCCGGCGCTTCCCCTGTGGATTGTCCCCTGGGCAAAGCCAGCAGGGGCAGGACAGGGGTTTTCCCTCACCCCCTGGTTTCTCTTTCCCAGTGCTGGAGCAGGAAGAACGGGCACCTTCTGTGCACTGAGCACTGTCCTGGAGAGGGTGAAGGCAGAGGCGATCCTCGATGTCTTTCAGACGGTCAAGAGTTTAAGACTACAGAGGCCACACATGGTGCAGACACTGGTAGGTGTCTCCTGCCCCGCCAGAACCTCAGCAAGGACAGGCTGGGGGCTCAGTGTTGAGCAAAAACCTCTTTGGTTCAAGGCTTTCTCTCTCCATGAAAGAGGGAGCGAGGGAAGATGTGGATTCATCATCCCTGGAAGCGTCCAGGGCCAGGTTAGACAGGGCTTGGAGCAACCTGCGATAGTGGAAGGTGTCCTGTGGCAGGAGGTGGAAACAAAGTCATCCTTGAGGTTCCTTCCAACCCAAAGCATTCTAGGATCCATGATTCTATGGAGGTGGGCCAGGAGGTGTCTCCCCTTCCTCTTGTAAAGGCATCTGGAAGAGGTGCTGAAGGCATCAAGTGCCTTTTGAGCACTGACAGAAGCCATAGGAGCCGCCTTGGAGACATCCTCAGGCACAGCCCACGTACTCATGGGCTGAAACACCTGGAAAACCATCCTGGAGTGGCCGTGGAACAGGCTTGGGCACACAGGTGGGGTTGGAGCAGGCAGGGCTGGATGAGGCCTTTCAAGAGGGATTTGCAGGGATGCTCAGGGATTTAAAAGAAAAGTCTTTGGGGATCCAAACAGAACCTCAGAGAGGGAAGGGGAAAGCAGAGTTTCTTTTGCCATGGATACCCCAGCAAGGGTTTGGGGGTCACAAGGAGGTGGGACCTGCTCTGGACACCTGGCCAAGCATCAGGTGCTGTCTCAGGTGTGGGTTTTCCTGGTGTAACACCGTTCTCTCCCCCAATCCCCCAGGAACAGTACGAATTCTGCTACAAGGTGGTGCAGGAATACATCGACGCCTTCTCAGACTACGCCAACTTCAAGTGAAGAAAAAAGAGGAACAAAAATCCACACCCACCCCCGAAACAAATGACAGAAGAGTTGCCTTCTTTAATATTTTGTAATATTCTGTTTGTTAATATACCCCCCCAAACAAAAAAAAAGAACCTATGTGTATATATCTTAACTGTTTTAGAGGTTGGTACCATAAGCTTCATATTAGCTGGAGATTTTATATGTAGCAAAGTGTTAGTGCAGATACTGTTGGCTCCTTTTTTTCCAATGTTTTATTGGGGAATTAAATAGCGTGATGTTTGGATTAATATTGTCATACCATCTCTCTTCTGGAGAGTTGATACAGGCTGTTATTTTGTTTGTAAATCTTTTTTTTTTGTTTGTTTTTTTGGTTTTTTGTTCTTGAGGGAGTAAAGCCTTTTTAAAAAAAAAAAAAAAAAAGGAAGAGAAAGATATCCTGGATCTCATCTGAAAACAAAACCCAACCCCACCAACGCAAGCTTTTCCAAACCTGCAGGGAAATGGTTTCACATTTTTCTGCTGGTCAGCTCTTAAAAAAAAAAAAATAAGGAGAAAAAAGAAAAGCTCATTCTGTGTGTGTGTTTATATATAAATACCCTCATTTTTCTATCTAAAGCTAAAAACTTCCCTCCCTCAGGGTTAGGCCACCATGTGCTGCTGGTTTGGAAACTGTAATTGCCACACAGCAGCACCCAAATGTTGGGATTTCAACCCCAGAAAAGCAAATCCCAGAAAAACAAAAGGATTTTTGCTCCCTGAAGGAAAGGTCTCTGTGTTTGGGGCTGGATTTTAGAGCAGGGGTTGGGGTTGGTCCTGTGGCCCTGACATGAGGGTGGTCACAGTGGCCCTGCCATCCCTGCTGGTCCTCCTTGGACCAGGTGAGCTCCATCCCCAGCTGCTGGAGGGGATCTCAGATTCTTCTCCTGGCATCCTGAGAGATCACAGAATCATGGAATGGTTTGGGGTGGAAGGGATCTCATAGAACTTCCCATGACAAGGGACACCTTCCACCATCCCAGGTTGCTCCAAGCCCCGTCCAACCTGGCCTTGGACACTTCCAGGGATCCAGGGGCAGCCACAGCTTCTCTGGGCACCCTGTGCCAGGGCCTCCCCACCCTCACAGGAAAGAGTTTCTCCCAAATCCCTACTCCAGGCCTGCTCTCTTTCAAGAAGAATCCAAAGGGTCAAGAAGTATCCTGAGGACCAAGAATGCAGCAGTTCTGTATTAGAAAAAAGCCAGGTTAATGTGGTTGATTTTAATATTTTCTTTGTTATAAAGGAGTGCCTGAGGAAGCACCTTCCTTGTTCCTCCTGCAGTCAGGGTTAACTGGGGGAGCTCCCTCCCCACTGCAGGCACTGGGAGAACTGGTTTGGAGCAGAAGCTTCACCCCAAGGATTTCTCTGGACACTCCAAACAGCTATGGGGAGCACAGGGTGGGTGGCAAGGCCCAGGAATATGGACAGCTCTGCCCAGGGATGTCCTAGGACTCAGGATATGGGGTTGAAACCTAGGAAATGGTGAGTGAAAACAGCCCATGAGTCAGAGTATCTTGAGTTTTCCAGCTTTTTCCATCCAGGCAGGATTCACAGGGGGGTTTGGCAGAGGCACACAGGCAAGGGAACACCCCAAAACACCCCCCAAAAGTTGCTTCGCTGCTGCCACCATCCCCACCCCATCACCTGGTACCCCTCACGAGCCCAAACATCTCCCCATTGTTAATAAATTCTGACTCCTAAACTTTGAGAGGCTTTGGGCCAAGGCTGGCAGTCACACTCAGAAATAAATCTGGTGACCCCAAAGAAATGGGGACCCTCCTTAAAGAGGAGGGCTTCATTTGTGCCCACAGATGCTCCACCCAGGAACATGGACCACCCCAACAAGTCCCTCCATCCCACTCCTCGATGGGTGCTGGCTGCTCCCTGGTGCTCTTAATGAGGTTTTCCCCTTTTTTTTCCTTCATTCCCAGGATCTCAGAGGGCTTGGGGAAGTTTTGGGGTCTGGGGAGCTGCCTTGACTTTTCACCACAGCATCTGCCCCGACCCCATCCTGCCTCCAAGTGCAAATATCAGAGATGAGCAGCTGCTGGAGATAATCCAGGGCCAGATCCTGCCTAAATCCCCTTCCCGAGCTCTCTCACATCCCCAAGCTGGGAGCTTCGGGCTCCGTGGCCATTGCCAGCATCCAGCCCCGATCTGGGGGTGCCAAACTTGAAATGGGGAAAGAATCAGAGAAACTGGGGTTGGGATGGGGTAGGGAAACTGAGGCACGGGGGATTTGCTCCCCTCCTTTCAACAAGAGCATCCCTGGAGCTGCAGAAGGACCATGTGGATCCCTCCCTTTCCCAGCTGCCAGGAGCTGTGTTGGGAAATGACCCCATTCTGGGGGTCCCAAACCCATTCTGGGGGTCCCCAGCCCTGGGTGATGGAGTCACACGGGGGTCAGCGGGGCAGAATCCCCCCAAAAAAGGGGTGCCAGGGTGCTGTCCTGCGGTGCCAAGGGGATTTGGGGGGGAGGAGGCACTGGACACTGGCATGGGGAGGCCGATGCCATCAGCGAGGTCGCAGTCCCCTGTGGGAACGGTGGCGAGCCCGACGTCACTGTCACCGAGCCCTTCAAATAGCGGCGCCTGCCCGGCCGGACACCGCTCCAGCCACCGGCCACCGCCACCACCGGCACCTGTCCGGCCAGGTACGGGGTGGGGCCGGGGTGGGGGGGTCCTGCTTGCCCCAAATCAGACCCCAAAGGCAGCCCCGGGGGTGGGGGGGAATGTCCATGCTGGATCCAAACCCCAGCAGGACCCCGGGGTGCTGAGTCCCCCCGGCTTCTCTAGCCCCAAAGGGCACCCAGGGGTGCTCATTCCCTCTGGATCTGCATCCCAAACCCACCCCAAAGAGATGCTGGGTCATCTCCTCCAGCATCTGCATCCCAAACCCACCCCAAAGAGCATCCATGGGTGCTCATCCCCTCTGCATCTCCATTCCCCTACTCAACCCCTGGGCTTCTGCTGGACCCAAACCTCCCCCGGCAGCACCCACGGGTGCTCATCCCTCCCGCAGCCCCCCGGGGGTGTCCCCGGAGCGGATGCCGCTGACACAGGGTCCCCCGTGTCCCCGCAGTCCCCCGGCCATGGCACCCCGCGGGTCGCTGCTGCTGCTGGCGCTGCTGCTGCTGAGCTGTGCCCTGCCCCGCGGCCGCGGCCAGCACTGGTCCCACGGCTGGTACCCGGGGGGCAAGCGGGACCTCGGGACCCCTACAAACCTCCAGGTAGGGTGTCTCCCGCGGGTCATCCCCCTCCAGGTCATTCCCTTCCCTCCCGGGGTGATTCCCCCCCTCCCAAGGGTGATGCCCACCCCGGCTGTGTCCCCCTGCCCTGGGGTTACCGCTCTGCGCCAGGGTTTGTGCCCTCCCCCCCCCCGCCCCGGGGTAAAAGCCCCCTGCTCCTGGGGTTATAATCCCTCTGGATTATCCCCCCCGAGTTACACTGCCCCAAATTGTCCTCCCTGGATTAGATCCCCTTGCAATTATGTCCCCGTCCCGCGATTATCTCCCCGCTGAGTTCTCGGATTTATCCCCGCCCCAGATTAAACCCCACTCCGGATTTATCACCCCCACGGGCTATAATCCCTTCAGGTTATCCCCTCCAGATTATCCCCTTTTCCCGTGGTTATCTTCCCCACCGAGTTGCCTTCCCCCCGCAGTTTATCCACCCTGAAATTCCCCCCACCCGCGGGGTGATCCCCCCCCATCCCGGGTGTTTTCCCCCACGGGTATCCCCCTTTTTCCTCCTCCCGCAGGTTCCGTCCCTTTTCGGGCGCTGCCGTCCCCTCCCGTGTCCCCCCCGGCGGGAGGAGCCGCTGCCGGTGAGCGGGAACGGGGCTGGGGGGCTCGGAGGGGTCCGGGAGGGATCCCCAAGACCGGGACTGACCGATTGCCCCCCGCCCCTCTCCCGCAGCGACCCGCGCTGCGCCCCTGACCGGAGGCACCGACCCACGCGGGAGCGAGCCGGGACCCCCGCGCGGGGAATAAAGGGGCTGGGGGGGATTTGTGCTCAGTGATGGTGCTGGGGAGGGGGGTCCTGCGTGGGGTGTGATGGGAGGCGGGCTCGTGGGAGGGCTGGGATGTGCCCCGTGGGGATAATGATGTACCGTGGGGATGCGATCCCATGCGGGGAATTCGTGTCGCGGGGTGGGGGAAAATCTGTCCCGTGGGGGCTGCGGCTTGTAATGGGGGGGGTTCCGATGAGCGGGGGTTGTGTCTCTCGTGGGACTGTGTCCCGTGTGTGGGATTCGTGTCCCGAGGGGGATCCCATGTCCGTGGGAGGTGTCGTGTCCCGTGGGACAGCGGTCGGGAATTCGTGTCCCGTGGAGGGGGGTGTCCTATGCGAGGAGGTTCTGTCTTTTGGGGTGCCGCGTCTCGTGGCTGGCTGCTCCCTGGGGGGTTCCCTGTTCCTTAGGGTTCCGTGTCCGTCTCCGGCGGGGGTTCTGTGTCCCATGGAGGTGTCCGTGTCCCAAGGGGGTGTCCCTGCCTCGTAGGTGTCCCTGTCCATGTGTCACACGGTAGTCTATGTCCCGTGTAGAGTGTCCCTGTTCCAGGGACGTCCCTGTCCCCTGGGTGTCCCTGTCCCGTGCAGGGTGTCCCTGTCCCGTGTAGAGTGTTCCTGTCCCTGGGTGTCCGTGTCCCTGGGTGTCCCTGTCCCGTGCAGGGTGTCCCTGTCCCTGGGTGTCCCTGTCCCGTGCAGGGTGTCCCTGCCCCTGGGTGTCCGTGTCCCCTGGGTGTCCCTGTCCCGTGCAGGGTGTCCCTGTCCCTGGGTGTCCGTGTCCCTGGGTGTCCCTGTCCCGTGCAGGGTGTCCCTGTCCCTGGGTGTCCGTGTCCCTGGGTGTCCCTGTCCCGTGCAGGGTGTCCCTGTCCCGTGCATGGTGTCCCTGTCCCTGGGTGTCCCTGTCCCGTGCAGGGTGTCCCTGTCCCTGGGTGTCCCTGTCCCTGGGTGTCCCTGTCCCGTGCAGGGTGTCCCTGTCCCTGGGTGTCCGTGTCCCTGGGTGTCCCTGTCCCGTGCAGGGTGTCCCTGTCCCTGGGTGTCCCTGTCCCTGGGTGTCCCTGTCCCGTGCAGGGTGTCCCTGTCCCTGGGTGTCTGTGTCCCTGGGTGTCCCTGTCCCGTGCAGGGTGTCCCTGTCCCTGGGTGTCCCTGTCCCTGGGTGTCCCTGTCCCGTGCAGGGTGTCCCTGTCCCTGGGTGTCCCTGTCCCGTGCAGGGTGTCCCTGTCCCTGGGTGTCCCTGTCCCTGGGTGTCCCTGTCCCGTGCAGGGTGTCCCTGTCCCTGGGTGTCTGTGTCCCTGGGTGTCCCTGTCCCGTGCAGGGTGTCCCTGTCCCTGGGTGTCCCTGTCCCTGGGTGTCCCTGTCCCGTGCAGGGTGTCCCTGTCCCTGGGTGTCCCTGTCCCTGGGTGTCCCTGTCCCGTGCAGGGTGTCCCTGTCCCTGGGTGTCCCTGTCCCTGGGTGTCCCTGTCCCCCTCCACTCCCCGACTCCATTTCCCATCAGGCCCCGCTCCCTCCTCCCTTCCCGCGGCGCCGCGCGCGCGGGTCCGCCCCGTGACGTCATTCCCGGCGCAGTGACGTCACGGCGGCGCCGCGCGTCCCGCCATGCTGCCGGCGCTGAGGCGCTGCCGCCCCGGCCCCGTCCCGCTCCCGGCCCTGGCGGCCGCGCTGGGGCCCGGCCCCTTCCCGGGGCTCTGTCCCGGCCCCTTCCCGGGGCTCTGTCCCGGCTGGTCCCCCCGGGCGGTGCCGGCGCGGGGCCGCAAGAGTCGGCACGACCCCCCCGCCAAGTCCAAGGCGGACCGGGTGAAGCTGCCGCCGCCCGTGGACCCCGAGGAGCTGCTGGTGGTGCTGGAGCGGTACCGGCAGCACCGGCTGGTGCTCAGCGCCCTCCGGTACCGGCACGGGATGGGGATGGGGATGGGGATGGGGATGGGGATGGGGATGGGGATGGGGATGGGGGGGTTTTTGTGAAGCAGAGGAGGGTTGGGGGGCTGGCTGTGGCTTTGGGTAAGGGACTGGCTGTGGGACAGGGGAGCGTTGGAGGGCCGGGTACAGGGCAGGAGGCTCGTGTGGGGCTTCTGAGGGGCTCACTGGACTGGTTACAGGATTGGCTGGAGGGAAGGGGACTAGATATAGGGCTGTGAGGCTGCTGTGGGGCAGGAGAAGGTTGGGGGTGGCTGTGGCTCTGGGTATGGGCTGGGGGACTGATGTGGAACAAGGGAGGGTTGGGGGGCTGGCTGTGACTGGGTGTGGGACTGGCTGTGGGGTGGGCGGCTGGGTATGGGGCTGTAAGGCAGGAGAGCGTTGGGGTTGTGGGTGTTTGGGGCCGCTGTGCGGGACAAGGTGGGGCAGTGGAGGGTTGAGTCTGGGGCACTTTGTAACAGGAGCAGTAGATCCTGGGATACTGTGGGGTGGGAGAGGGTGGTGGGGCTTGGACTGATGAGGGGCAGGGAAGAGTGAGGGTGGTGGGACTGGGAGCACTGTGGAGCAGGGGAGGGTCAGGGTGGTGGGGCTGGCTCTGCTATGGGGCAGTTTGGGGAGAACCCACTGTGCTCCCAGGCCAGGAGCTCAGTGCCCTCCCCTGCTCCTGGCAGGGCTGAGTTCAGGGCCGAGGTGCTGCAGAAGAAGCGGGAGGAGCGCCTGGCTGCCGAGGGCTCTGTGGAGGAGCTGGAGGAGCACCGGCGCCTGATGGCCTGGAACGACGAGGAGAACGCCCGGCAGCGGGCACGCAGGTCAGCACGGCAGGGAGACACTGCCCTTCCTGGCTTGGACTTCTGCTCAGGCAGAACTGAGCTCAGTTAGAGTCTGGTCTGGCATTTACAGAGAAGCTTGGACGGGGTCACTCTGGGCTGGGTTAGGAGCTGGCTGATGGCCGGGCCCAGAGAGTGGTGGGGAATGGTCACATCCAGCCGCCGGTGGTGTCCCCAGGGATCAGAGCTGGGTCCAGTCCTGTTTAATGTCTTTGTTAATGATCTGGATGAGGAGATCGAGTTCACCACCAGCAAATTTGCAGATGACACCAAGCTGGGTGTGAGTGTGGATCTGCTGGAGAGCGAGAGGGCTCTGCAGAGAGACCTGGACGGGCTGGATCCATGGGTTAAATCCAAGGGTATGAGGTTTAACAAGACCAAGTGCCAGGTCCTGCACTTTGGCCACAACAACCCCTGCAGCACTACAGGTTAGGGCCAGAGTGGCTGGACAGTGGCCAGGCAGAAAGGGAGCTAGGGGCACTGATGGACAGCAGGCTGGACATGAGCCAGCTGTGCCCTGGTGGCCAAGAAGCCCAATGGCACCTGGCCTGGATCAGGAATGGAGTGGCCACCCAGACCAGGGAAGGGATTCTTCCCCTGTACTGGGCACTGGTGAGGCCGCAGCTCGAGTGCTGTGTCCAGTTCTGGGCCCCTCAATTTAGGGAGGGTGTGGAGGTGCTGGAGCATGTCCAGGGAAGGGCAACAAAGCTGGGGAAGTGTCTGGAACACAAGTCCTGGTAGGAGCAGCTGGGGGGCTCAGCCTGGAGGGGAGCCTGGAGACAAGGGGAGACCTTGTCACTGTCCACAAGTCCCTGACAGGAGGGTGCAGCCAGGATGGGTCAGGCTCTGCTCCCAGGCAGCCTGGGAGCAGAGGACAAGAGGACACAGTCTTTTCCAACATGACTGATTCTGTGAAATGGTGACCTTTTTAAATAAATCTACCTGTGCAGCCATCGTGGTTCCTGCGCCTTTTGCTGCTGAGGGCCAAGTCAAGGGGCTCTGGGCAGCCTCCTGCTCTCCTGGGGATGGATGTGTCACCTCATCCGTCGGATTTTCATTTCTGTCTGGCAGAGAGGAGAGACTCAGGAAAGAAGAGGAGGAGCAGAAGAGGAGGAAGTTGGAGATTGCGGAGAAACAGGCCAGGAAAATGGAGGCTTTCCTGGAGGAGAAGGAGAAGGAGGTTCTCCAGCTGCAGGTAAGAGCAGCTGGTGCCTCCTGGGAACCAGGCTGCCAGAATCCCCTGCATGTGGAAGCCGTGGGCTTGTTTTCCACAGATTTTTGTGTTGGCAGCTGCGAGCACAAGCGTCGGCAGCTCCAGGGGTGTTGACAGCGCGTGGAAGGGAGAAGGGCTGAGCCGGGGCTCTGGGAACAGGGTGGGATAATCCTGAGGGGGATAATCCTTGTCCTTTGGTTCAGGAGGAAGCCAAAAACTTCATCACCCCTGAGAACCTGGAGGCACGGATCGAGGAGTGCCTGGACAACCCGCGGAACTACAACTTCGCCATCGACAAGGACGGGCGCATCGTCAAGCGCACGGTGCTGTCGTAGCAGCCCTGGCACAGGGCTCCTGGCCTGGGTGATGTCCAGAGGCCCCCCAGACAGCACAGATTCTTCCTTTGAATGTATGAATTGACCACAGAAGTGGTGGAGAAAGGCCACGGGTCTGGCTGTGCCTCTTCCAAAGGGTTAACGCCTGTGGGAGAGGGGGTGAGGGGGAAGCTTGGAGGCGCCAGCAGCCTGGCTCAGCCCTGTGCCTGTTGCTGTGCCTGTGATCCCACCTCCCACGTGTTTGGATCCCTCCTGCCTTCACACACAGCATGTGGGGAGGAGCAGGAGCGGTCCCAAGGCAGAGCCTGGCTCTGAGCTCCTCGCTGTCAGCTCCTCTGGATGCTTCCGAAGGCAAACGAGGGCTAAATGAATTTATAGGAAACACTGACCTTCTCTTTTTTGTTGTTGGGGGAAGGAATTAATTGTAATCCTGATTTCACACTTTAAACCCTCCTTTGCACATCCCTTGGTGTGGCTGAATAAGAAAACGTGTCTGAATGATCCGGGATTTCTGGCATCTCCTTTTTCTTCCCTTCAGGCTGAATTTATTCATCACCTGGGGCTGAAGGTGTAGATAAAATTGTAAAGACTTTGGGCCTTCTGGGTTGTTGGGGTCTTGCAGACTCTTAGCTTTGCCCTGAAACTGCCTGGAGTTTACCGTGGTTCAGCCATGGTCTGCAGGTCCCTCCCCCTCCCACCCTCCCTCCCTCCCTGCCTCAGATAATTGACCTGAAATCCTCACTTTTTACCTCCAGTTTTTCCTAAAAGTGTCTTTTTCTCTCCTCCCGAGCTTGCACCTCAACCAGGCGAGCCCACAAAACCCACAGACTTCTGTCTGGCTTGTTTTTCTGTACAAGTTTTATTTCTAATTAAGCTCATCACTTCAGTCTGAGTCACAGCCCTGGGCTCGGCTGTTCCCAGCCTGTGGCGGGGCTGGGATGTGATGGATGCAGGATCCTGCGGATTCTCTCCCAGCTGGGCTACGAAAAGAGCATCTCCTGGTCACAGGATGAGTCAGTGCCACAGCCCTCTGAGGGGAGAGAGGGGGCAGCGTGGTGTGAAACCAGACAGCCCCGACCAGACCCCAGGGACCCCCCAAAACAGCCCCAACTATCCCTGAAACAACCCCCCAGACATCCCTGAACCAGCCCACAGGGACTCCCCAAAAACAGCCCCTGGACATCCCTGAACCAGCCCACAGGGACCCCCCAAAAACAGCCCCCAGACATGCCCCAAACCCCCCTGAACCAGCCCGCAGGGACCCCCAACACTGGGGTTTAATGAGCTTGTGCTCACTCCATTCTCTGATGTTTCCCAGGATTTATAGCAGGATCTCTGGTAGTTTAATTTAGGGCGGAGGGTGGGATTTTGGGAAAACTTATGAGAGCAGGAGGGGATGTGGGTTGTTGTGCCCCACGGGAGTCCTGCCATGCCCCGCGGGAATCCTGCGCTTGCTCAGGCTTCAAAATTTGGTCGCTGTCTGCTTCCCTCCTGCCCCAAACCTCCCGTTCTCATCCCTTGCCTGGGGTCTGGATAGGTCACGGAGCATGGTCTGGCTGGCGGGGCGATGGATGGACGCATGGATGGGACAAAGAATCCCTTGGGCATTGTCCCCTCTCCCACTGTTTGGTAGAACCCTGAATTCCCTGCCGGGGGTGCGAGAACTCCGTGACAGGAATCCGAGCATCCCGTGCCACCCTCACCGGTGCTGCAGCAGATGCCAGGAGCGGCGCAGCTCCCTCCGGAGCCGCAGGGTTTGCGTCCCGACTCGCAGGGGGTGGGCAGGAAGTTTTCCTCCTGGCAGCGCAGCGTTTCCGAGGTGCCGATGTAGCAGCCCAGCTCCTCCCCGCAGCAGATGTTGGGCCCGAAGCAGTGGCCCTTGTTCCGGGGACCGCAGGGCAGGCACTGCTCAGGGAACAGGGGGGAAGAAGGTTGGGAGAAGGGAAGGACGGGGTTCGGAGTGCCCCGAGCCCTCCAGGACGTACCTTCCTGATGTCCATGTCCAGCACAGCGCGTTTGCCCCCGATGGGGCAGTTCTGGATGTAGCAAGCGGAGGAGAGAGCCAGGAGCCCCAGGAGGCAGAGGGCCAGAGCCTTGCAGGACATAGCGGCGGGACAGGGGATTTTTGGCTGCTCATCCCAACCGCTGGCACTGTATTTATAGTCCCGGCTCCTGCTTAGGGATTCTGGCACCGGCGTCACCCGTGTTCCTTAAAAACCACAAGGCATTGCTTCCCACAGCAGAGGGCTCGGCTAATAGCCAGAGGTCGAGGACGTGAGGTCAAGGACAAGGTGTTGGTTTTCTCCTCAGTGATGAGTCCGGCGGCGGCAGGAACGTGTGGAGGTTGTGGATGGAGCTGGATGAACGTCTGGAGGTTGTGGATGGAGTCCTGTGGGGTTTGGGGCCTGTCTCTGCCGGCCACTTAGGGCTGCCGAGCTGTGGTGTGTCCCGCTGGGAAACCCTCTGGCATGGAGAGGGTAGGGATGAAAAGGAAGGCAGCTGCGGGTGGGATGTGTCCACCCAGGAGCAGGGTGAGAGGGGCATGTGCTTCCCTTGGCTTTGAATCCCTTTGGGTGGGAGGAAGCAACCCCACATCCTCTGGGATCACCCATCGGATCTGGGGCAGGGAATGTCCTTGCTGGCCCTGTCCACCCACCCGTGCCTGGCCTTTGGGGGATGCTCAGCACTGGGCTCATCCCACTCAGGGATGATGGTAACACCCAGCCTTCCTCACTCGTGTTCATCCAACAGCTCCACAGCCACCTGAGAACACCAAACCTCCTGGGCAAAGACCTGAAATCCCAAATTTCCCACTGCTTCTCCTTGGACCTGCACACGGGGATGGAATGTGGTGCCCTGAGCCACATCACCAGCAGACAAAGCCTCCTCCCTCCCCCCTCGCAAGAAGCTGTGCTGAGGATGAGGCCGAAGGCTGACACAACAGCCCAGGACCCTGCTCACCCCAGCCCCTCACCTTCCTTATCCCAATTAGGAGCTTCCCAGCCTGAATAAATTTCCCTGCTGAGGACAAAACTTGACGTCCACTTGACGTCATTACCCTGCACTGGCTTAATTGGGAATTAGGCAGCCCAGAGCCGGACAGCCATGACCTTTGCCTGGTCCTCTGGCTTGCTTCGAAATCCACCACTTAGTGTGGCCAGCGAGAGGGCAGCCGGGCCCCTGTCACCCGCCCAGCGTCAGTCACAGTCCCTGGGGACAAGGCAGGCACTGGGATCCATGTTAATGGGTTGGAAACGGGGCTCAGGACCTGCTGGGTGCTGTCCCAGTGGCTCAGCTCCGGCTGCAGCACGGTGGAGGGAGGGAATTCTCATCCCAGAGCCCCTTCAGCTGCTCCAGGGGTGCCCAGACCCCTGCAGGATGTGTCTAGGGAAGACAAGTGGGGGGAAAACCCCAATTATCAGCCCCTGGCACTTTTTGGGGGCTCGATTTTTGCCTGATTTTGAGGTGTTCATCAGATGGAGCATTCCCAGCTCAGCCACATATTCCCGGCGCTGCAGGAATGTTGGGGTTCACATCCAGCATCTCGGAAAAGCCCGGGTGCTAGGGCTAGGCTGAAAGCCCAATTCCCTCATCCCAGCTTGGAGTCCCCCGTCCGTGCTGGTGTCACCCCTTTCCCAATGATTTTGGGGTAGTTTGGGGTTGCCCCCCTCCCCAGGGCTGGGATCAGATGCTGGCTGTGAGAAGCAGGTGCCGGATCAATCCTGCATCCCCTGTGGGGTGCGGGGAGCTGCTGTGGGCAGGATGGATCCCGCCGGTGCCAGGGAGCTCCACCTCCCTGGAGGTGCCACCTCCCTCAGGGACAGTATAAAGGACGAGCTGTCCCCTGTGCCGTGGCCAGTCCCAGCCCAGAGAGACCTCGGAGCAAGGATCCTGCAGGGTAAGAGAGCCGGGAGAGGGTTGGGATAAGGCTACCCCAAATTTTGGGGGGTGACTGTGGGATAACAGGGACTGATCCTCCCTGTCGGTGTCCAGAGGTGGTGGGGAAAGATGAGAACAGCCCTGGAGGGGGTCTGTGGAGCAGGGACCCCAAACCTCACTGCTTTGAGGGAGTTTGGATGTTTTCCTTACTTTTTATCATTTTTAGTAGATGCTGTGCTGGTTCCTGAAGGCAGCGAGGCCCCGAATCTGCCCCAAAGAAGGACTTGGCCACGAGGTAACATGAGGGTGGCACATCCCAGCTGTTCCCAGTCTGTCTCCTGGGGCTGGGGGTGCTGCTGGGGCTCCCAGGTGGGACTCCACGGCCAGATCCCAAAATTCCAGCTCTGCTTGAGCTCCTTTCCCTGGGAGCTACAAGGACGGAGCCCAACCCTGCACCCAGCCCAGCCAAACCACACGCACCCTGTGGGCGTTTGGGGACAGAAGACCCCCCAACCCCCCTCATCCTGAGCCCCAGCCAGATCCCCTGGAGCCCCCATGAGCCATCCCCAGCGCCCAGGACGAGGCCACCACAGTGCACGAGGACTTTTATTGGGTCTCGTATGTACAGTGCCGGGGTGGGGGTGTCGGTCAGGGTGGGGGGGACTCCCCACGCCCTGGCTCAGAGCAGGGGGTGCTTGCCCTGCTGCTGCTGCTGCTGCTGCTGCCGGTTTGCCAAGTGCATGAGCCTGAGGAGCAGATCTCCGGCCGAGCCATCCAGCACCGTCAGGTTCTTCTCCTCCGCCGCCTCCGGAGCGCCGTCGCTGCCCTCGTCCAGGCAGCCGGTGTCCATGGCGCACGTCTCTACCGCAGGAGGAAAAACGTGGCGATGGAACAGGTTATTTGGGACCACCAGGGGGTTGTTTTCGGCCGGGGAAGGGGTTGGTGGCAGCCCGGGATGGGGGGGGGGGGGGGCACAGCTCCTGCTCCAGTTTTGTCTTTCCCGTTAACCAGGGAGCGGGGCTGGATTTTCTGGCACATCAGGGAGGCTGTGCCTGGCCAGGAAAAAACTCTTGGTGGGTCAGGAAGGAGCTCTGAGTCCAATCCTTTAGAATCAGGGAATGGTTTGGGTTGGAAGGGATCATAAAGTCCATCCCATTTCAGCCCCTACCATGGGGCAGGGACACCTCCCACTAGCCCAGGTTGCTCCAAGCCCTGTCCAGCCTGGCTTTGGACACTGCCAGGAATCCAGGGGCAACCACAGCTTCTCTGGGCACCCTGTGCCAAGGCCTCCCCACCCTCAGAGGGAAGAATTCCTTCCTTACAGTCAGCCCAACCATCCCCAAATTATCTCTGAATGGAGCCAACACCGCTTCCACCCCATGCCTCTGTTGCCCCTCTCTGAGACAATCCCACCACCAGATGAGTGTTACCTGGAGAGTTCTGCCCCTTGCTCTCCCCCCATGCTCCCCCAGCCACCCCAAACTCCCCGTCCCACCGTGACCCGCTTACCGGCGGTGCAGCAGATGCCGGGCGCGGCGCAGCGGCCCCCGGAGCCGCAGGGCTGCCCGCCGGCCTGGCAGGGGGAGGGCAGGTAATCCTCCTCGGCGCAGCGCCGCGTCTCCGCCGTGCCCAGGTAGCAGCCCAGCTCCGCGCCGCAGCAGATGCCGGGCCCGAAGCAGTTCCCTCTGTTGCCGGGGCCGCAGGGCATGCACTGCGGGAAGGAGCTGCCTCAGTGCCCGCACCCCAAAAACCCTCCTTGCACCCCAAAAGCCCTTCTTGCATACCCTTGTGTCAGAAACCCCTATGCACAAGCACCCCCGTGTATGGAAAGCAGCTCCCCACCAGCCCCTCTTCCAGCCCTTGGAGGTGCCACACTGCCACCAGCGCTGGTCGCTGCCCCCAGCAATGCTGACCTTGTGCCCCAGTTTGGGGCGTCACCACTGCCCCCCATGACCTCTCTGTCCCCTCTCCATGCGCCGTCCTGTCCTGCTCCCCAGCCCAGCCCAGCAGGACGCTCCGCTGTGGCCAAGCCAAAAGCACTTTGGAGTGGTCACTCCTCCGCCACTGCCCCATGGTGTGCCCTTGGGCGTGTCTCCCAGCCATCCCAAAAAACCCCACTGCTCCGGGGAGCGTGGCAAGGCCAGTGGTGCCCGCAGGTGACGGGAGCCTCTGCGCCCCACAGAGCCACTGTGTCCCCCCGAAAGCCCCATCCCGTGTCCCGAAGCGCCCGTCCCGTCCCGTACCTGTCGGAGAGCTGAGTCGGCCAGCGCCCGCTTCCCGCCCCGGGGGCAGTTCTGGATGTAGCAGGCGGAGGACAAGGCGAGGAGGCAGAGGAAGGAGAGGGGCAGCGAAGGCTCTGCCATGGTGCAGGGTGCCCGCGGCCGTGCCAGGGGAAGCTGCTCCAGCTGCGTCTGGCCCCGTGCTGAGAGAGCTGCTATTTATGCTGCCATCACCCCTTCCCAGGGGAGGAGGAGGAGGAGGAAGAAGAGGGATGGGTTGGGTTTTTTTTGTTGTTTTTCCTTTTTTTTTTTTTTTTATCCCTGTCTGTTTTTTTTTCCCCCAAATCGCATCCAAGCAAATCTGTAATTGAGATGATTCAGTGCGGCAGCACTCAGGGCTGGTGCATCCCACCCGTGGCTGCTCTGAGGGGCACGGGCCGGCCCTGGGATGTGCTTGGGAAGGGGTGCGGGATGGGCTGCGGGGTGGGTTCAGGGAGAGGTGCTCCTTCGGAAAGTGCTGGTTTGGGGAGGAATGCGGCTTTGGGGACAGATGTTCACTCAGGAGATGTGGTTTTGGGCAGGATGCGGATTTTGAGAGGGGTGCTGGTTTGGGGTGATGCTGGTTTGGGATGGACGTGGATTTTGGGAGAGGCGCTGGTTTCAGAGGGATGCTGGTCTGGGAGCAATGCTAATTTGGGGAGGGATAAGGGTTTGGAAGGTGCTGCTTTAGGGAGGGTTGTTTATTTGGAGGATGCTGGTTTGGGATTGATGCTGGTTTGGAGGGATGCAGATTTTAGGAGGGGAGCAATGCTGGTTTGGGAAGGGATGCTGGCCTGAAGGGATGCTGGTTTGGGAAGTGTTGTTTGTTTGGAGCATGCTGGTCCAGGAGGGATGCTGCTTTGGGGATGCTGCTTTGGGGAGGGATGCTGCTTTGGGGGATGCTGTTCTGACTGATGCTGCTCTGGAAGGGGTTGCTGGAGGGAAGTGACAGGGTCGGGGCTGGGAGAGAGCCCCGGGTGCACAAAAACACCCCAAAACCAGGGGCGGGGCTGCAGAATCGGGGTGCGGGGCAGGACCCTGCCAGACCCTGTCCCCAAAGGGACCCGTCCGTGCCACCCACGGCTGTCCTGCCTCTTCCCCCTCTTCTCCAAGAAAGCAGAAGGCAGGGAAAGCTGTGGGAGAGGGGGAGACCAACAGAAAAGGCACCTTTGGGGCTGGCACAGACCCTCCTGCTGCAACCAGGGGTCCCCACTGCACCGAGACCCGGCACACTCGTGTCACCCACGGGCTGTCAAAAACACCAGTACAGGAAAAATGCCATCAACAACCCCCTGCCCCATCCAGCCGTGAATATTCCTGCTGGTCCCAGATCCCTTCTCCAGCAACGCCAAGGGCAACCTCAGCAATGTGAAATTAATATGCAGAGGGGAATCGGGTGCCTGTGAGCATCAGCCCTCTCCTTTCTCCCTAAAAATGCTGGGACTGGCTCACAGTGATCAGGAGGGTTTTTTTTGGGGTGCTGGGAGGGGGGTGATGCCAGCTGTGGTCCCGCTTCTGGAGCTGTTTTATCCTTTACTCATCTTCACGTAATGAAGGGGAATTGAGGCAGAGAACCATAAAATCAGCCTGGACATCACTTGGGGTGGCTTAACATGTTTTTCCCTCACCCCTCATTAGTTTCCCTCGTTTTCTCACCCTCATTAACATCCTTTTTCTGCTGGACAAACACCCCAGGCCGGCCCAGCCCTAGTTGGAGTGAAGGCTGTGGTGGTACCCTGGGTGCTCGAGCATCCCAAAGGAAACTCTGATCCCACTGCAATCCTCCCCGGAAAACCAAAGCGCTTTGAAAAGCTCCACAGGAAGCAGGGAGCGATGCTGGAGGGGGCTGAACCCCAGAGCGTCGCTCTGCCCCACCAAGGGAAACTGAGGCATGCAGGGAGGACGTTTTGTGTATCAATGCTGGGGGGTCCCAGCCTGCTCCCCGCTCCTGCCGTGTGATTTTGGAGCATGGATCCACCTGGGGGGTGCCAGTCCTGGGGTTTGCAGCTTTTACTGGGTAACATGAGGGCGATTTCCTCCCCTCGAGGGGGGTGAAGGTGGCCACAGCCCCTGACTCAGCTCTCCTAGGGACCGAGGGAGCAGCGAGTTCCCAAATTTGCCCCGTGACGCTGAATCACCCACGTGGGGCAGCCGTGGGGGATTTAATGACCAGCATCATTAGCGGCAGCCTCGTTTCCCCATCCAAACCCATCCCTTCACAGCGGGAGCCCAAACCCACTTACGTTGCAGGGCTGAGGAGGACGCAAAAGCCCTCGGCTGGGAAAACTTTTCTTTAAAAGAACCCCAAATGTCAGCTCTAAATTGGGTGTTACACGCTTCTGCTCCGTCTCTTCATTACTGTATCGTAAAATTACATTAGCTGGGAACGATCTGCATTCAAATGATTCTGTGTCTGGAATGATAACGCAGGAATATGAGATTAAAATGTAATTATGCTCTTTAAAGTCAAGGAAGGTTAATAAAATGTTTTTCCAAGTTGCAGAGGCTCCGCAGCCGCAACGCGGAATCACTTACGGGAATCAAGGGGAGGATGAGGTGGCAACGGGGAGGGGGAAATGGGTAGGAAACACAAAAAAGGGGGTTTTTGGGGAGGGAAATATTGGGGTCACCTGGGGTGCGTCGTGGGATAAGTGATCCCAGGGGGATGGGTTTCAGAGGGGTGGGCAGAGCCAGCTCTGCTGGGCTGGGATGCTCCCTGGTACGCGGGGTGCTGCTGGGCCCCCATCCCGCTCCCAACCGAGGCCTTGGGGCTGCTCAAAGTCCTACCCCAAATCCTCCAACACCAGCCCCAGGGTCCCTTCTCGGCGTCTGCAGCACCGGATTTGCTCTGCCACGTCCCTGCTCTTCCCCAGGCTCTCCCCCAGAGGACCCCCCTTCATTAGCACCCATCTCCTGACGACACCCGCAGGGTGCGGCCGGTGCCAGGGCATTCATCGGGGCCCATCAGCGGCTCCCATCCCTATCCCGGCTCCACTCGGGAATGAGGGAAATCCCAAAGGCCTGACCTGGGCTGGGAATGAGGCAGCACCCTCAAATCTGCCCCCCTCTGCTCAGCCAAATTACAGCGCCAGCTCTTGCAGACACCAGCAAGGGGCTGGGGCTGCCAGACGGGCTCAGCCACGGAGATCATGGAATGTCTGAGGTTGGAAAAGCTCTCCAAGATCATTGAGATCCCCCGGCGCTGCCAAGTGCTGACCCCAAGTGCCACATCCACACGGCTTTTAAATCCCTCCAGGGACGGGGACTCCAGCACTGCCCCGGGCAGCTGTGCCAGTGCCTGACCATCCCTTTCCATGAAGAAATCTTCCCAAATATCCAATCTGAACCTCCTCCTTCCTTCATTAACAGCAGGAGCTTCGTTAGCTCTGGAGCCCCCAGCAAGGTTGGTGAGAGCCCTTTTGGAGGCAGGAGAAGGGATGGAGGTGACTCTGCTTGGCTGCAGCACAGAGAGCTCCCAGTGCCAAAGTTTAACCAGGAGAAATGAGAGTGACAACATTTAATCAGGATAAATTAGAGGATGTTGGAAAATGGGATGAATTTCATTGATTTGTGCATTTTCCTGCCTTTGCCGTGGCTGGAGGGGGATGCAGCAGGGAAGAAGAGACTTCTTGAAGATGTCACTGATGCGCTGGCGACACGGAGAGGGTCAGGCTGGCAAGGGAGAGCTCCCTGCTCCCGCCTGGGAGCTCGAATGCTCCTCAAACAGATCTGTCACTGTCACCGTGGCCCCGTGGCTGACAGGGGGTTAATGGCTGGGGGCTGGTGGGGAGGGGGATCCTGCACCACCTCCCCTCACATCTCGGATAAAGATGCTCCTCTGCTTTCCTGACAGCTGGAAAACAGCTTTGATGCCTCTTTAAAGGCAGCACAGCCAGCGTCAAGATTGGCTGGGGCGTTGCTTTGATCACTTCCACGGCCAAATCCATCCTGCTGGGATGCAGACGTTACCCTGGGAGGTCGCTGACCAACAAGGGATGGATTTGTCCGAAACAAAAAATGCTTGAAGGATAGTGTTAGAGGAAATTGCTCAGGCTGCAATCAGTTCCATTCCCCACCTCCCAGGGAGAAGACAGGCTTGGTGCTGGGAATGAATTTGCTGGTGGCATCCCCATGGGAGATGAAGAGGCATTGCCGTGGGTCCAGGCAGAGGAACCCATGGAAATTCCTGGCTCCGTGTCACCCCGCCCGTCACCTTGGGGTGCAGGGAGGGTCCCTGCTGCCCACGGGGGTTTCAGTGCCCCGGGACCAGGGGGGGCAGGGGTCCTTCCCTGAGCTCCAAGATGTGGGTGCAGAGGGAAACTCATGCCTGGATCCGCAGCAAGAGGGGACACAGAAGGTGAAATGTGCTGCCAAAAAGTCACAGAGGGTTAAGGAGGATGAAGGCTCTGAGAACCTGCAATGAGGTGGGGATGAGTAGGGAGGGGGACCTGATGTCCCAACACCACCCCTTCCCCTCCAACCCCTGCTCCGTGCTGGCTCCTGCCCCTCCCTGCAGAACGAAGGGAACCTGGAGATCATTTGGGAGATGGCTCCCACCTGGATCACTGCCCACCACAAGGACCTTTTGGGCACTGGAGCAGCTTGTCAGAACCGGTGGCTTTGGGTTTGGTTGGAAGCTTTGGTTGGAGCTTTGCTAGCGCTGGAAAAGGTGATGGCTCTGGGGATCCAGAGGCAGCCGTCCCTCCTCCTCCCTTCCCTGGGGGAGTTGTGAGAGCTGAATCACCCTGGGATGGCTCACTGCAAACACGGCACCACCACTGCAATGAAGTGGATTTACTGCCTCCGAATCGTGGGGTTTTTAGGAATTTTGTGCCTATTTTCCAAGCGTTTATTATTTTAAGACGCGTGCTTTTCTATTTTTGCTGGGAATGGAGATGGGCTGTGAACTCCTGCTGACGCAGACAGGGAGCAGGAGCAGTGTGGGGCCAGCACAAAGCCCTGTTCCAGTGCATGAGCAGCTCCTTCCCATGCCAGCGCTGCTCAGGTGCCTTTTGAGAGCAAATAAAGGTGTGACCAGGGTGAGCTGAGTCAGCTGGAGGCTCCTTATGGCCCAGAACACCAATTAAGTGGCACCAGCAGGGGGTTGTAGAGGTGAGAAACCCTTTGATGTCACCTTACCGCCATCACATCCAGGATGGAACACATCCAAGTCATTTTTTGTCTGGCTTTTTCCTGAGCAGCTCTCTGACACCCCTGTGGGTGAGTCTCATCCCTGTGATCCACGAGGCTGCTGCCACAACCCCTCTGAACCCCCCCTGGTCTGCAGCTCCCCTGTGTTGGTTTGGCTTTATCCAGCCTGTTTATTCCTCCTGTGCCCAGAGAGTCCCCCCACGATGAGACCAATTTAGGAGCCAGAGAGAGAAATTGACTTTAAACATTTTATTAAGGCTTAAATGTCTATCAGCCAGCCAGGAGCTGGGCCGGTCACACGACATCAACCAAGAGGGTGGGATGGGATGGCTTTTCTACAAGATTCTGGATGAGCAGGGTGAGATCACTGCCAGCTCCTCACTCCTCAACCACGGCCTCTCGCTGTCGATTCCAGGACGAGGGACACGCTCCCAGCAGGACGAGGGGAGGGCGAGGTGGGCAAGGGGAGGAAGTGAGAGGGGACTTTGTGTGTGTTGTCACTCACAAGGACTTTACCTGCTCCACAACCGGGTGGCTGCTGGTCAAACGTGGCGTGAACTCGCGGGGAAGCTGAGCTGGTCCGAAAGGCACCTGTGCTAAACCTCTGAGCCCTGGGGCGGTGCTGGAGACCAGTCCTGGATAAATACATATTCCTTGATAAAGAAGCTATGGCTTTTGTCATCCTCAGGCTCCGGGCCGCTCTCTAACCCCCCACCCCCCCTGCTCTGTAAGCACAAGACCGAGTCCTCTCCGCTCTCCGGCTCTCCTCCCGGCGGGTTGGCAGCTCCTCCGGCGGATCCGTGCGGACACGGGGCACAGCAGCAGCTCCTCCTCGTCCTCCCGGCAGCCTGGGGGGGTCAGAAGTGAACCCTCCTGACGTCGTGCGTGGCCGCCGCCCTCTTGCAGCTCCCGCAGTGGATGGGCGAGGCCGGAGCCTTCTGGCGCTCGGCCAGGCAGGGCCGGCACACGAGGTGCCCGCAGGGGAGCTGGTACACGGGCTCCGCCTTGAAGTAGCAGGAGAAGGATTTGCCACAGGAAGCACATCCCTGAGTCTGGCTGCTCCTGCCGTGCTCTGCAAACCCAGAATCACAAAATCAAACCAGATGGAAAAACTTCAGGGATCATCTAGTCCAGCCTGTGACCCGACACCACCACGTCCAGTCTTTCCCAGGGACTCCACCACCTCCCTGGGCAGCCCCTTCCAGTGGCTGATCACGCTTTCTGTGAAGAAATCCCTCCTCATGTCCAGCCTAAACCTCCCCTGGCACAGCTTAAGAGTATAAAACAAGGCAACAGAAGTGGATTAGGCAGGGGGTGTGGGAAGTCCAGGCTGGGCCACCCCTTCAGTGCCAGTCCTGCCCATAAGCCGAGGGCCCCAGGTCCTGCAGACTTCAGCTGTGACTCAGGACTGTGCCAGTTTCCTGCCATTACCATAAGGAAAGGGAATGGTCCAGCTCCCAGGGCAGGGTGTGCTCAGAAAGGGATGGATCACATCAGCACTTGCACCGTCAGGCTTTTAATTGAGGACAGATGACTGTAAAAAAGGGCTTTTCACTTTTACTGAGACTAAATCACCCTCCCTCCTGCTCTCCCGGCCGGATTGAAAGCAGCGATTCCCGAGTGGAACAGCTGAGGTGTCACTTTGCATTCCTGTCACACACAGCCCATCGAGGGCTGCTCAGCTCTCAAACAGCAGCAGTTTTAGAGGGGTCAGGAAAAAGCTTCAGAGCTGAATGTCACTGAAACAGCAAAAGCCGTGTGGAGAGGGCGAGAGAGGGAGAAACAGACACAGACAGACAGACGGACACAGCCCTTCCTCGGGGTCACCCAGTCCCTCTGAAGCCCCTCTCATCCATGAGTAGGCAGAGCCTCACCCAGGGGGAGAGGAGCCAGGACGTGTGGAGGGACATTGAAGGTTCAATGCTTCCCTGCCCCCCGAAGGGGTAATTTTGGGAATGCATACACAGCCGGATGAGGGGCTGGGCAGCAGGTGGGGTTAAAACAGCGAGGGCTTGGCAGCCTGGGTTGTGTACACCCAGTCCTGATGGGATTCTGGGCACACACACGGTTGGTTGGCCTGGGATGTTGCTGCTGTGACCTGTTCCTGTTCAGGGTCAGATACCATGTGGCATTTCAAAGAATCACGGAATGGTTTGGGTTGAAAGGGATCATAAAGCCCATCCCATTCCTCCCCCCTGCCATGGGCAGGGACACCTTCCACGGGCAGGGACACCTTCCACTATCCCAGGTTGCTCCAAGCCCTGTCCAGCCTGGCCATGGACACTTCCAGGGATCCAGGGGCAGCCACAGCTTCTCTGGGCACCCACGTGGCAGCTCCCCAGCTTGCTCCACGCAGCTCACAGGCAACACTGAACCACTCAGCCCAAATTGCAGAGCTCTGGGAACAGTCTGAACTAACCTGGAGCAGGCTGAGCACCGTGGCCAAGCACAACACATCCCAGATCATCCTTGGGCAGCACAGAGGTGACAGCCAAGAACACGGGAAAGTCACAGGATCGCTGCCACAGCCTGCTCTGCCCGTGGGCATGGACAGCATCCCACACCTTCTGGGGTGTCAGCAAGGTCTAACCTGCCTCACTGGGAGGATAAACCATCAAAACTGCTGAGAGAGGCAAGGATTGCCAAGTGAAGCTTGCTGGGAGACAACGGAATATTTTATATGGAATATATAAACCTTTGGGGTGTGAACAGTGCTCCCTGTTAACCCAGCCCCAGCTCTCCTGCAGCTCCCAAAGGTGATCCAGAGGCGCCCATTGCTCACCAAGGACTGTGCCCACGCTCCAGGAACTGCTGCAGCCGCCCTCTCCTGGAGCCTGCTGCTGGCTCTTCATCAGCTTGGCCGTGAAGGAGGGCATGGAGCTGAGAGCCGAGGTCAGGGCAGTGTCCAGGCTCTCCGACAGCTTCTGCTCGTGGGACACCAGGTCTGCAAAGGGAAATAGGGACAGGTCTGCAAAGGGAAACACAGACCAGGTCTGCAAAGGGAAATAGGGACAGGTCTGCAAAGGGAAATAGGGACAGGTCTGCAAAGGGAAACACAGACCAGGTCTGCAAAGGGAAACACAGACCAGGTCTGCAAAGGGAAATAGGGACAGGTCTGCAAAGGGAAATACAGACAGGTCTGCAAAGGGAAATAGGGACAGGTCTGCAAAGGGAAATAGGGACAGGTCTGCAAAGGGAAACACAGACCAGGTCTGCAAAGGGAAATAGGGACAGGTCTGCAAAGGGAAATAGGGACCAGGTCTGCAAAGGGAAACACAGACCAGGTCTGCAAAGGCAAACACAGACACCAGGTCTGCAAAGGGAAACACAAACACCAGGCCTGCAAAGGGAAACACAGACCAGGTCTGCAAAGGGAAATAGGGACAGGTCTGCAAAGGGAAACACAAACACCAGGTCTGCAGAGGGAAATAGAGACAGGTCTGCAAGGGAAACACAAACACCAGGTCTGCAAAGGGAAACACAAACACCAGGTCTGCAAAGACATGAAAAAGATGGAGAAGCAGATGCTGGGAAAAAGAATCTGTGATGGAAACACTGCCTTGGCTCTGAACCCTGAGGGATTTTAGGAGCCCTGCCACTTGTTTTGTTGAGAGGTGTCTTTTCCCCACCAAGGGGCTGGGATGGGGGTGGAGTACCTCACTTCCTTTGGGTCCTGGAGGTGGAATGCCCTATGGATTACCACCAGACATTCACATGGTGTCCAACTTAACAGGATCAGAGTAATTTCAGTTGGAAAAGCCTTCTAAGATCATCCAGTCCAACCCTTAAACCAGCACTGCCAAAGCCACCACTAAATCATGTCTCCAAGTGCCACATCCACATGGCTTTTAAATACCTTCAGGGATGGGCAGCCTGTACCAGGGCTGGAGAACCCTTTCCATGAAGGCATTTTCCCTAATATCCAACATAAACCTCTCCTGGCACACCCTGAGGCCATTTCCTCTTGTTCCCTGGGAACAGAGCCTGACCCCCACCTGGCTGCACCCTCCTTTCAGGGAGCTGTAGAAGTCTGCAGGTCTAAAAAGGGGCAAAACTCCAAATAACCCAGAAAGCTGTTTTTCCCTGAAATCCCAGGCACTCCCTCAGCTGGCTCCCGAGGATCCCAGCCCAGTGCTCCCAGCCTTGCTCCATGCAGCTCACAGAGAACATTTAAACCACTAATAAAATCAATGGGACTTGTTTTTCCCTCTTTGTCCCAGTTCTGAGCCCCAGGGCCAGGGCTGGACCCTCCCTGTAGGGCTGCCCTGTGCAGCACCGGCAGCGCTAATTAAGACGAAGCATTAAGAGAATGTTGTCTGCATCACTAATTCTGTTAAATCCATCTCCCAAGGGAAGAGCTCGGAACTGGTGCTGCCACATTTGCTCCACCAATCAAGGCTGATGATCCAGTGCAGCAGGAGCTCCGTGGGCTGAGCACTCTGCTTTTATTTATGTATGGACACGGGAGCTCCAGGACCCCCAGGGCAGCTCCCCGGTGGGAGCTGTCACACACCTCCACAACCAAAATAACCAAAGATTCCTCCTAAAACAGGGAATGAGCTCTAGGCTGAGGGATCAGAGCAGGAATGTGCAGTCTGACTTCTCCCTACTCTTCCTGGTACCATCCAACATCCGTTCATTTCAACCAAAGAATTTGTTTAAAATCAAATGGCCACCTGAGCTTTGTCCTCAAAACATTTTTGGGCAGTGTGGGAGAAGGGTGAAGGCAGTGGCAGGTCCCAGCAGCTCTGGGTCACCTTTTGACATGTCATAGACCAGCAGGTTAGAGCAGACCAGGAAACTGGGCTTACCTGCCTGGAGAGCCACCCACAAGATACCCACAGACCTGGATTTACACCCTTTGTCCCCACGTGCCACATCCACACGGCTTTTAAATCCCTCCAGGGATGGGGACTCCACCACTGCCCTGGGCAGCTGTGCCAGGGCTGGACAACCCTTTCTGTGAAGGAATGGTTCCCAATATCCAGCCTAAACCTTCCCTGGCGCAACTCTTGTTTCCTCCTGTCCTTGTTCCCTGGGAGCAGAGCCTGACCCCCACATGGCTCCTCCTTTCAGGGAGTTGTTGACAGCCACAAGGTCCCACCTGAGCCTCTTTTTCTCCAGATTTGAGAACACTTTGCATTCCCAGCAGTGCTGCTTCCACATCACTGAGAAAAGCACAGATAAAGGGAAACCAGCACCCATTCCCTTCCCCTGTAGCCACAAGTCACATCTCTTGTCTAATTTGGTCCCTACCAGGTTTTCTGCTTTAACCACCTGAAAATTCTGTGCAGGTCTCTCCCAGGCTGGGCTCTCCCTCCTCCCTGCAATTCCCTTGCTGTGGTTTGTTCTGTGTCCCATTCCTGCTCTCCTTCCCACCTCCCTCCTCACGATGATCCACACAGCCAGGACTCCCCGTGCCATCACCACTGCATCACCACCAGACATTTCTTTTCTTGTTTTTGCAGGATACAATAAATCCCCCTGGAAAAAGAAACTTCAAACCAGGATGGTGAGGAAAATGTTGTCTCCACATGGAAGGAGGAGAAAGAAGTCCAAACTAAAAGGGGAACAGGGTGACCTGAGCAAACAAAGGCTGTGAGACACTGAACAGGGAACATGAGAACTGCATGAAATGACCCAGCTCCACCACACCCATCAACAGCCAAACACAGCCTGGAAAATTCTAGAGGTGGGATGGGAATTTGCACTGGATTTGTCGTGATTTGAAACCCCAGCCTGGGGCTGTCACAACACTCAAGGAACAGAGGTGACCCGGGGAGCCACGATACCTGTGGAACAGTCCATCTGGATCAAGGGGGAGTCACTGTCAGTTTTCATTTTTTTAGCACTGTTCTCTGAGGTAGCTGTGACAAGTAAGTTTGTAGCAGAAAAATAGGGCGGCTGCAGGGAGCCCTGATCCATGCAGTCCATTTTCCTTTTCAGAGAAGACATGGTGATGGAGGAGGGCACCAGGCTCTCCGAGGCGTGAGCCCTCCCCAGCAGGTTGGTGCCAGGGATGCTGTGCTGCAGCAGGAAGTGGTCTATCCTGGCCTTGAGGGTGGGGTGAGGTAGGGGCTGCGAGTGCTGGCTGAAGGCCACCCCCGTGAAGGGATCGCTGGGAACCCGGCCCCAAGACGCCTCGCTCCGGTTGCATTTTTCCAGGGTGGTCTGGTCAATCACCTTCCCAGAGGGCAGGAGCATGGGTAAAGTCATGATCTCCAGAGTGATGGGGTCCAGGAATTCTTCAGGGATGTCTTGGACGACATCCACCAGCTTGTGCAGGGTCTGCTGCTCGTTGGCACTGAAGGGGACGCAGTCGCTCTCCATCGGCGTCCAGAGCTCCGGCTTGAGGCTGCCGACATCCTGGGCCAGGAACTGGGAGGCCACCTGGAAGACGCCCTCGATCACCTCCTGCGGGCAGGACTTGGCAGGTTGTCCCCACACCTCCAGCCTCTTGATGCTGGGCAGGCCCCCGCCGGCCACGTGGGTGATGCAGATTTTTAGGTGGGACACATTGCTGAGTGAGGCCGGCCCTTTGTTCCAGAGGTCTTGAGACACCGAGCCGGGGTAGGAGAAGACATTTTCCATCTGATGGAAGGGAGGCCTTGGCTTGAAGCCTCTGTGGCCGAAAGTCACTTTGCTCTGATTTTTTAAGACAGCTTTGCCCACCAGGGTGAAGGTGTCCTTGTCCGACACAGGCTGCCCGGCCAGACCTGAGCACTGCCCCTCAGGGCTCTGCCAAGAGGTTTTGTTGCATGAGGTAGAGGTGTAAACTTCCAGGCCGGAGAAGGTCTGGTACCCTCCGGAGGAGATGTCGATGTTGATCCTGCAGATCTCGATGTTGAAGGGGAAGGAGATGGTGACGTGCACCGGGGGTTTGATGAAGTACTCGCTGCGGAAGCCGCGGTTCCTCCTGGCGAGGTCTTCGGAGATCAGGTTCTCCACCTCGTAGCCATCAGCAGAGATCTGTGTGCCAGGACAAAACTGGGTTCAGTTTGGAGCAAGGAAACAGAAGGGAGCGAATTTCACAAGCACTTCCATAGATTCTCAAGGTGACATCAACCAGGAGCCAAGGCTGAGGTTTATGTGCAGCTCAGAGAAGACCCACTCCCACCCTCCTCCAGCCATGTGCTCCCATCCCCCCTTCCTGCACCCTCTGTCACCATGTCCAGATCTGACTTAACTGCTGGAAGAGTGGAAAATTAGGGATAATTTGTGGTTTTGGCTGGGTCAGCAAAATAAGTGGGAGAGGGTGTCTGGGAGCAGAGGATGAGCGTGGGGGAGATGGGAGTCTCCTCTTTCAGTCTCCCTTTTCAGATGGGATTTTCTTTGGCCAACTTATCCTGCCATGTGGAAAGGCACTTGGAATCACAGTTACAGGATCCCAGAGGAACTCTGGATGGTAATCAGCCTCTGGGACCCACCTGACCCATCCCTGAGGGAGATCCATCAAACCAGGCTGGGTCTCCCAGAACACCCAATCCCATCCTCTGCTCTGCTCCTGGGCAGACAGGCTCAACCCATTCCCTTTCCTGGAAGCCCCAGGACCTAAGAAATCTGCAGCACTTGCTGAATGGACAGATAAAAACAAGGAAAATCTATTTATTCCATCTCTTTAATATGGTCTTGATCATGACAATCACTCCACACCTCTGTGGCATGGCTGGGTCTCTCCACAAGAAATCCCAGTACTGCTGCTTTTTGCAGCACAGTATTTAAAAAGCCAAGGCTGTCCTGGATTTTGGGGTGAGTTGGTGTGGAAACTTACAATTTAAAAATAGCTGTGAATGAAAACTGAGTTTCTTAAGAGATTCTGACGTGCTGAGTGAAACCAGAAATACTTGGAAAGTAACTTCAGCAAACATTGTCAAGAGCTGCGTGTTCCACTGGGCAGAGGGAAAGCTGGAATATTGCAGGGGAAAAGGGATCTTGTCTGGTTATGAGATCCTGCAAAATTAGGGCTTTTCCATCCAATATTTAATGTGTGCCACATCAGAGCAGTGATGTTGACTACCCAGAGGAGCAGTGAACAAGTCCCTCCCCCCAGGACAATTCCACCTAATCGCTCCATCCCCAAATCCCCCCCCATCACTATTTTACCTTGTTGCAGTGAATTCTTGGCTTGAACTGTGGGAGACAGACGTTTATTACCATCTTGGCAGCTGCAGAGAGGTCACTTGCTGAGCATCAGAGTCAGCTTGGGAAAAAAAATTAAAAATAAAGGAAGTGAATATCCATGAGCAGTGAAAGGATCTCGTGTTTCAGAGCCTGGGTGAATTCCTAAAATGCACCTCAGATCTGAGTCCAGGAGGTGAAGCCAATATAAACCCAAATGAATGTGGTGGAGAGATGTGGTTGAGAAAAACAATCACATTAATATTAATTAGTGAACCTGTGGAGCAAAATCAAAGAGAAATGGCTTCTTACCTCTGAACAGACCAGCAATTAGATGTGAAGGTTTATCAAAGATGCAGGAGTTTTGTAGGTGTAGGAAAGCACCAGCACTGTCACAGTGAGTCAAGATTACCCACAAATATTAATAATTGGTGTTAAATAACTGCAAGGGAGCAAAGGGCATGGAATAGCTCTGAGGGAGATGTCTGGGATCTGAACACCAACTGCTGATCCTTCTGCCAGCGCTCATTAAGGAAACTCAGGTGAACACACCTTCTTTCCCATTGAAAAAAAAAGTGTGCCTGGAATTGGCTCTCTCAGATCCCTTTTAAGAATGAAATTATCTGCAAGGTGAGAGCTTTAACCTCTTGTTAACCCCAGCTTTAAAATGTCACTGCCCTGGGCAACCTTGCAAATCAGGGACTCGCTGCCTCCTTCAAGAACAAGCAGCTCTTTAATGATTTTCCACTGATCTGTTGGTTCAGCCCAAATGAAATTGGCCTTCCGGGGGCACGTTGGAAAGGCAGAGTTAATGAGCTCCCTGTGCTGCATCTGGAAGGAGAGAGGTGGAATTCAAGGCACAAATCCCACAGATAAACCCCAACCCAACACGGAATTCACACCTGCAGGGAGCAGAGCTTGGTTACAATGTCTTGAACGAAGCAGGTGTGAACCTTACAAGAGGAACAGCCAGGTGAGCAGCACTTCTATCCCACAATTTGGTCTGGCAGCCATCAGGAGCAATTCCTGCTCCTCAAGGAGCAGGACAAGCACACACCAACTTTCCTCCAATATTCCTTCGCTGGCTTTCTGAGTCTGAGAGGCTTCCAGAACTGGGCTGCCAATGGGGAACTGTTTAAACTGGGCTGACTTTTGGCACTTTTTTGCACCTTGTAGGAGACTGACAGTTCAACTACAGGCTGTGCCTCAAAAACTGCTCTTTTTGGCTCATTTGGAACCAAAATGAATTTACCAAGTGGTGAATTCACTTGGCCCTCAGCACTGGTGTTATGAAAGAGGCAAACCAACTCTCCTTGCTCCCTTCTTTGGGAAAACTCAAGGTTCTCCCCCTGTTCTGTCTCTCCTCTCTTTCCTGGGCTGAAGACTTCTCCAGCAACGTGAGGAGCTCTGTATAGGTGTTTTATAGGATTTTCTCCTACCTGTTTGTGACCCTGAGAGAAACAACTCAGGTTAATTTTTCCAGTCTCAATACCTCAGTAAGGAAATGGATTATTCTGCATTTCCAAGTCACTGCACTCCCTTCTGCTGCAAGACTCTGCTACAAATCTCATGGCAAAAGTTGAGTCACCGAGTTGCTTTTACCCATGGCTGTGGATTTTTCCCTCTCTCTTCAGTGTGTGCCTTCCCTAAGGTGAACAAAGATCTTTGCACTGAGGCAGTGAAACACAGACCTGAAAAAAGTCCTCTGTGGTTTTGGACAAGGAATTTCAAACGAGGCTGTCTGGAGCTCGTCACCACATCCCTTCCTGGTGTCCTGCATGGGACTACAGAGCTGCTGCCATAAGGAATGTGCATGGTGGACACCAAATAAAGTCCTTGGAGCATGAAATGAATGTCTGAGGTCAGAGCACCCCAACCCTCAGTCCCACTCAGTATCCACCCTGCTCACACCCAGATCCTAAAGGAGAAACCCAGGCTGTGCCCTCAGCCCCAGCTCCATGGGGATGGAGACACGAGGAAATAGCTGTGCGTGCTCCTGGCACCCAGCTCAGCCTCATGACTGAATATTCTCTATTCCTGCCCTCACAGAGGCATCGAACCCAACCCCTCTCATTCAGGGCGGAGAAAGAAACAATCACAGAGAAAAACGAATCCTTAGTAGGTTTTATTTGTGGTGGAAGCATTTGAGGATCCGGGTACAAAAGGAGAGCACGGGAAGTACAGATGTCACCAGAGCAGAAATGGCCACACAGAGCAGCTGCCAAAAACCGAGCCAACACCCAGAGACCATTTTAACCAGCACCCAGCCATGGAGACGCACTGGGGAGGCTCTGGGCAAGCCCTTGCCCCCACTAGCCAGCCCTGGTGAGCAGTGCTGGGCAGAACACTTTGTAGTGGAGGTAGCTGAGCTTCTCGGAGCGCGTGCGCTTGAGCAGAGGGAACCACTCCCAGAAGGGAATCTCCACCACCACGTAGCCCAGCAGCCGCAGCTGCCGCCGCTTCAGGCAGTGCAGCCCCAGCAGCCGCTTGGAGCCGTAGCAGAAGTGGTTCCTGTTGGACACCTGCAGTGCCAGCCTCACTTCCTGAGGCTGCCAGCACCCTGCTTTAGGCTCAGCCTGGGATTTGGCACCTGCAGGAAGGGCTCCACCCAAGCACGGCGTTCCTGCTGCGTCCCCTCTCTCCTGTCTGGCAATGCCGACTTCATTTCCCACTTCCATGGGAGACTGGCTATGAGCTCTCCCCTTCACGAGCTGAGAAATTAAATCATCTGTCAGACTAACTCCCATGTCTTTCAGCTTCTTGGCTGCCAGAGGATCCTTGAAGTTGAAAGGGATGGGATGTCCATCTGTGGCCAAACGCACCTCCAGGTCACTGGACCTCGTGTGGGGCAGGATCATGTGGTTCTTCACATACTCAGGGCCTCCCAACATGCTCTCAAGGAGGGATGTGGCTTCCACAATTTCAGGCCTGATGTATATTTCCCGCTCTGCAAAGCTCAAAACCACCTCAGTGAACTCCTGACAAAGCTGAGGCGGGAGGTGGCTGCCTTGGTAGGTCGGGCACTCGATTTCAACGCTCTTACCAAGGGTGAACAGGTCCTTCTTGAGCTCATATTTGCTACCTCTGGTTTTCTGGATGAACTCCTCCCTCAAAGCAAAGTCTATCAGCTCCTCTGGGAAGCGTTTGACAAATGCCAGGCCAAGCAGAGCAGTAAGGAGATGCTCTGGAAACTTGCTAAACTCATGGAGTTTCATATGCAACTGCTTTATCAGGCTGGAGTAAAACTCCTCCGCGTTGGGAGGTTCATAGTCCAGGCACCCAAACGACCACAGGAATTTGGCAGCATCCTTGCTCCGGCAGTAGGACACCTTGGAAGGCAACGAGGTGGCAACAGCAGCCAAAACATCCTCATTAAAAAAGTGCAGGGATGAATAGGTAAGAGTGATGTGCATGATGCCCTGGATGTTTGTTGTAGGAATGCGAGCAGGAATCACCTTCCCGAGCTCCCTCATGAGGGGCACGTGGTCCATGCGAGTGTAGCGCAGCATCTTGAGCACGTTCACCAAGGCGTAAGTGCTCATGTCCTCCATCTGCAGGGACACCCTGTCTGCAATCCTCCTCATGACGTGGTCAGACAGCCCACTGAGGGACTTGAAGAGCCCCAAGCAGATGGCACCCAGCTCCTCCAAGGTGAAGGCGTCCAAGTGCTTCAGGATCGTGCTCTCCACCTTCTGCGCCAAGTCCGCGGGCGACCTTCGGCCTTCCCCGATGATGTAGAGGAGCTGCACAAACTGGGGCAAGGTGAGGTCCTGCCAGTGCAGGTTGGCATAGCTGAACAGAATGCCCAGGTAGGAGGGCACGGTGCGCTCCAGGCAGCGCCAGCAATCCGCCACCAGCAGCAGCTGCTCCAGGCCCATGTCCCACGCCCGCCGGCAGAACTCGGCCTCGCACGCGTCGAGCAGCGGGTGGGAGGCTGGCACGGCCAAAGGGACACAAGCCTTTAAAATCTGGATGAGATCTGGGGTGCTGAACAGCCTGATGGCCGTGACAGCATGGTGACACAGGGCACCGAACCTGGGATCGGACACCAGCGCCGCGTGTCGCTCCGCTGGCAAACAGCTCAGCTTGTGGAAATAATCCGTGAGAATTCCCGGGCTGCCCTCACACCCGGCCACACTCTGTAAAATCGACTCCCCTTCCTCTGCAGGAAGGGTCTGTGCTGGCTCAGCGCTGTCGCAGCTGAGAGATCTGTACTCAGGCCTCCCCTTCTGGAACATGCGGGGGTCCTCCTTGGAGTTGTGCACCTCCCATTTTTCCTTCTCTGCTTCCTCCTTGTACAGTGTGGCCAGGATGGTCTGTTCCAGGAGTGTATTGGACTTGGGCTTGGGCAGGGCATTCCTGACGGGTGGCAAAGCTTGGGAAGCGGCAGGAGGGAATGTGTGAGGAGCCTGCGTGGTGCCAGGGCCGGTGAACGTGTCACTGAGGGCCTGGCTGCTGTCCCTGTCCACGCGCTGCTGGGAGCCAGCCCTGCCTTTGGCATAGGCAGCTGGATTATACAACACTCTGTAGTCCTGTGGCTTCAGCAGCTGGATTGTAGCCCCGGATTCGGTCCCAGTGTTGGCTGCCCCTGGTTTATCGTGTTTTTCCTTCTTGCTTTTGCTGCTCCCATGCTCGGCCTTGCGCTTGGCTGTGGTCGAAAACGCTGTCACCCTGCTCAGCCTTGGGAATCTTCGGCACATTAGCACCGTAGCCATGGATCTCAACTTACTGGGGCTCAGAACTGCTTCCAGGTACTGAAAAAAGGGCAGACGGAGAGTGAGTGGCCTCCACCTCACAGGCGGCACGTTTTTAATCAATCCTTTATGCTACTGAAGGGGAGGCGGCGCCGGTGCCTCCCCTGGCCAGGGCAGCTGGATCCCGGCAAAGCCACTATGGAACGTCACCTCACGCAAAGGCAGCTCAGGATGAGCACCCAGGTGACCTGGGCTTGGAGTAGAAGGCAGTCAGGGCATGACCTGCTACTGAGCAGACACAAGAAACCTGGCACAGCCTAGGAGAGTTAAGAAAAAAATCATCATTTTTTCATTCTTAAGAGACTCAAGCTGCTTTTCTTTCATTCTGAACAGTGAAAACGTGTTTTTGCAGTAGAGCTGCGGCTTCAAAAGACTTTATGTGTTCAAGCAGAGCATTCTGCTGCTTTGGCCATCATGGTCTGAATCACTGACCACCACCTGAGAAGTTGTCCAGATATCCAGGGTGCCACACAGCCCTTTGCACCTGGAGACAGGATGTGGAGCAAAGTCTCCACCAAACCAGTGCAGAGAGTGAAAACTAGACCAGAACCTGCAGGTGGAGATTGGAGGAAAGAAGAAACGTGGCCCAGAGCAAAGCAAGGGAAGAGCAGGGGAGAAGTAACACAAATCATTATGTGATGCTACATCCCAGGCTGAGAACCGGGGGGAACAGAGCTTTAAGCTTCAGATTTGGGAGCGTCTCCTGGAGTTTTAGAGTACAGCAGGTTTAAAAATGGCTGGTGCCTTCCTAACTCCTGCCTAAAGCAGCTACAGCTCAGAGGGTGAGGATGAGAAATCCGTAGGAGTCCAGCTGGGTGCTGCCAGCCTGCACTGGCTGCCAAACGAGCCCTGTTTACCACGATTCAGATGCTGATTAAAAAATAAAGCACCAGGTCAATGCTGCGTAGCAAATCCTTATCCCACCCAAATACCCACCACACAGGTGTTATCCACTTCCTCAAAATCCCTCCTCAGCACCACAGGGAGCTGGGTAATCAGGAAAGCCAAGGCCTGGCAGAGACGTTGCCACTGCAACGCGCTTTGTGCTCCCCACATGGGGAAATAAATCCTCACGGACACCCCTCAGAGCTCTGCTTGTATCCACGGCTTCCTGACCAGGGATGGAGCAAGATGTGGGATCAGAGCAGGCAAACTCAGTTTTGCAGCAGCAGAATGGACACTTTGGGGCAGAAGAGGTGGGGTGAAGCACGGGTTTGGGGTGTGTGAGCAAGACAGTGGGATGGGGCCTCACGAGCAGCTCTGGCTGAGAATAAGCTGGATTTTTTTGGAGTATAAGGATCCCCATGTCTCACATGATCCAGGGACACCTTCCACTATCTCAGGTTGCTCCAAGCCCTGTCCAACCTGGTCTTGGACACTTCCAGGGATGGGACAAGCGACAGCTTCTCTGGGAAACCTGAGAAGCAAACGAGGACATCTCGCATCCTCTGCTCCATGGACAGAGCTTGCAGGCAGCAAACACCAGAGAGGGAGGAGAAGCTGCTGGAGCAGAAACCACCCCAGCAGAGAGGTGAAAAAACCAACTGGGCTGGAGAACAAGAGACTCTGGTGGGTTTGGGGGAAAGGGAAGGCAAACTGAAATGTAGATTTGTGGAGACAGCCACACAAGGACGAGGGTACAAGAGAGGCCACTGTGCTTTTGAGATGATCAGTAAATATTATGAGCTGCTCAACAGCCCACCAGGCACCTTATCTGTATCCCCAAACACCCTGAGGCAGCCCCAGGTGCAGATCAGGCTCTGCCCCATAGACTCCAGGCTGTTCCAAGGCCATCACTGTCCCATCCCAGCATGAGAAGTCAAATCGTGCCAGGCAGGAGAGACTCTGCCCCTTCCTGCCTGTCTGGGGAGCAGGGAAAGGAAAAGCCCCCTCAGAAGCTGGACAGAAAAACCCAGCTAAGAGCTGGATTTCAAAGCTGTCCTGTTTAGCTCAAAGGAATGTCTGATAAAATGATCATTCCTGGCTTTCCTGGCTGTGGTGTCCAGCCTGAAGTGGCTGCAGGTGACAGATACTGGAGACAGGGGACAAGGCTCAGCCTGCACCTGGCTGGGGGAAGGAGAAATCCCCTCCAACAGCTCCTTGTCCAGCACCTCACAGAGCTTGGACCATTAGAGGGGCCGGATCAAGCTCCAAAAACCATCTCAAACAAGAGGAACTTTATCCAGGCGAGGTTTTCCCAGAGATTTCCTTGTCTGACTCGACTTTGAGTATCTTTATCTATTTTTCTACTAACAAAACCCAGGTAATTTCTATAAACCGACTTCTCTCTGCTGTGAAAGGTGATACTGCCTAGGAAACCCAGCACTGCTGCTCCCAGAACCCCTCCCAGCAACAGCAGCCCCACTTCAAAGCCAGGGAATCAAAGCCCCGGTGAAGGCTCCGAAGGCGAGCGCCGCGTGCTGCTAAGAATATCCTGCACGGATTGACTGTGGAGCTGTGACACATTTGGGGATCCAGGCAGTGCAGAGAATGCTTCTCTCCTCCTTTGCTTCAAATCCAGCAAGAAAGAGAAGACCACGCACAGCAGAGCAAGGTTGGGATGGGACAAGACAGTTCCAAGCACCCTCAAGGGCAACAGGCTGCTCCAAGTGATTTTTCCATGATGTCGCCCGCCCCCAGCCCAAATCTTTGTGATCTTTCCAGTTTCCACTCCATTTCTCTTCCAGCTCCACCCACACCTTCACTCAATTTGCCTCTCTTCACCTTGAGCAATCGGCCTTCCTTCCTCCCTCCTCCCACCTCCCATCCCAACGCAGCCAAACTCCTTCCCACCTCTGGGCAGGTCTCTCCAGAATTTTCACTTCCAGCAGCTCCAGTGAGCCAGGCAGTTTTGGAGCTGGGCCCTGCAGGCTGGGAATGCCTTTTGAGGAGCTGCTCAAGCATGGAAACAGTTCTGTTTAAGTGTCACAGCTGAGCATCGCTAAACACCTGGGAAAGAACATTCCCAGAGGGATGGCACCCATGCCAGGGGATGTTGGTGCATCCCAAAACGCTGTCAGGGCTTTTGCTCCCTCTGGAACACTCAGAGGGGCTTTTGGAAAGCCCTCACCATGTGCTTCCACCGGCAGCCAAAGGGCAGAGGGAATCTCCTTGGGATGTGAGGGATGAAATGTTGGGGAGAAAACAGCTCGTTTTGGCCAACAGCCTGAAGTGAACTCCTGTGCCTGGGCTGGAGAGGAGAGCAACAGAAAAGGGATTTTCTTCCCCCAACAGGTTATGATGTCAGGGCACAAAATTGTCACTTTTTTACTTTTTTGTGCTTTTTTCTTCTTTTCTAAGATCACAGAATTACGGAATGGTTTGGGTGGGAAGGGACCATAAAGCCCAGCTCATTCCACCCCCTGCCATGGGCAGGGACATCTTCCACCATCCCAGCTGGCTCCAAGCCCTGTCCAACCTGGTCTTGGACACTTCCAGGGATCCAGGGGCAGCCACAGCTTCTCTGGGCACCCTGTGCCAGGGCCTCACCTCCCTCACAGCCTGAAATTCCTTCCCAATATCCCATCCATCCCTGCCCTCTGGCAATTTGAAGCCATTCCCTGTGTCCTGTCCCTCCATCCCTTGTCCCTCTCCAGCTCTCCTGGAGCCCTTTTAGGCCCTGCAAGGGGCTCTGAGCTCTCCCCGGAGCCTTCTCTTCTCCAGGTGAGCACCCCCAGCTCTCCAGCCTGGCTCCAGAGCAGAGGGGCTCCAGCTCTCGGAGCAGCTCCGTGCAATTCCCTTCTCCCGGGGCTCCAGGGCAGCACCGGGGGCAGGGCTGGAAGCCCCGGTCCCTCCACTCGCCCCTATGGCTGCACCTACAGACACATAATACACACATATAAATATGCACACACACACATATATATATAAATACACATACACATAGATGTTATATGGGGCAATGCAGCCCAGGGCAGGACGAGGGCGGCCCCGCCAGCTGAGGGGGTGGCGCGGGCAGGGGGCAGAGGACAGGGACAAGGGAAGAGGAAGGGGAACGGGGATGGGAACGGGGATGAGAACGGGAAGGAACAGGCACGGGAAGGGGCCGGGACTCACCGGGGCCGCTCCGGGGCCGCTCCGGGGCCGCTCCGGCTCCGCCGCCGCCGCCGCCTCCTCCTTCCCCCTTCGCCTCCTCCCGCCGCTTCCGGTCGCGCGGCGGTGACGCCACTTCCGGCTCCCAGCGCGCGCGCGCGCGCGGCCGGCGGGTGGCGCCAACGGCTCGCGGCGCAGCCCCCTCGGCGCGCCCACGTGATGCGAGGTCACGTGGCAGCGCGAAGTCACGTGGGCGCCGCCATGGCGGGGGCGGGGCCGCGGCTGAGGCGCCGTGGCCGCCCCGCGGCTCCGGGGCCCTGGGATCCGCCGGACACGGGTCCCGACCCGGCTCCCCGGCAGCCCGAAGTGATGCCTTAGGTTTTAACTTTGATATTTTCCAAGCCCTGCGCTGCCCAGTGTGTAACTCTGAAGTTTCGTGTGGCCCGTCAGCTGCTGTTCTCCCATGCTGGTTAGACATAACAAACCTCTCTAGGTTTGCTCTTCAAGGACACCTTGATTGTCCCAGGCCCCAAAATGTGTAAACTAAAACCTAGAGGAGGGGCAAACTTGGGGTAATGCCATCATGAACTGAGGTTATAATTGGAGAATTAACCCTGGTATGCAAATGAACCAAACTTATAAAAGGGTGAAGAACCCGTGACCCAGGGTCCATCTTGGGTGTGGCCTTTTGACTGCCCAGGGTGAGCCTCTGAGGGCCCTTCAAATAAATACCTACTTTTATTCTCTTATTCTTGTCCAGTCTCTGTTTTTAGGTGGCCACCTCAAGGCATCAGAAAGGGAGCTGCGGTGGCCACCTGTGCCAATGCCTCACCACCCTCCTGGCACAGATTCCCCAGAGAAGCTGTGGCTGCCCCTGGATCCCTGGAAGTGCCCAAGGCCAGGCTGGATGGGGCTTGGAGCAACCTGGGCTAGTGGAAGGTGTCCCTGCCCATGGCAGGGGGTTGGAACAAGATGTTTTTTGTGGTGCTTTCCATCCCAAACCATTCCGTAGCTCTGTGAGTCTGTGATTACAGGACACCCTTTGGTCTGCAGGAACCCACTGGGAGCCAGCACACCCAGGGATGTCCTTTTTGTGTCCCCAGAGAGGCACCACCCCCTCGCTGGTGTGGGTTGGGGTTGTGAGTGGGGTGTGTGGGAGGCTCCTGTCTGAGCTGACACCCATCACTGCAGCTGTCCCAGGAGAACAGGGGGGATTCAGGTCACCGTGGACCTGTGAAGGTCTGGCCTGAGCCCCTGCTCCCGCTGGACCACTCAGAGCCCATTGGCCAGGGCTGTGTCCACCCAGATTCTGAGTATTGCCAATAATTACGGCTCCACTGTTCCCAGAAATCTCTCTCCTGTCCACTGCAGGCTTTCAGCACTGACAAACTAATTAAATATGGCCTTGAGCCTTACTTAGCACTTGTGTCCCTTCCTAATATTCCTACCAGGTGGAATTCCTGTCCACCTCTCCCTTTTATTCCCTGGCAGGTGAGGAGATCCCGTTTTCAGGAGGCTGCAGGGGTCTGGAGGAGAGCCACGCTGGCTGGTGGCACCTCAGGCTTTAAACCTGAGGGAACTCAGGGAATCCCTGACTCCCTTTGCCCTGGGAGGCACCAGCTTTGTCACCAGAGGGCAGGAGACCTCGCTAATGAAGCTGCAATCGGGAAAAGTGCTGGAATTGTTGGGTTTTTAAAGAGAAACAACGTTTATGTGTTGCTTTTAGTGACGCTGACCAAGCAGTAGGGTGGGATTCATTTGAGTGAAAACCTGCAGGAGGTTTTGGACATGGTGTGACCTCCCTGGTTGTGAGGGAAGGTTGGATGGACGTCGGCCTGGGGCCTGCATCCAAATCCTCACCCCAAACATCTGGGATCCAACACAAATTTGGATGCATTTTGAGTGTTTTCCGCTCCTTCAGCCACGTGAAGGGCTCATGCTGGGGAAATCAGGGAACTCCTGGAGATGCTCTGGTGGGGGATGTGGTTGTTCCAGGTGAGGGCTTGGGATGGGAGGGAATTGCCTTCCCACCACTGCAGCTGCATTGGAGGGTGCTGGTACATCCAGTGTGAAGCTTTCCTTCCAGTTCCCCAGCCCAGCTGTGCCTCCATCTCCAAAACCCCCTTGGTTCTCACCCCTTCTCCCGCCTGCAACACAACCAAACAAGCCACGCAGTCCTGTTTTTAAAACGGGGCCTTTCTCCATTTTATTTTGCCCAATAAAAATCCTTCACAGTCAGGTCGAGAGAGGAGAGTTGGAGATACGTATACATATAGATCTGCATGTCTATTTATATATATACATACCTCTGTACAGATATATTTGTATATTCACCGTAGAAAATGGCAAAGGCAGTAGCTCTTCACATCTGGGTAACCCAAAGGGAACATACAACAGACCAGCAGGGAAGTGGGAAGTGTGGTAGAGTTTTAACAAGAACCTCTGAAACAGATACACCTTTGCTGTACAAAAATCCCAGAATGCTGCGTGTTACCTCTTTTTCCCTTTTTTCTTTTTTTTTTTTTCTTTTTTTGTTCAACCTCTTGTCTTTAAACACACTTAAACCAGAGGCCAAGTCAAGACAACGGTGTTTGGGAGTGACCACGTGGACAGGAGAGACACCCGACTTTATGGAGTTCTTTTTAAATTTTTATTATTTTTTAAAGTATATATATATATATATTTATATATATATAATTTTTAATATTTTTTTTGGGTTTTGGTTTTTTTTTAAGATTTTTTTTTTCTTTTTTTCTTTTTTTTTTTTTGCAAAGTTGAGACGCAGTTCGGAGAACCGGCAACAGTCGACGCAGAAACAGAACAGTAACGGAGTCGAGTTCAGAACACTTCTGGTTTGAATTCACAGTCAGAGGAGAGAGAGAGAGAGAGAGAGAGAGAAGGAGAGAGACACCGAGGCGTCAGGAAACGAGAGGGAAGAAAGCACAAGGCTGGGATTGAATTTACAGTCGGGGAGGTCCGGAATGGGACGAGGGGTCTCACGCAGGAGGTCCTGCAGAGGGGCACGGCCCGGCGCCGGTGGAGCTCCTCTTATTGCTGGTGAAGTCGGACAGCAGCCTCGCCCAACCCGCCCTCCTCCCCGCGGGGAGCCGGGGTTTGGGGGGACAGCGATGGATCTGCTGGAGAACGGACGACTCAGCGACGTGCATCGGTTTGGGGCGAGGAAAACCCTCCCCAGCGTGGTGGTGCCCGGAGCGAGGCCAAGGCCAGGGCGGCTCCTCTGGGCTCACAGCGATTACCAGGTCCCGGAGAGTGCAAACGAAGACACCTTGGAGGAGCCCCGGTCCCTGGCTCTGCGGGGACACGGCTGCCTGGGAAGGGACTGCATAGACACATTGGCCGGGTGTGCAGCATTGGGTGGTGCTGGGACGCTCCTGCGCTGGTGCCGGAGCTCTGCCCGCACGTGTTCTGCTCCTTTCAGTCAGAGGAAAGGGGGAAAAGGGAGCCTTCCCCTCCGAGCCTGGCTCTCAGGAATGGCAGAGCCACGGTGTCCCACTGGTTGTCACCGAACGTGGCTCCGTGAGCTCAGACACCCCAGTGGCTCCCGCATGGAGAAGACCCGCTGCAGGGACCCAGTGACAGCCGTGGGATGGGCACCAGGAGAGGATGGGCCACACCTCCTGGCCACCCAGGCTGGTGGCCTGCTGGGTGTGGGAAGCTTTGGACTCTCCGGATAAACGGGGCCACCAAGCTCAGAACGCTGTGGTCATTTAGAGCCAGACTGGACCTCGCATCCCTTTCCGAAGGAGTTGAGCCCGGGGCTGGAGCTGTGAAGGTATTCACGGGAATGTTGGCTTGCCTGCAGGTGTCAGAGTTGGGAAGAGTCCCTTTTAAATCTCCCTGGAAAAACCTATTGCTTTGGGACAGAAAGCAGAGACTTCCTGCCAGAGAAAATAGATCTGTGAAAGAGCTGTGGAGACACGGCCTGGTCCCAGGCTCCAGACCTGACACAATCCCCTTTACTGGGAGAACCAGGGAAGAGGATTATCCTGAAAATACAGGCGCTTGGTGCTGACAGCAGTTGCACTGCCAGCATGGAACATCCTACTGGGAAACCAACACCTGCAAAAAGCTGGATGTGATCCCAACCCCTCGATACACTGTGGGGTCCTGCATGTCCCTATGGACCTCAAAGACCCTCAGACCCCTGATTTTCCAGAAGGTGGAAGGACCAGGGAGCCCCAGAGCTGGGTGTTGATGGTGTAAATCCCCCGTGCAATGATCCCATGGGATTGCAGGCCATGGGAATGTCCTTCAGCAGGAAGCCAGGTTGTCCTTGGAGGTAAAGCAGGGCTGATGGAGGTGCCATGGGAATGTCAGAGAGGAGGGGATCAGTGTTCTGGAAAGCTCCTGAGAGCAGGGTTGGGATAACCCATTCTCAGTGGGGGCTGCAGCTCCAGCTTGTCCAGATGGGAGATGGGAGAGTACTGGGACAGGCACTGACTGCTCCAATGGGATGGGAATTATCTAAAAGGAGGCAGGAGAGCCTGGAGAGCTGGAGCAGAGGAGTAGCAGGGCACAGGCAACACATGAACAGATCTTTAGCAAGGGGTCTTGGTGATCAGTAAATTATAAAGGGGTTTCAAGGCTTAAGCTGAAGGTTTGGGTTAAACTGACAGCGAGTTGGGCTCTCTCCCATCCCAGGAATGGTGTGGAGAAGGCTGAGCACAGCTGGGGAGCAGAGGCACAGTGAGAGGCATCTGCCCGAGGCCCAGACCCACCTGAACACCCACCTGCAGGAGCACAGATCTCCCACCGGCCTCCTGCCAGGTCCAGGAGCCTTCATGGAGCAAAGGTGGGCGGAGATGCCTTCAGCACCCCGAGCAGGTGAAGCGAAGAACATTCTGCCTTCACCTTGCAAGTTGTTTCCTTGATAAGGAGGGTGCTGAGGATGCCCTGGGGTGAGCTGGGGAGAGGACACCACGGGGGCAGCCAGCAGGACCACCAGCTCTCAGGACGCTCATTTTCCTGGGCAATTCCCACTGAGCCAGAACAATTGACTGGACCCTGTAGTGATGTCTGCTGCTAGAGGAGACCTATTGCTCTGAAGACAAGAGGCATGAAGTTGCCTGAAGACAAGAGGATGCATGGCTTGGCATGCATCCTCTCTTCTCCTCAAGAAGAAAGGGAATGGCATCCATCCCAGCTCCTAGGGACAGCCCCTGGTCCACATTCTCCACGGGAAATGTGTGGAGCTAATTGGTATGGCTGTGGAGGATGTTGGTGTAACCAGCTGGGAATGATCACCTCAACCAGGAACTCCTTTCTATCCTGTCCTATCTCGCACAGGAAAGGCCCTGCAAACATTCCCAGGTGGGACACGGGGAAATCATGCCCCCTGCCAGCTTTCATCCACCTTTTCCAGCCCACACCGGCCTCAACTCTCCCCAGGGAAGCCGGGATGCAGCTCCAAGCATGCAGCCCAGCGTTCTCCGGAGATCTTTGGTCATGTTGCTCGTGAGCTCGCTGCCTTGAGCGAGCTATAAAGTGCCACTGCAAGGGGCAGGAGGGGAGCAGGATGGTCCTTTCCATGGGCAGAGCTCAGGGGGGACACCTCTGGGAGCCACTGTCTGCATGGAGTCTGGGTGTGATACCAGAGGGGCAGAGGGGACTTCAGCCTTAACCAGGGGGCAATTGCAAACCTGGCTCAGGGAGACAGCAAGCATCAAAGCAGGACAGAGTGACACCAGGCTGAGCTAATCCCAGGTGGATTGCTTTCCTGGGAGGTGCTGAAGCCCTGATTCCCGCTGCAGCCAGGCACAGGTCGGGGTGCTGAGCACCCCGTGTGCAGCACGCAGCGCTCGGCCCCACTCACCAACAGAGAAGCCACAGAGCCTTCTTGTCTCCATTTAATCATCAACATACAGAGCCGGGCTCTTATTTACATCCAAGTACACTTCTCTCTGTACAACAGCATAAGAGCAACAGTTCCATTCCTCTCTGGAGCGTGGAAACCTGGAGGTGAGTGACCACCACCAGTGACAGCAGGATTGGGGTCACCGGCTGCCACCAGACTGGCAGGAGCTGAGTGGAACTGTGTGAGGCACAACAACATGCCCTGGTTGTGGTGTTCACCCTGGGGGTGAGAGGGGAGTGCTGGAATTAGCTGGAATTAGTGCTGGAATGGTGGTGGAGCAAAGCAGCCCCGCTCACAGCAGAGTAAGACCTTCCCTGGCACCAGGACAACTTGCTTAGCCCACATTCTCATGGATGGAAGCTGCTGGAGCTGATCAGTGTCCTCTCCTCTATTTATTGTGTGGATGTGCTTGGAGCATGGCTGGGCTCTGTACATGGGATCCTGTGACACCAGAGGTGCTCCAGGACTTCCCACCACTGGCCTGGCTCTCAAAAATCTTGGCTCATATCACCCAGCTGCAGCTGTCAGGCATCCCAGAGCATCTCTAATGACTGTGGACCCCATGCGTGGGCAACTGAGCTGACACCCTCGTGGCCATAGCTTGTGGTGGTCGCCAGTGGCAAGTTAGAGAGGATTTTGGGGGCAGGACTTGTAGAATGACATATGAGCCAGGACATCACGCTGAATTCCACTAGCTCCAAGGTGGAGGAGAGAGCTGGGGGATGGTCAAGCCCAAACTCTGGGTGGAGTTCCATGGGACAGAAACAATTCATCAGCCCTGCCTGAGCCTCCAAGAGACACGCTGTCAGCCTCCTTGACCATTCCCAGGATATGTCACCCAAACGCCAGCCTGGTACCCCTTGGCTGTCCTAATCCAGGGCTAAGACCCCAGAGCCTCAACAAAGCTTTTGATGGGAGATTTCATCAACTTGTGGAAGTGTTAAGATCTGGAAGGAGCCAGGTGAGTTCCCACCTGGGCACAAACAACAGGAATCCAGGTGTCCCACCATCATTTTGCGCCGTCTTTGCTGAGCAAAGGGCTGGCACAGGGGAGACAACTTGATGGGGAGCAGGACACCCAGTTGTGGGGAGGAATCCTGAAGCACAGGAATCCTTTGTGGCAGTTTGGCTCCCAAAACCATCTGTATTTTCTGTCACCGTAGCACAGGTGGGGTGGTTTCGGCAGGACGGCCAGGTGCTTGGGGGATCCTGGGAGAATCCCGAGAGAGGGAAAACCAGCAGCAGCAGCAGAGTGTCTTAATAGGGGTCTGCAAGGCTCTGTCCTCCAGGGAATGTCCACAGTCGAGGTCTCTGACATATGGATTGAAACTCTGGATCGATGTGATGCAGTGAAGAAGGTGGAGGGAGTGGGCCTTTCCTCCTCCGAGGTGAAAAATCTTCACAGGCACAGACACCACACACCTGCTTTGGATAGAAGGACAACGTGGGCTTCTCTGATGTGAAAAGAAAGCTGAGATGGTGGATTGGAGACCTCCAACCCTGACAGTGTGGGATGTTTGACTCTGTCTCGAAGGCCTGGAGTATGACATGGAGGAAGCTCCATGTAGATGTGTCCCTGGGCATGGCAAAGTCTGCTGCTGGGTGGCACTGGCAGGCAGCTGCACTCCTTCCTCGGTGAGGTGCACGGGCTGATGTCCAAGAGTGCTGGAGCATCTTCAGGATTCGCAGTGGGGCTGTTCCCCACTCCCATCAGGAGTCAGACCTGACCTAATCCTCCTTTTATGGCTGGTTCTGGGAGAGGGGCTTAGCCTGAGCTGCCCCTGTGTTTTCCATGAGTTATGTCTTCCTCCAGGTTGAAAGACATGGGCAGAAGTGGTGGGAAAAGACAGGAACCATCAGCTGGGATCTTGAAATGCCCTGGTCTTGTTGTACATCTCCATTTTCAATGGCCCCAGGGATCTCTGGCAGCCACCACCAGCTCCTGGCCAGTAGCTCTGCCTGATGACGTGGGCTGGTGGGACTAACTGCAGTCTCCACCCTTTGCTCAGTCTGGAGCTCACCACAACAATATTTATTCTCAAATTGAAGGTCAGACCCGGTCATGAACAGGGGAGCTTTGGGGAGACAGAACATGGAAAATGTGCAGGCTTTTGTTTGGAAGGTCTTCAGCCCCTCAATGCCTCGAGGTTCTTCCGTGGTATGCACATGAAATGTGATCTGGCCAAACTCTCCCTGGAGTCACCTCACGGACATTTCAAGACGTCCCAGTGCTAAATCTAACTTTTCTCTTCTAGCTTCTCCCCAGGACAAAGAGCCAAAATCCCCACTCCTATTGATCCTTTGGCCACCGCCCAGTCAGTGCGAACTCCACTTTGCGACATTTTTCTTCTCTTTATTGTGACTCGGGGTAGAAAATTATCCATGACAGGAAGGACTGAGCTCGCTTTGCCCACGCTTTCAAGCGGAATGCCGGGTTTTGCTGCCTCGGTGACTGTGCACGTAGGATTTGGTTTATGGTTCTACCAGGGCGTAAGCACTTGCGTGATTTTAAGCGTTTCCCCCTCTTATGACTTCTTTCATGCTCAGGGTTAGTAGCTGAGTATTTTCTTGAGCTAGGCCTGCGTTATCTCCATCCCTGGAGTGTGGGATGCCCCGTGGGATGGCTGTGGGCGCTGTTTGGAATGGCTCTACTGAAGGCTGACCGTTGCAATCCAGCCGTGATGCTGCTGTGCCTCCACTGCAACTCCTGAGTGAGGCTCTAGTGCTGTTTTTAAGCAGACCCTGGACCAAGAGAGTGCACCAAGGTGTCACTCGTTTGGGGACAGGGTGGCACAATTGCCCACTTTTGGGGCAGATTGCTAAAGCTTCAGTTTGCATAAACATCCCATGGGTTTGGAGGCTTCCCCAAACCTCGGTTACATTGACTTTGGGAAGTAAGAGGGCTCTTGGGAAGGAAAACTAGCTTGGATTTCCAAGCTTTTTTCTTGCTGTAGCCAGCTTGGGTATAGAGTAAGAGTAAGGGGACCAAGGCAGAGGTGGGAGGGTATTTCTGCTCCTGGGCTTGGTCACAACCCGGGAGAGGAGTGGAACTGCAGGAGGAAACCACAAGGAAGTGAAAACGCAGCATTATGTTAAGCTCTGCTGAGCCTCCAGAGAGGCTCCTGCTGGGACATCATTCCTTGTTGGCTTCTGTTACCAGGACAGGCTCATCCTGCTCCTCAAGGATGTCCTAACCTCTTGCAACCAGGGCAAGAGGGAGTCGTCTGGTAGAGATATGTCTGGTTTCACTGAAATCAGTGGCCAAGCTCGCACTGACTTCACTAAGACCACTGTCTAGACAGGATACTTGATGCAGAACACTTGAGTTTGCTCGTGATCCCGAGAGCTTTGCTCCATTAGCCAATGTGGCTAAAAACGTCCTGGAAAAAATAAACCCCAAAAAAACAACAAACCTGCCACTTTGAACTGTTTCGCTGCACGTAAATGAGTGGAAAACCAAAGAAACTGAATACAACCCTCCAAAACAACCAACCGAAGAGGGTGAATTGTAGGAGAGGGGGTGGCAGCCTCTAGTGAAGTAACAGTCAGGGCAGATTACGAAAGAGCCAATTGACCCTCACCAGCTCTACTAGGAAAAAACCCAGACGAGATGTCGCATTATCGATAGAAAACCAACGCACATCCACAGTTATTTTACCTACAGAGCACAGAAGTGGAGAGTAAGGGTGATGGAGCCTGGTGGGAGCACGCTCACACTGCTCCAGCGGGAGCGCATTATCCTTCGGAAGATCACTGGCTTGAGTAGGTAGTACATGCACAGCAATAAAAAATTCCTTTGCGTCGCCTCGGTCCCTCCTCAGATCTCGGTGGACTCTATTCGCTCGAGTCTGGAGGGAGTCCATGTCTTCTTCTCCTCGGTGTGCGGGGGGCTGGTGGTCTTTGTGTTCATCTCGTTGACCTTGTGCTCCAGGAGCTGGTTCTTCTGGTACATCTCCACGTAGTTCAGCTGCAGCTGCTTCTGGTACTTGATGACTTTCTCCTTCTCCTCCTGCCACGTGCGCCGCTCCTCCTCGAAGTCCATCACCTGCTGCTCCCGCTGCTGCCGCTCCAGCTTCAGCTCCGTCTGGAGCCGCTCCACCTCCCTGCGCAGGGTGTTCACGCTGTCCTCGCTCTGCCGCTGCATCTTGGCCTCGTCGCTCTCGCAGGCCAGCGGGTCCCGCAGCTTCTCCCCGAGGTCCCCGCCAAAAGGCCCCGCAGGTCCCATGCTGGCAAGTGTCCGCTTCAGGCCGGAGACCTCCAGCTCACAGTGGTTCAGCTTTTCCCTCAGCACCTGGACCTCGCTCATCTTCCGCTGCAGCTCGCTCTCGCAGATCTCCAGGTTGACGCTCTTGGAGCTGTAGGAGTCCTTCAGGGTGAGGATCTGCTCCTCTTTCTCCCGTAGGAAGTTCTTACCTTCCTTGAGCTGCGACCGCAGTCCCACGATCTCGTTGAGCTTCTGGGAGACGTCGGCTTGGGAGTCCTTCAGCTGCTGCTTGAGCAGGGAGATCTCACCTGCCTTCTGGCAAACCTGTGGGGAGAGCACCCGTGAGGCTGGCAGATGGCATCGAGGAGCTGCTTGTCCCTGGCACTGCCCGTGAAACAACCCTGCTCATGGACCCAGCCTTCACCAGGACCCAGACCATGCCACAGACCTCTGTGTTTTTTCCTGGCTCTCAGGGACCTGATGCTGTTTCCAGCTGGAGCTGCCCAAACAGCCAAGCCCAGTGCTGCGGTCCCCACCAGCAATGCTTCCCTCCTGCCTTCATCTTACTCCCCCACCCACAAACCCGCGGTGCTCAATCCCAAACCTTCTCAGCTGGAGTTTTCCCACAAAGTTTACCTCAATGGCATCTGGACCTTGAGCAAGTCTGAGACAGAAACATCTCAGACCCAGAGACCACCCGGTTTCTCCCCAAGACCTGGGAGCATTGGACAGGAGGCAGATAAGTAGACTTTACTTACTCATCCTATGATGCCTTCCTTCCCAAAGACTCCTAAAGAACCCTGGAAGTGCTCAAAGCCACATTGGATGGGACTTGGAGCAACCTGGTCTAGTGGAAGGTGTCCCTGCCCATGGCAGGGACGTGGAACTGGATGGTCTTTAAGGTCCCTTAAAAGACCTGGGCAGAACTGCTGGTCAAAGGAGGGACAATGCAGTCTGCTCGTTCTGGGATTTATCCTGCAGAGGTTTTACAACAAGTCTGTAATGATCTCTGCTGAACATCTGCAAATGGCACATTTCAGAGCCTAATTAATCCCAGCTTCATTTACTTTCCATCAGGATTAACAGAATACGGTCTTCTTGATTCTACAGCTATGTTTTGCCTCTGCACTCTTAATAAATTTAAAGTTTCTAGCCTGTGCATGGAAGGATTAAAATTCTTCACATGATCAAGTTGAAAAAAAAAGGTATGTTAGGAGTGGCTATACAAACAGACCTTGATAAAATGTTCTAAAAATAGAAACAGTAGGAAAAAGTTATGTAGGACTCAACAGGAGAACTAGAAAGAGGAATTTGCCTTTCTAAGAGAGATAAACTTATTAACAACTGAAAACAGTGTGTTACAATGGAAAGCATGAGGTAGACATGGCTGTCGATATCATTTTTATCTCAGTCGCTTTTATATCTTCAATTTAAAAAAATCAAATATCTGAAAAGCAGTTTCAAGGTTTGCCCAAATGCAAATAGTAAAAGAATTTAATTAAAATAGACTTAAGCCCATTTTTGGCAGGCACAAGTACCTGTGTGGAAAGACCTGTGTTCCCTGAAACTGGATTTGAATGTCATGACTTGGAGTGACTGTGAAGTCAAATTATTAACCAGTACAGGGGGGTGTGCACAGAAGGTTGTGCTTATTTTAGCTTAATTGAAATCAACAGGCCTGGAACTCAGACAAGTGAGGTGACAAGTGTCACCTGTTACCTGGAGGCCACCAACCCATGGCTGTTACCTGTGGGCTCCACTTAGGGCACGTGGGAGGTACTTTGGGTCCCCAGACCCCGCGACGGAAACCTCACTCAAGGTCTGTTACAACAACGCTCTTACCTCCCACTTGGTCTCTTCAATCTTAGGGAGAAACTCAGCCTGCTCCTTCTTGAAAGCCACAAATTTCTTCTCCAGCTCCTCTCGTTGCTGGAGGAGTTGTCCCATGTCATCCTGGAGTTTTTTTTTCTCCTGCTGGAGCTTGAAGATTTGGAGCTGCAAAGCCTGCTGAGCCCGCTGCGCCTTTTTGGAGACCTGCTGCAACTTGTTGGCATAGTTCTGCCTCAAGTCCTCCATCTCCCTCTCCCAGATCTTCTGCTTCTCCTCGAACACCTGGAAGATGGCCGCCTCGCTCTTGTCCAAGTTCCTCCGCATCTGGAGCACCTCCTGCTCCTTCTCCCACAGCCGGTCCTCCAGGTCCTGGATGATGTCGTCGGTCGAGGGCGAGTGGAAAGGCATCGTTTCGTTGAGATGGTTCAGTCTGTTGAAGGACGAGGTGCTCTTGCTCGAGGACCGCCCGCTGTCTGAGGTAGATATCCCGTTGTATCCCACGATGTTCTTCTCCACGTAGGTGGTCCCGATGCGGTTGATGTGGCTCGTGGAGGCGCTCATGGGGCCCACGTGCTGGCTGTAGCCCGTCCCGTAGGTGGGCAGGCTCGTTAGCGAGTTACGGCCCGAATCCGAGAGCCCCCCCCCTTGGTTTGTAGTCCTGTTAAGGCTGCTCTTGTCGAGTCCACCCTTGGGTGCGGACGGGCTATTGCTGTTGGCATGGTTCAAGCTCTTTCTGTTCTCTGCCATCCCGTTGCTCTGCGGCGGGCAGAGGTTCTGCATGGAATGGAAGTTTTTAGGAACTACTGGTTTAAAGGCTGAGGGTCTAACTAAGGGCTCATTGCTCTGCAAAAAGGAAAAAGGACCACGCATCAAACACAGCAGGAGGCTCGGTAACACACAAAAGAGACACGTTGGCACAGGGTGGGGCTGATGCAGCTTGGGCTGGCTCCTTATCCCACCTTGGTACACCCTGGACCATTTGAGGTTGCACATGAGGGACCTGTGGTCACTCATAGGGCAACACTTTGCCTTCCCTTGCCCCAGCTGAAAGGAAATCATTTTAACGTATCCCAAACCTGCGTGATTTTTGCCCAGAATACTCCTTGGGTTCTCTCAGTGCTCTTTACAAGGAGGGCCACCCTTTGCTTACCAGACCTGACCAAAATAACTCTAATTTTGGCTGATTATATTTCTAGCCTTGAGGTTGCATTGCCCTTTTGCTGAAAGCTGAATCGAAGCCTTGGATTAGCTGCCCTTTTGCCTCAGGAGCACCACATCTCCCCGCTGCCAGCAGTGACCTGTGCCTGTGGGGACCTCGTGTCCTGCTTATCCTCAGACAGGAGCAGGTAGGAGCTGTGACCCCAGCAGTGACACCAGGCAAGGAACATGCTGGAGCTGCTCTTCATTTGAAATTTGTGTTTTCTGTGGGCCTAAGCAGTGCTGGGGGACAATGGACCACAGCCATAAGGGATTTGGAAAGGATTTTAAAGCCTTGCACATTCCTCTCCCCATCAATGCACCATTAAAAACAAAATTTTCCTTAAAATGGGATTGAGTCTGCCCTACTGCAGGTTGGATTTTAGGTGAAAATTAAATGGGAGGAAGCAAAGGTGTTTTGAAAATGCCTTTTAGGAGAAACAGAACAAGCCCCAGTGAATATGTTGGAGGTTGGAGACCAAGTGTGAGACTGAGATGGACTGCAGGGGCTGTTGGATTAACAACCCAGGAGAAAAGGCCACCAAATGCTGCAGAAATAATGCTGGACACAAATTATGGAAGTCACTGGAGCAGAGCAGCAGGCTACAAAAAACACTGCTGGCTCTGGGGCTCTGCTCCTCCAGGCCTGGGAGATTTTGCTCCCTGAAGCCAATATGAGCCATGAGGACTGGGCTGGGCTGGGAGAGAATGTTTACAGGGGTAGTTCCCAAGCCGTGTCCCTCACAAGGGGCACTGGGATTCTGAACAGATGCTCATGGCTTCTTTCAAGCAACAGCTTTAGGTGGCAGTGTGTGGTTAACAACTGCCTATAAAAGGCACAAAACTAAGAGGGGACTCAAATGCTGGACCTACTGAAACTGGAGCCGACTCCAGCTCCCTCCCCATCCTTCAGGGAGGTAGGCACAACATCTCAGGAAAGTTGGAATAGCCAGTGACTTAAATAAAGAGCTGTATGTGGAAGACTTGTGGTCATGCTCTTGGGTTCCTCAAGAACTAACAACCCCCTGGAAAGTCATAAGAATTATATCATCTCTACATAAAAACGTACAAAGTAAGAATGAGAACATAAGGATTGCACCGTTGCCCCAGGCCTCCTGGTCTGTGCTTCCAGAGATGTGCCACGGCCACCCAGCTGCTCCAGGAGGTTCTCACCTGGTCTAGTTTGCCAGAGATTGGCAAAATCTTTGGTGGGTTACTGGGCTCTCGGTACTGGGGAGGCGGCGGCAGGTTCTTCTCGTTGTTGGTGGTCACGTTGCCGCAGATGTCCATCTTCACCTTCTCGCTCTTGCGCAGGTCGCCGTTGATGTAGAGAGAGTTGGAGACTTTCTCCGACTTGTAGGTCTTCTCCTCGCCGGAGTAGCGGTTGGAGATCTCCCGCGTGGAGTAGCCGTTGCGGGGCCCCTCCGTCTGCCGGCCGCTGCTCTGCGTCCGGGTGCCCACGCTCTTCATGGCGAACTCCTGGTCGTTGGCCACTCCGCTGCCCACGCTCCCCATGGCGCTCTTGGGGATGGTCTGGGAATAGCGGGGGGCGAAGCCGTGGAAGTTCTCTGGGCTGGGGTAGGCCGGGTCACTGAGGATGGGCAGCGTCTCTAGCGTGGCCATGGCAGCGTAGGGGTGAGGTGGAGGCACAGCTCAGTGGCACTGGGACAAGGAGGGAAAAGGGTTGTTAAAGAGATGCCTTTTGTCTGCCCTGCCCTTTGCAGATCGAAATCGTGTCCCAGTGATGGCGTTCTCCTGCTCTCTGGGATCCCCAGGTCCCTTGGAGGAGCAGCATTCCCCAAATCCCACCCCCTGCTCTCCAAAGGAGCTCCTAATCTTCTTAATCCAAAAGTTGTGGTTGCCAGGGGAATGGGTTGCATGGATTTTAGTAGGCACAGCTCTACGGCATCGGTGAGACACAACCATTTGCTGTTCCCAAGACTGAACTATTTCTGTCACTTCTCCCAGGTTTGAACCTGTTTGTGTTCCCATGGGGATGGAAGGTCTCCATCCCTGGTCCTGGCTCATCCAAGTGCTCCCTCCAGCACATCCCTTAGGGATGGTATCACAGGGCTTAAACAACACACTTCCCATCTCTTCCTTGGGATTGTTGTTGTTGAACTTGAGTTTTTAAAAAGAAGCTTTTGTCCCGGTGTCATCCTAAATTTTCTTCTAAATATTTATCCCCCTTCTCAATTTGATTCTTACTTAGCCTGTGCCTTGGGTTGGCCAAAACTAGGCCATGGGACATGGTTAACATGCAAATATTGGTTTCAAAAGTTGTCTTTGACCAGGGTTGTCCTGAGACCAATTATCCTTGGGACCAATTCTCATCTATCTAGATGCTTTTCATCAGCTTTTACACAAAGGTGTAAAGTCTTATTTGAGGAAATGGAAGACCCACAACAACTTTTTCTTGGTCACCTCATTGAATAATGGAGAATTTGAACCTGCACCAGCCAAGGATCCCATTACCCAAAGGAAGGGAGAACGTGCACTGCAAATTTTGGATGACTGAACCAAACCTAGAGGAGCAGGGTCAGTAGCTCGTGGACAGCTGTGGACACTCAGCTGACCAGCGTCCACCCAGCCCTCCAGAGTTCATTGACTTGGTCCCCATGGGCCAGAATGGATGCTTTTCTTTTGTCTCAGGCACCCTCAGTTGCAGGTTTTCCAAGATAAACCATCCTTGTAGTGTGAGGACTAAGGCAGGACTTAAGGTCAGTGGGAGGTGCTGTGGTTTCCCTGTGGATGGGATAAAAATAGTTGATGCCCTTTGGAGAAAGGTTCAGGGATGGCAGAGGTCAGGCAGGACCAGCAGGAAGGGGAGATGGAGAAAATCCCCCTTTCAGTGGGGTTTTCCCCCTCCTTGGGGGAGGGATGTTCATTCAGCCCTCCCTGAGTAAAGCAGAAGAGCTGGATTTATTTCCCTGGAGAGCAAGCTGAGGTCGGGAGCTCAGCTCCCATGTGGTGTCTCAGAGGGCCTTGCTATTTGCACTAATAATGGAATGGAAAAAGAATTAAAAAGGTTAAGGCAGGGTCTGTGCTGCTCAACTTTGCTTTTATTAAACTGCATTTCTGGAGGCTTCTCCTCCCCCTTTCCCAGCATCCTGCCCTGTCCAAAGTACAGCCCTAGTGGCACATGGGGCAACTGCTGTGCCAGAGCGAGAGGACACAGAGCTGTTGAGGTGGCGTTTAAGGTCCCTTCCAACCCAACCCATTCTGGGATGTCATGAAGCAACGAGCATTAAGTGAACACTCTGTAGTCCCTGCTAAGGACATCCTGCAGTTTGCACCTCTGTCCTCAGCAGATGATCTCACATCATTCCCTGATGAGAGTCTAAAGACCAGGCAGTAAAGGAGGATCACATGAGCACCTGTGGGGATCCACTACAGTCAAAACAGGAGCGTTTATTGGTGATCAGTGAAAAAACCTCTGCCCGAAGCAAGAAGTGGCAGGGTCTGGTCAAGTATCCAGCATGTGACATTTGGACACGTGTTCCTCCAGTGCTCTGAGCAGCACTCAAAGGCTGGTGACCCCGCCACACCCTAAAGACACTTCCCAGAGAACATCATCACTGACAGCTCATGAGTGCACAATGCCCAGGGGTTAATCCAGGTGCCTGCTCAGGGCCTGGAGAGTGGCTGGGCTGCGGAGCAATGAGGAGGGATGGAGAACACCCACCTGAAGCCTCACTCAACCAACGGTGCCTTTGGATTTTATGAGTCAAGGGAAGACTTTGTCCTGCTAATTTAGGAATAACCTGCTTTTCAGTGACTTTGGGAATCTTTATAGGCTGTGACTTCTTTTTATGGGACACCAGGCACCATGGGAGGGATGTGCTGGAAGGTCTCAGCTCCAGACAAGGAAGTGGCATCGTCTCCTTGCAGTGCTCCCCAGCCAGCAAGGGAGAAATCCAGGTTACTTTTCCCTCACTGGGTAAATTTCACAGTGACATTTGCACATTTACATTGACTCTCTGAGGGCAGCATGAGGTCACTGGAAAGTTTGATCCTTCCAAAAGGAAGAAAAAAAAAAGAAAAAAAAAGGCCAACACAACAACAAGCGTTTTCTTTTAACTGGGAATCATCCAAGAAAATACTCTGAAAAAAACCCTTGTTCTTAGCTTATGTTTACTGCAAACCCGGGATCTGATAAACAGAGCATACAGACAAGTGTTACAAATATGTTATTAAGGAGATTCCAGAAGTGTCAACAGATCCCTGACAGTACAGCTTTGTTTGCCAAAAAGGGCCATTTTTTTTTCTGAGAACAACAACTCTTGGGTTTGTATCTTCTGGCCAGCTCCAGTTCCCAGTCAGGTTTTACATTGGTTGTTCCTCAGCTGAACTGTGAAATCAAATTTTGAGCACAGGAATAGCGTTGCCATGCTCCAGCACAGAGCAGGAGGGTCATTTTTTCTCCTTCCAGGTTTGGAGGAATGTGTGACTAAAAACTTCCCTAGGATATTTCTTCTCCTTAAATCTCATCATCTCTGTGGTGACAGGACAAGGGGGAATGGCTTCAAACTGACAGGGCAGGGTTAGGTGGGATATTGGGAAGAAATTCTTGACTGAGGGTGCCGAGGCCCTGGCACAGGTTGCCCAGGGAATTGTGGCTGCCCCTGGATCCCTGGAAGTGTCCAAGGCCAGGGACAGGGCCTGGAGCAACCTGGGATAGTGGAAGGTGTCCCTGCCCATGGCAGGTTCAAGGTCCCTTCCAAATCAAATTATTCTATGATTCCATGATAACTGCCTGCCTCCCATTGGAATGTGAGCTAAAAGTGGGCGATTCCCAGGGGTGCCGAGCCTGTCCATGAGCACAGGGAGGCTGAGGGAAGATGAATGGTTTGCCTTTGCCAGCATTTCGTTCCCAAGTCCATCCTTTAGAAGGGAAGAAGAGTCACCCTTGAGCATGGCTGGGCTTGGAAGAGACCCCCAAGCCACCTCAGAGGGGCAAAAGTGTCCCCGTGGTTACAGTGGGAACCCGAGCAAAGGGACTTTCTTGCAGACACAAAGAAGGAAACCCCTCCAGAACAAACTCTGAGCTGAGGTCCCATTTCCCAGTATTCCTGTGTTAATAAAAGCTAAAAAGGTTTTCTTTGTCTGCCTGGATTGACTCAAGGCTCCCTTCCTGGGAGGTATCTCCAAATCAAGGGAAGATGCCATATCTCATCAGTACAGTCAACCTTCTCTGACCAGGGATACTGGGAATCCGCACACTCCACATTGCAGCACCTCCCCATCTCATCCAGCTCTTGGCCTCTTGGCCTTTCCTGCAGCAGCCTCTCCTCAGAGACAGCGATATTTTGATGCCTGATGCAGAAAATGTGGGGTGAAATGTCCTTTTCCCCAGCCGTGGTGGGCAAACTGTGCATGTCCACCCCTTTATCAAGGTTTCCTACCACGCCTGCAGCTCCAGGACACTCCTAGATGTTACTGCAGATACAGTAATTTGTAAAATAACAACTGGGTCTTCACACTTGCTCTACCCAAAGGATTCAGCGAATGCCTTCCAGTTAAAAAGAAGAATTGGTCTGAGACAAGCAGCTGAATGGTTAACTACACTAAATTATGGAGGCCTGGCTCTGTTCCTGCCTGAGGAGGTTAATTGTTAACACTCTCCTAACAAAGGCCTTCGGGAGGCAGACATACCTCAGCACCAGTGCCACGGGAGAAGGGCATCAATCATCGGTCTCTGGCACAGAGAGCTCCAGCAAGGAGCCCCAGAGCAAGGCAGGGCCTTGGCACACACACCATGCCAGGCATGTGGCGCTGGCAGCAGGGGCAGCAAAGGCTTCTGAAGGTCAAAAATTCCCCCTCTTGCCAACTGCGGTAACAGGTGTGCCCCTGACCTTCATTAGTCGGGTTTGTTTGCGTCGGCTTTAACGAGCCAGCAATTACTGGCACCGTAAGCCCGTGCTCTGCTCTGTTGTTTTTATAGGGGTAGGACCTACACCTGCCCCGTGTTTAAGGCTCGGGTTGGCTCTGCCAAGGTTGGCAGCGCTGCCAAGGGATTGGTTTGGCTGGAGGAGAAAAAGTCAACACGTCCTGTGGTGGTGGAACAGGTTAGATATGGTGGGAAAAGAATGGCTGTGATACGTTCAGCTTCTTCCAGGAAGATACTTGGGGAGGGAAGGAAAGGACAGGAATGGGTTAGAGGTGAAGACACAGACCCCGTAGGGAGCAAAACCACCTGTGTCCAGTGAGGCATTAACAAGCCCTGGGGAAAAAACCACCACTGAAACCCATGATTTGCAATTGGACTCGTAAAATCGTGGAATCACAGAATTATTCAGGTTGGAAAAGCCCTTTAAGACCATGGAGTCCAACCATTCCAAGGCCACCACTGACCCACATCCCCAAGTGCCACATCCACACGGCTTTTAAATCCCTCCAGGGATGGGGACTCCACCACTGCCCTGGGCAGCTGTGCCAGGGCTGGACAGCCCTTTCCATGAAGAAATTTCCCCTAATATCCAGTCTAAACCTCTCCTGTTTAGAAGCTGTTCCCTCTTGTCCTCTTAGTTTCAAGTGCACGTTTCAGTCACACCCCTCTTCCTCTCCCTCACCTTTCCTTGCACATCACATCCTCCAAAAAGGCCTCTCAGCTACTGCTCTGCCTCCTGTGTGTCATGTGCCACCTCCTTATGGCCGTGCCGGACCCAAACCTGGCTGAGAGCTCCTCCACTGGGATTGATTCAAGAGGCAGGGACACCATGGCTCCCCTCCCACCTGGCTCCAGTGCCCCGGCACCTCCTGTTCTCCTACACCCTTCTCAAGTTGCTCAGTCTGAAGAGGGGAACAGAATGAGCTTTTCTTGTCTCTCACAGGCATTTTTTTCCAGCCCTCAAGTAATTCTTGTGGCTCTTTCCTGCACCTCCTCCAACTCCTTTCCCCCCATCCTGGCTCAGTGGCTGCCAGGTTTTCCTCCACCACTGGAATACGGCACGAACGCACTTGAACCTGTCTGCAAAAACACGCAGATCTCGAGTTTTCAACCACAAGCTTTTTCCACAACCAAAAGCCAAATGAAGTCAGAAGAACAACTCCTGCTCCTTCCCTAGGACACAAACCTCTCTTTTCCCATTTATCCCTGTACTGCAGTTCTTTTTCCCTCACTCAGAGCTAAAAAGCAAACTCAGGAAGGCTGGCTGGAGGGTCAAATAGTGGCAATTTCTTGCAGCCACCCTCAGCCACCTCTTGGGCCATGGGGCTGCTGTGTATCTGCACATTTTCCATCCTTATGTGCAAAGGATTTGTGATTGGATTTACTGTTGGACACAATATCGAGTAACGCGCTCTAGGGCACCCTGCTGGAGCAGGGAGGTTGGACTTGGACAAGCCAGCATGGTAGTCCTGCCTAGGAACATCCAGTTGGGGAAGGTGGGGACCATCCTGACCCTCTGTGACCCTGCCACTTTCCAATTACACCTTTCCCAGCACCTGAGAGCGCTGAGGGGCCTGCACAGGGACCTGCTGCATCCTCTGGATAACTGGGCCCAGTTAAAAGCTGTCAGCCATCCCAGTACAAACCCATTTCTGAGACAGGAGGATCACACTTTGCTTTTCTCTCCTGAAAATGTGGCAGCATCAGGAGGGGGTGTCAGGACTAGGGGCAGGCAGGTCCCAGTTTTGGGGGCTGCGCTTCCTGGGGCTGCTGTGGGAAATAAAAGCGAGCTGGCTTAGAAACATTTCCTTTTCCTTTCCGCCTGCTAATGAGATAATTACAGCCTTTTGTATTCTGGGAAACTACTTTCTCATTATGGGGGCCGCATAAGCTATTTACATAATAAGCCTGAAACAAAAGAGATGAGATGAAAAGACCCAGGCGGCTCTTCAGGGGAGCTCTTGTTGAGCTGCCAAGGGACAGCACACAGGATGACGGATTCCTCCATCCCCAAAGCTCCTCTGGTCTGGAGTGGGTGGCAGTGCTTGGTTCAGGATGTCCCCAGCGTGGGATGATCCTCTGTCTCAGCTGTGAGGGTCCCCAGGGTCCTCAGAACCAGCCCTTTCTTAAACCACCCTTTGCAATTCCCAGTGATAAAGGATTTGGGAGGGGTGGCCATGAATCCAAACCCACGTCAAGGAGAGCCATGTCAGCATTTGTGGGGCTCACAGTGACAGCTGGGGACGAGTCCCACCACCAGAGGATGTTTGGCACCAAACTGGCCTGTCCCTTGTCCCATCTGCTGTGTCCCAGCTTCCTCCAGCTGTGGTCAAGGGACATTCTGGGTACCAACCTGTCCCATTCCATATCCCATATCCCCGTTCCTCGTTTCACTTTCTGACCCAAGGACATGATGGGCACCAGACTGTCCCAGCCCATTTCCCTGTCCCCCTAGTTGGCCAAGGGATGCGCTGGTTACAAACCTGTCCCATCCCATTTCCCATTCCCATTTCCCATTCCCCATTTCCCCACCCCCCCACCTGGCCAAGGGACACAGTGTGTACCAACCTGTCGCACCCCATGTCCCAATTCCCTGCCCCCACAGCTGGCTGGGGGACACTGGGTACCAAACTGTCCCATCCCACATGCCAGTGCCCCGTCCAAGGGACTCTCTGTGTTCCAAACTGTCCCTGCCAGCCCCACCACCTCCCTTCCCCAATAAAGGCCCCATTGTTCTCCCCGACAAAGCCTGAACAGTGCAGCCTGCTCCACCTTCCCTGGCCAGTCTTCCCACTCTGCTATCAGTTTTCCTCCCTCGGTTGGTCGCTGTGTTTAAGGGACACAGTCCACTGCCACGCTGTCCCCATCCCCCAGGACGTGGCAGGAGGGGAAATCATGGCAAAGCACAGCCACAATCTGCACTGTGGAGCACATGGCCTTGGCTCCGTGCCCTCCTGCTTGTCCCTCCTTCCCTCTCTGCTCCCTGAGGGTGTTCCTGGAATGGACACCGTCCACAGCTTCCTGGAAACCCCTTACGGACAGTAAAATAACCAGTAAATCAATCTGGGCATGGCTATTGCTCATCCAGATGAAGCTGCTCCACCTGTCCCAAGCCCACCTCCACCCCAGCTCCCCATCTCAGGGTGTTCCCAGCTTTAATCCACAGCATTTTCTGGATCCAAAAGAGCAGGCAGGGTGGAATTAGAAGCCAAGCAGCCGGCAGGCCTCACCAGTCTCGAGCTGTTCCAGTAAGGGAAGACATCAAAATTATTCTGGAGGCTGCAGCGAGGTTGGCAAAGCCCCAGAGAAACCTCGGCAGGTGACATGGGGATGTGACAAGGTACATTTGTACAGGGTCCTGCGAGGCTTTTTGGTCTCATCCTTGGAGGTTTTCAAGTGCTGAATGGACCAGCCAGGGTCCACCAGCAGCAGGATGGCCTGGAGAGCTCCCAAGATCCTTTCCACCAGGAATTATCCTGCCATGGGGTTTTTTGCAAGCCACGCTGGGGCTATCCACCAGCATTCCCCTGGCCAGAGTCCTCCTCCTCAGGGGGATTTTCCCCCCTTTTCCCATCTGCTCTCAGAGCCCTGGGTTTGGATCCAGGCTGGCATCCTCCAGGATGCACCCAAGGGAAGATAGGAAGGATTTTCCATGACCTGCCTTGTCTGTCCCCGTCATCCCAAGGGGCAGCAGGACAGGATGGCTTCACGCTCAGCCCAAGCCACCATCCCAAATCCCATGTGTCCATCAGGAAGGGTTCATCTGTGGTCTCATCTGTGACCCCTGTGGCTGCCCCCAGAAGGTGCTTGGGGCCAGCTGTGTCATCGTCCCCAGTGAGGTCCCAATGGCAACCTCTGCCCAGAAAAGCACCAGCTTTGGTGGCACAGGGAGACCTCCCTCAATTCCCTCAGTACAGGGAAAGGGCAGTTTGATGGAGCAGCCTCAGCGCTGGCTGCGGGCCTGAGGGTCTGGGATGCCCCATTCCATGGGCTGGACTGCTTGGGGTCATCCCAGCCCTGCATGCCTCAGTTTCCCCTTGTTAAGGGGCTGCCAGTGGGATCCAGGGTGAGATTTCCCCACCCTGAACAATCCATCTCTGTGCACCCCATCTCTGCTCTGAGCCCCTGGTGCAAACATAGCCCAGCAGGTACCTCCCATCCCCAAAAATCACCTGGAAAGTGTCCCACCGGCTCAGACCTGCACTAATCCACCCTTTTGGGAAGGTAGCTGGAGATGAGGTGCTGCCAGCTGAGCCCGTGGTGTCCCCAAAACAGGGGATATGGGGAAGCTCCTGGTCACCCTGGCACTGCTCCAGCACAGAGCACTTGCCTGGCTCCCCAGCATCAGCCTGAGCATCCTCACACACCCCCAGCATCCCAAATCTCAGGGATCCCCATGTGATCCCCTGCTCCAGCCCAATTCCATGCCCCCAAATGCCAGGAGGACCCCGCCCCCCCCCCCTTTGTCACCACATCCCCCTGTGCGATTTAGACCCCTGCCCTAGGCGGGATGTTTTGGGGGAAGGCTGATCCTGCCCTTTGGGATGAGCCATCCCCCCCCGAGCGGTTCCGAGGAGCCGCCCCACGAGCTCTGCCATGCCCAAACTTTGCCCAAACCTCTGTCCCCGCAGGAAGGACAGCGAGGGGACTCGCCACCGGCTGCCACTCGCCGCCCACGCCACCAGCCCGGCCGTGATTCATCATTAACTCGCCCCGAGGAATTTCTTGGGCGCGGAGCCAGCCCGGGAAGTGCTCGCTCCTCCCCGGACACCACGCTCGGAGCAAGCCCTCATGGTGGCTCGTCCCGACGGTGCCTTGTCCCCAGGGCCGGAATTAGCGCTGCTAAACCGGAGTGATGCCCTCAAACCCGCCCGGTGCACGGTCCCGGTGCTGGGGGGTTCCAGCTGGATCCAGGGGGAGTTTACAGAGGGGGAAATCACAGCTTTCCCCACCCTGAGCCACCCAGCTCCGCGCACCCCATCTCTGCTCCGACCCCCGCTGCGAACGCAGCCCGGTGTCCCCCCCCCCCAAAATTCCCTTGCAAAGGGTCCCACCAGCTCAGCCCTGCATTAATCCACCGACAACCCTTCGCTCCCCTACCCGGCCCCAAACAAAGACACCCAGCGAGAGGGGGAAGGAGAGGAAAGGAAAGATCCCACAAAAAGCCAGCACCCACCGGGATTTACCTGGGCAGCCCAGGGGTGCGTCCTGCAGCTCCCCATCCTGCGCCGACCGCGAAATTCATTGTTTCCCTGCGTGGTATCCCGGGAAAAAGTCCCAAATAATACCTGCGGAGAGCAACCTGCTGCTGGGCTGCGGCCAAGGGCTGCCCTTCGCTCGGTGGGATTGGCCACGGCGCCCGCAGGAGCTTAACTCTTTGTGCCCACCTCCGGCAGGGATTTTGGGAAGGGATGGCTCCGTCTTCCTCAAAGGGGGATTTGGGGCTGGTGGTTTGGTTTAGCTGCAATGGGAGCTTTGGGGTCAGACGCTGGGTTTTGCTGAAATAAGGATTTGGATTTGCCTTTTCTATTTTCGCATGGGGATTTTGGGGTCTGATGGCTTGGTTTTGCATAAATAGGGGTTTGTGGATTTGGAGGGTTTTGGGGTTTGCTCAAATAGGGATTTGGGATTCAGGGGCTTGTTTTTGCTCAAACAGGGAACTTGGAGTCAGACTGGGTGTTTTTCTTCAAATGAGAATTCTGGGGTCTGACAGCTTGGTTTTGCACAGAGAAAGTTTTGAGGGTCCCACAGCTTGTTCTGCTCAACTGGAAATTTGAGCTCTGACTGCTGGATTTTATTATTATTATTATTATTATTATTATTATTATTATTGTTATTGTTATTGTTATTGTTATTATTATTGTTATTATTACTATTATTATTATTGTTATTGTTATTGTTATTGTTATTGTTATTGTTATTGTTATTTTTTTTCTTCTCAAATAGGGAACTTCAGGCTCTCAAAACTTGGTTTTGTTCAAACAGGAATTTTGGAATCTGACAGCTTGTATTTCCTTAAGCAGGGATTTTGTGGGTCTGATATCTGAGGTTTGGGTTTGTTTTTATTTTTTAACAGGAATTTTGGAGTCTGATGGCTTGGTTTTGCTCAAATGGATGATTTGGGGTAGAGTAAGTTATTTTGGCTAAGGGTTGTTTTTTTTTTAATAGGGATTTTGGGTCTGACAGCTGGGTTTTCCTCAAATAGGGATTTGGGGGCTGACGGCCTGTTTTGTTTTTTGTTTATTTGTTTGTTTTTCAAAATGGGATTTTAGGGTCTCAAAGCTTCTTTTTTTTTTCATAAATACAGATTTGGGACCCTATCAGCTGGTTTTATTTCAAATGGAATTTTGGGGTCTGACAGCTTGGGGTTTTTTTTCAAGTGGGGATTGCTCCGAGCAGCTCGCTTTCACTCAGTTATTTTGGGATCTTTCTATCAGGGAACTTTCCCATCCTTCTGGGGATGCTTCCCAGCTGCATGCCTGAAATGAAAGGCTATGAAGAGCTCTCAAAGAAGGGCAGAGAACTGGATGAGTGGGATGAATGGCATGATGCATCCATAGAATCACAGAATGGTTTGGAAGGGACTTTAAACCTCATCTCATTCCAACCCCTGCCATGGGCAGGGACACCTCCCACTAGCCCAGGTTGCTCCAAGCCCCATCCACCTGGCCAAAAGCTGGACCTGGATGCTGCCCTCCCTCCTCTCCATCATTCAGAGCAGAGCCCTGGTGACACACGATGGCCCAGAGCTCCTTTTCCCACTTTCCCAGCTGCCAGCGCTGCGGCGGGAGAGCAATCAGGCTTCCCATCGGGGGCCGTCCAGCCCCAGCGCTTACTCTGGAGATTATTCGCAGTCGTGGAGGAAGGGAAATAAAGCCACACAAAACTCCCACTAATTTAGACTTATTTGCTCGAGTGAATTTTCTGTTGGCAGGACGTCTGGGGATCAAAGGAGTCACCGGTCGGGGCCTCGCAAACGGGGCCGGCGTTGGTGGGCAAATAACAGCAAGAGCAGTAAAACAGCAATAATGTCAAAATAATCAAATATGGGTTAATGTGCATTTAAACCAGGGCCAAATGCACTGCTGGGGTGCACGGGGAAGGTGTAAATTATATCCAAAATGCATTCCAGTGGAGATTCAAGCTCTTAATTTTGCCCTTTAACTCCAGAAGCAGAGAATTCACACAAACAGGCTGGTTTCGCGATGTGAGCGCACCTTGGAAGTAGCCACGCAGACAGAGAGCCCTTTCCATCCCTGGCATTGCTCTGGCAATAACCAGAGCTGGCTCAGGAGGTGGACCCTTCCCAGTAGGGGTTTGGGGAAGCTGCTGGAGCACAGGAGCCTGTGGCTGCCCAGCAGGGAGCTGCAGCAGGCCCAGGCTCGGCAGATCTCACGGGAGACAGGCGGTTTCCTGACGCCGCAGCTGGTGGAGGCTGTGCTCGTGCTCCCTTTGGGAGCTGAGTTATGTCTTAGCACTTCCCACAGATGAATAAATCATGATAGGAGAGACTTTGGAGAGCGCTGGAAACTCCAGGATAACCCGTGCTCCTGGCGCTCTCAGGCAGGGCATAAACTTTTGAACCCTAAACTCCCATTTCTAACCCAGGGCTGGGGTGGCTGAGACAGGAACTGCTCTGCCCACCCAGGTCACCTCCAACAGAGCCCCTCCATCCCCTCTGAGAGCCAGCAGAGACCCCCAGTTCTCACCCAGCACCCCTTCGTGCCAGGGCTCCTGCACAGCCAGATGCAGCCAGGCCACCACATTTCCCTGTCCCCATGGACACAACCACCAGGACTTGCTTTCAGCCCTTTGTGGGGTTTATCCTTCTCTGCTCTGCCCTTTTTGGGTGGCTGTTGTCAGACTCTGCACCCAGACCCAACCACCTGGGGTGACCTCCAGCCTGGGACTACAGGGTTGGGGTTACCCAGCTAAAAATCCTGCCCTACCCAGCCACGATGGCCTTGCTCTGTCTTGGGGACGAGGCTTTGAACATCCACCCAAAGCCACCTTCCTCTGGAAGAAAGGAAGAATTTACTCTTCCAAAACCCAAACTCTTTGTTCCCCATGTCCTTTTTTCTTTTCCCTTTTACTTGCAGGAGTGGCAGCCCCCAGGCAGGGTGATTTCCATTCTCTTGGGACCGTTTCATGTCAAGATCCCAAAGCTCTCTGAGGTCCTTGGACTGCACCTGCAGGACTGGTTCAGTGTTTTCTGCACCCACCAGGGAAGGAGGAAAACATCAGCTGCAGTGAGGTCTGAAGGAGCATCACTGGCCCGGGACACTCCCCAGGGAACAGGGGTGGAAAGCATTGATGTGCTCAGGCATGTGGCGAGGCGGAGCTGGGAATGGGAGCAGAGACAGCGGCTCCCTGCACTGGGATTTCTTCCTTGAAAGCTCTGGGGAGCTGCTTTCAGTAGAAGACATCCCAACATGAGCAAGAGCCTCCCTCCTCTCCTCACCCAGACTCCTTTAGTTAGAGGGAAGATCATTTTCAAAGCTTTGAGGAGCAGAAAAAAAACCCTAAATAAGGGTTTCCTGGATATTGAGCATACTTTGAGGTCATGAATGAAGTGGCATCTCCATCCCAGGATGTCTGAGTGCCTTGGCTGGGCAATGTCAAGGCCAGCCTGGTCTGGTGACAGTGACAGTTCTGAATTTGTGCTGGAGGTGTCCAGCACTTTCCAACCAGCACCACAACAACTCAAACCCAGCTCAGACCTCAGCTGCAAACTGACTGTGCCTGTAAGTGCTTGGCATCCAACAGGCTGCACACTGGAAGCAGAATTCCTGCAGTATCTCCTCACCAGGCTCTGTCTGAAGCTCTTCCCTGCTATCTGTTATTAAAGATAGAGATTTCCAGGCCGGTTTTCAGAGGAAAGACCCTATTTTCTGTGACAGCCAAGGGGTGTGGAACATCCAAGGGTTTCCCTGTGCTTGTGGATAGAGATGCTGCCTTGCCTGATTTGTTGTGAGTGCCCTGCAGGAATCACAGCCAAATGTGCAGGATGGGGCTGGTAGGGGAGCAGGACTATGCCATGCCAGGAAATCCAACCTTTCTGCTGGGAAAGCTGATAAAATCCCCAGCAGCCTGCACAGCCTGAGCAGCCTCTGTGGCTGAGCACCCGGGAGAAATGTCAGGATGACACCCAGAGTTCATTTGTGCAAGAAGAAACTGGTTATGTGGTCAAACAAACCTTCTCTGCACCCGGGGGGTTCACCAGCACAGTGACATCCCGCTGGTCTGGAAGTTAAAATGCTGGGAGAGGCTCTTCCTGCTCGTTAAGTGGAATAATTTGAGCCTGTGTGAGACCTCTTCATACCCACACAGAGCTGGGGAAGGGAAAGGACCTTCTCCAAGCTGCCACAGGGGATGGCAGAGGGTCCTGAGGCTGGGTTGACCCCAAAAGCTGGGTTGATGCCAGCTGTGGCAACAGGAGATGCTTTCCATCTCCAGTCAGTGGCATCTGCCTGCTCAGCTTGAGCCAGCACGAACAAGCCAAAAGACTCTGGTTTATGTCATCCAGAGGGATGGTTTCCTATTCTGGAAAAAACATCCCTGCTGGTATAAGCTGTCTCCTCCTGTACCAGCACAGGGCAGACAAAGCCTCTCAGTGCTGGCAAGCCACAGCCCGGTGCATGGGCCAGGTTTTCCATAAGTCAGGAGAGGCTCCTGCATCTCCACCTGTGGGTGCTGAAAGCCCAGGGTGTGTGCTGGGTGCTTGGCCGTGGGGTGTGGGTCAGGTCTGAGCTGCCTTGGGGGAGGTTGTGAATTATCAGGTTTCCCAAATAATGTCCAGAGGATCATGGAATCGTAGAATCATGGAGTGGTTTGGTTTGGTTTGGTTTGGTTTGGTTTGGAAGGGACCTTAAAGCTCATCCAGGTCCAAAGTCCTATCCCAGGTTGTTCCAAGCCCCGTCCAACCTGGCCTTGGACACTTCCAGGGATCCAGGGGCAGCCACAGCTTCTCTGGGCAACCTGTGCCAGGGCCTGCCCACCCTCACAGGGAACAATTTCTTCCTAATATTTAGTCTGAATCTCTCATGTTTTAGTTTAAAACCACTCCTTAAGCATCCTTGGGTGATTATCCAGAATGAAGGAAACAAACCTCCCGTTCACAGTCCCAAAGCATCAGGCCAGGCCTAGTAAAAATAAACTGGAGCAAACCAGGAGGGGCAGATTTCCACTGCAATCACCAGGTGTTCAAGGAGCCTGTTTGGAAGTGCCCTTTCAGTCCATATCAGGAATTAGGGATTTGGCACAGCCCCCTTGGCTCGGGGTGGGAGGTTTTTTTCAGGGAGGAACACCAGGCTCAGGACTAAGTTGTGTGTACTCATGTTGTCCCATCCAGCTCCATCTCCATCGTGGCCAGCCTCTGCTCTGGGGAAGAATTGGTGGCTGAGTGGCTTCAGCAAAAGCAGAAGCATGAGAATCCTCAAGTCTTGGGAAAGATCTTCTGGAGGAGCAGTAGAAGACTGAGCAGGAAGCCTGGAGCATCCCTGTGGTGGCTCCCAGGCCTCTCTGTGCAGGACCCAAGGTTCACAGTCCCTTTCCAGGCCACAAGGACCCAGCTGACACAGTCCATGGACAACAGGGAGGGATTTGGCTGACTGGAGATGGATGTGGGCTGAAATTCCACCTGAATCCATGACCAGCTGATGGCCCTGGACTCCTGGGAATTTGGAGTTTTTGGTTAATAAATGGCCTGAGTGCTACAAACACATCCCCCAGCTACTGCCTCCCCCATGGCTCTTTGTCCTCGGAGGAATGTGGGTATTCCCTGCCCTGAGGACAAATTCCTTTGCAGTCACTGGCACTGACCCATGACTGGGAACCAGTTTGCCCAGTGGGTGAACCAATGGTTTTGCCTCCAGTCCTGCTCCAGCCACCATCTCCATCTCCCTGGCTTCCTTTTCTTTAGGCTGTGTGACCAATTCCCCTCTTCCCAGCTCTCTGAACTGCACTTCCCAGCCACTGAAGGATTTGTCCTTGTTCATCTCCAGGCTCATCCTCCTCAATCCTCCAAGCCCTGGCTTGGATGCCATGCAGAGAAAAGAAGAAGGAAAAGTCTTCACAACCCAGATTTGCAACTTTGGTGGCATCAGGCTAGCCCAGAACCAGGAGTCACCCCTTCCCATCATGTATTAATCCTCCAAAACAGCAAGGAAGGATCCAGGTTTGGCCAGGAAGACGGATGGAAGAGGGTGGGAGCAGAGAGGTGTACAACCAAAATATGTGCTGCCACTACAGGGTGATGCCTCCAGGCTGCTTATCAACCCTTTTTCCTGAATGTTTGTGGTCAAGGCAGGGTTTTACTGGTCATGCCAGGGGATTGTGGCTTCCCTGAGCAGCACTGGTGGTGGGGGAAGCCTCTGTCCTGGAGATAACCATGGCTCAGACCTCAGTGGCCTGTGGGCAGTGGGACAGAGAGACTTTGAAGCAACAAAATGGAAAACCTGGGAAAGGATCCACAGGCAAAAAGGAAAACCTCAGAAAGGATCCACAGGCAAAAGTCCCTCTTGTTTTGGAAGCATTTTTGGCTGTGATCACGCTGTGATTTCCCCCTGTCAGGACAGACTTTGTGGATCACCTGGGAGATCCTCCTGCACTCGGGAGCAACCTTTGGAGCAACTCAAGCGTTTGTGACCCACCAAGCCTTCACCCTGCAGGGACAAACCAGCTTTCCTGTGCAGTCCCCTTGCATCCTCAGCATCCCCCAGCCCGTTTTGGGGAGGGGGTGCTCCTCCACAGCAGGAGGATGGAGCAGTTGGCTCCTGGTCCAAGCCACAGGAGATGCCAGGGATGGGGGAATCCTGGCTCCAACATGATCCCCTTCCCTTCCACCAGGTGAAGGGGGGCCTTTACCCAGCCATCAGCTCCTTCTGCTCCTTCACTGAGGGATGATGGATGGGGAAACCCAGGAATGGGATTTCTCTGGAGCTGCCCGTGTTCTCCCAGCTGGCCTAAGGACCCATCGCCTTCTGAATGAGCCACTGAGAGAGTTTAGGGTGAGGAAGGAAAAGAAGGAGTTGAGGGGATGGGCCAGGGAGGGAAAATTTCCATAGCTGCATAATAAAGGTGATTACATAAGGGCATCCTGCGTCATCTGCGGCTGGCATCTCCGGAGAAGTAATTACATCTGCACCACACATCTAAAGAAAATATTATCACGTTGGCTTCCAAATTCTATAATTAGCTCTTGCAAGATGTGTGCCAGGGCCTTTATCATTCCGTGTACGTTGGCTATAGAGCCAGGCGCAGACACATGGAGGTTTTTTCATTTGCCAGCTAGGAAAATATTTGGAGTTTAGTGTGGTAGCTGACCCCAGTCCCCCTGGAAAGGGCGGCTCTGAGGGTTTGAAGTGGTGTGTGAAGAGTGGAACATTTTCCCAGTCTCCCTCGGTGCCTGCCGGGCCATGGGGATCCAGCAGGAGGGCAGGAATGGCAAAGCCAGAGCTTGGCTTTCCCTGCTTCTTCAAATGCTTTTTGATTTCTGCCCTAATGCTCTGAACCTCAGGAAGGCTTTTTTTCCCTTGCTAAATAAATGACCTGATTTGCAGGGAGGTGTTGCCCTCACAGATTCCCAGGCTCTCTGCTCCGTCGTATAAAACAAACCCTTTTTGCTCGCCCAGCTTTGGACTTCAGAACCAACTCTGGGCTTTGAACACTCCTCCCATCCCTCCAGATCCTCGGCAAAAGGAAAAAGAGGCTTTGAAATGGAAGCAGAGGTTGCAAAGCTCTCGGTTTGATGGAGGGCTTTTCATGTGGAGCTGGAGATGGCCACGGGACAAAGCTCCTCTCTCCAAGCTGGCAGCTCGAGGGACACGGCAGGGGCAGGGATGGATGGAGGATGAATGAAGCAGGGATTTGGTTTCTTTCTGTTTCCATTTGCTCATAACCAGCCTGGGAGCCCTGGGAAGTGCCAGCAGCTCTGCTGCAAACAAAACAGTGGAGAGATTTATCCACATCTCCTCCAAAGAAGCTCCTCCAGTGACGACTTCAGCTGTAAAGTGGGGCTGTGCAGGACCAGGAGAGTGGGAGGGAGTGCCAAAATCCTGAGGGCTTGGTGAGAGAATGGTTGTGTTGTGTGTGTGAGAGTGTGTGAGTGTGAGAGCGTGTGTGTGCAGCTCGGATAAACCATCCTTGAGCGGAAAAACATCCTCTCTGTCCTGGCCTCGTAGAGGGGGGTGGTGACAACTCCTCCCTGTTTCCCAGTTTTGTGTTATTCCCACTCAGAAGATGCAGAGAGCTGGAGGATGGGGAGAGAGGAGGGCTCCAAAACTCAGCAGAGCTGTCATTAGGGCCAGATCTAATGAAACCTGGGAGCTGCCCTGTGAGGACTGAATAACCAGCCCCAGGGACACGAGGTGAGACCTGCCCAGATGAACCATTTTGCTCCTGTTCACAACCACTCTGAAGAGCTGCTGGATCTGTCAGTGATCAGAAATGGTCTTTCCAGGAGAGGAAAACCCAGGGAGTCAGACAGCAAGCATGGAAAAATCTGTGATGTCTCTGCTGAGCTGGCTCCAGCCCTGCTGTCCTCTTGTGCTTTCCCTGCAGCGCCCTGTGGCTGATACAAAACCTTTCTCCATTGCCCCAGTCAGCCCAAAGATCATCACGGATCAAAATCACTGAGTCACGAATGGTTTGTGTTGGAAGGGACCTCAAGACTCACCCAGTGCCACCCCCTGCCATGGGCAGGGACATCTTCCACTGTCCCAGGCTGCTCCAAGCCCCGTCCAACCTGGCCTTGGACACTTCCAGGGATCCAGGGGCAGCCACAGCTTCTCTGGGCACCCTGTGCCAGGGCCTGCCCACCCTCACAGGGAAGAATTCCTTCCCAATATCCCATCTAACCCTGCTCTCGGGCAGTTTGAAGCCATTCCCCCACATCCAAAGTCTCTCTCCAGCTCTCTTTTAGCCCCTTTAGGTACAGCCTTTGTGACTTCCATCGCTCACCTGAGCTTTGCAGAGCACCTCAGGCACTGATGGGGCTCCCCAGAACGTGGGGTTGTGTGGTGTGGCTGCACCTTTGGGGACACAAAGCTGCTGGCATTGCCCTCCTGCCCTAACCCTGCTCACGTCACTGCTTCCATTCCAGTGCTCCTGGGGAACCCTAAAAAAAAAACCAAACCCTCTTCTTTGGAAATTTTGCCTCCTCAACACCAGTGTCCCAGGGAGAAGGTGGGGAATGATACCCCAGTGGCACAGCCCTGGGCACATGGTTCTGTGTGGAAAGGAGAGAGGTGGGGAAGGATGGCATGGGAGCAGGGAGGAAGTGAAATCAGCTCTGTCAATGATTTGCAGGAGAGAAAACAAGCTCCTGGATGGTTTCATGGTGAACCCAGGGGTGCTGGGTTAATGGTCAGGTTTCACGACCTTTAGAGGTTCTTTCCAGCCTCGACCATTCGGTGATTTTATGTTTCCAAAGGCATGCAGCAATTCCTAGCTGGGGCTGCCCATCCATCCTGAGCCAGCCCAGAATGTGTGGCCCAACTCCAGGCAGGGATTCCTGGTGCTTTGTGCAAGGATTTGCCAGAGGAGAAGGCGCTGCCTGGGCTGAGGCACCACCTGCTCTCTCCGCTCCTGTTTTCCTCTCATCCCTACCTTGAGCTCAGGGAAGCAGAATTCCTCAGGCGTGCATGTAAAATGGGAAGCACTTGTGAAACAAGCTCCAGAGGAGCTTGGCACATGTTACAAGCTTGCACTTCATATATTTGGGACAGAACTCACCCCGGCACAGCATCCTGATTAATTTGTCTGAGCTGGGAGCAATCCCACGCCGTTCATCTCACCTGTGCTGCTGACAGGGGCTGTCGTGGGATCTGCCTGTGCAGACACCAGGAGTATTCCCAGCGTTTTTCCTCAGTAGTTTTTAGGGTTTTTTTTAAAATGAATCCGTGCTGACAAATTGCTCAGACATTCCCAGGAGCTTTGGTGGCTTTGGGGCAGCGCTTCAGACAGGACCAGAGCCACGGCCAAGTGATGCACAGATGTGGAGCTGTCTCCTTTTCAGTGTGGAAAGGGGGAACTCTTAGCCAAAAAAAAACCCATCAGGAAGCAGGTGAAGGCAGAAATCAGGGAGAAAAGGAAGAAACCACTTCCTCAGGGAGTGGTTGGTGGCCTGGGGAGCTCCCTGCCGTGGGATGCAGTTGATGTTTGGTGTTTGAGGGGAAACTTGGCAAGTTCATGCAGCAGAAATCCATCAGGATCTGCTGTAAATTGCACAGAAGGCAGATTTGGGAGTGTATTGAGGGAATACAAAGCAGGCTGTCAGACCGACCCTTCTCCACCGATCCCTGCCCTTTGGTGGTAGAATTGTTAAGGTTGGAAAAGACCCCTAAGATCATCGAGCCCAAAAGTTCCTATTGATGTTCACCCCTAAAACATTAAGTGGCCCCATTGTGCCCCAGACATGCAACAGACTGTGCAGGAAGATCTGTGAAAATTCAAATTGTTGTAATCCAGAGCTGCTTGTGTTCATGGTTCCACAAAAAGCAGAAACAAAACCGAAAACAACAACAAAAAAAAACCACCAAAAAACCAAAACCAAAATTAAAAAGAAACAAACAAACAACAACAAAAAAAAACCGAAACAAAAAGCCCCAAACAAACAAATGAATAAACAAACAAAAACCCCAAAAAACCAAGCCCCCCCCCCCAAAAATACAAGCCATACAAACCACCAAACACCTTCATATTTTGCTAAACTAATGAAACCAGGGAATTTCCCAAGCTGAGGATGGATTAGCTGCCATGAAAGTTGCTAAATCTGCACGGTAGGACAAGACATGCACCTCCAGCAGGAAGGTGGGATGGCGGGGAAGGGGAGATGGGGGCTGATTTTTTTTGGGCAAGCCGTGGGAAGGATGAGCATCCCTGGGGAAAGGCTGCTTATCCCATGAGGAGTTGCTAAAGACCCGAATTCCCTAATAAGGATGGGAGCCACAGGGGGGTGCATCCCAGGCCACCCTAAATGTGGTTTCCCTGGACACAAGGAGTGGCTTTGCTCAGAGGCAGCGCTGTCCCCGGGCCCAGCTGGAAGCTGGACAAGTCCCATGATGTCACTTCTGCAGGTAGAGGGGTCCCAGGAGCTTCAGGGGACAAGGCCATCGTGCTGTGCCACGAGGCCACTTGGCCCTTAGTCCCAGGAGGAAAGAAAACTCTGGAGAAGCTCTGCAGGGCTTGGTGAGGAGATTTAAACCTTGATCCATGTGCATTTATAGTAGAGGGTGCAGAGAGACCTCTGAGTGCTTGGAGAAGTGACAGACAGAGCTTGGGCAAAACATCTGGAGGGGCTGGAGCGTGTCCAGAGAAGGGAACGGAGCTGGGGAAGGGGCTGGAGCACCAGGAGCGGCTGAGGGAGCTGGGAAAGGGGCTCAGCCTGGAGCAAAGGAGGCTCAGGGGGGACCTTGTGGCTCTGCACAAGTCCCTGACAGGAGGGGGCAGCCGGGGGGGGTCGGGCTCTGCTCGCAGGGAACAGGGACAGGAGGAGAGGGAACAGCTCAAGTTGTGCCAGGGGAGGTTTGGAGTGGGATATTTGGAAAAATTTCTTCATGGAAAGGGCTGTCCAGCCCTGGCACAGCTGCCCAGGGTGGTGGTGGAGTCTCCATCCCTGGCGGGATTTAAAAGCCGTGTGGATGTGGCACCTGGGGACAGGGGTCAGTGGTGGCTTGGGCAGTGCTGGGGGAATGGTTGGACTGGATTATCCTGGAGGGATTTTCCAGCCTAAACAATTCTGGGATTTTATCTGTGCCTGGTTTCGTGTTTGTCACTCTTGGCAGCCCCTTCCTGGTCTCCGTGATCCTGCTTCCCTCACCTCCTCATCTCGGGAAGCACCACCCCATGAGCCTGGCACCTGTTTGCCTTCAGAAGGGTCTTTTTTTCCTTCTTCAAGCAAGGCACTGCTGAGATGCCTCTGGGGGAGGAGGGAGAGGGGTTAAACCCCCCCAAATGTCAGTGGTCCTAAAAATAGCCAGGCTTTTCCCGCTCGCATTGACTCACCCGTCACAGACCACAAACTCCTGAGTCACGTCAGGGGCTGGGGGGAAATTGTCTCTCCCTGCTCTGTTCCAAACAGGGATTCAGTGTCCAGAGTGACCCTTGGTCACCCTCGGAGGGACAGCCCTGCCCCCGTGCAGGGGTGGTGGGGTGGGGGATGGCGCTGGGATGTGTCAGCATCCCAGCACGGACGGGCTGGAGAGGATGGTGAGCTGAGCATCCTCACCCTCTTCTGCTTCTCCTGGCATTTCCTTCTTGGGGCTCAGCCCTGCCAGTGGGGGTTTCTGTTCCTGCAGGCGCCTCCCCCTCTGGAATAAGGTGCCCAGCAGGAAGTGGGACCTTGTTTTTGTCTGTTCCCACCCCACTAGATTTCAGCCGTCTCTGGTTTGAATCCTGCTCCCTCCTGCAGCTCTCAGTCCTCTCCCACCCCTTCCCAAGTGCCAGAGCTTTAACCCCACGTGGGAACAATTCAAAATATCCTTCCCAAAAAGCCTCACCTAGGGCTCCCAGCTAAAGAACAGAAATGAAGGGAAAAAAAACAAATTATTTGGGAGGTGTGGGGACCAGGAGTCTGTCCAGCTGCCTCTGGGATCACAGCCAGGAGCAACACGGCCTCTAAAAGCCACAAGGTGACCCCAGAAGCCGTCACAGCCAGCAGGGAGGTGGTGACCACAGGAAATGGGGCAGAGGAGTGGGTCCGTGGGCCTTTGGTGCCAGCCGACCCCCTTCTCCCTGCAGGTGCCTTCCCACCAAGAACTGTCCCCTCTCCAGCACCCAGATCCTCATGATCCTAACCCGACATTCCCAAAACTCTGCACTTTGGTCATTGGGGCCCTCTCCCACCAAGAGGAAGGTGCAGAAGGATGTGCTCACATCTCCCCTGCTCGGTCCCACCGGAGCAGAGACCCCCATCCCAGAGCTGCAGTTAAAGGAAAGGTTCTCACCGATATTTTGGGAGCCACTTCCTTCCCCTCCCCTCCTCCAGAATAGCTTTTTGTCTTTGGGTTTATTTTCTTTGTTGCCTCATAAAGGTTTGACCCTGGGGTGTTTTGAATGGACTCGAAGGCAGCATTGTATTCCTCCCGGGATGTGGCTGCCTCGGGCACGGGGAGGGAGGAGGGAATTCCATTGTGTCCAACCTTGCGGACCTTCGGGGAGGAAAAGCAGTGGCTTCTCCTGCTGGGGCTTCTCTCTGCTGAGCCCCGTGTCCTCTGCCAGCTCCTCCCTTGGCTCAGCCCATCCAGCCACCCCCACTCCTGTCACTTGTCCCTCGCAGAGCTGCTCAGTGACAGCTCCACCAGCACAGCTCCTCTGCAGCGGGAAAATGGGATATCCATGCCCTGGCCAGCTCCATCCTGGCCAGGTCTGACCCAGACCCTTCCCAGGGGTCTTCACCCCTCTGCTGCAGCTGATAAAAGTCACCACAAAATCCCTGTGGAGCCCACAGATGGATCCAGCTGCTTCTTGTGTGTTTACATCGTCTTAAAATAAAGAATAAAAGCTCTGGTTAATGATGCGGCCTCCTGACCCACCAAAGGCTCTTGGAGACCTCAGTTTTCATTTGGGCTCCCTCTTTTCCACCCAGAATACTTCAGAACCAACAGTGTCTCCCAGGACAAAAAGTTGTTGGCATTCTGGCTCAATAAAGTTATGGAATTTACTCCACAATTCAGTTTGCAATTGGCCACATCAGGTCTCTCCTGGAGGTTCACAGGCAACACAGAGGAAGCGACTTTTAATTTGATTTTACAAAATTAAGAGCAGCAACATAACTGCAGCAGCATGGCCTGTCCTCAAGCTGGAGATCAGAAAATCGCTGATAACAATGGAGGGGGGGGGGAAACAAAAGCTCAATAATTTCTGTTCTGGCTTTGGGAAAAGCAGGCTGATGTTCTCATATTGCACAGGGACAACGAAGTGCTTTCTAGTCCATTAGTAACCCAGGAAGACACTAAATGGCATGGCCTGAGGATAAACATTTTTAAACAGCGGGTTCAGATTAATTTGCTCCCAAGAGTCCCGTGGAAGCAGGACGAGGAGAGGTATGGGCTGCTGCTCATCCTCTCTAAGAAGTCCTGGGATTTCTCTCAGATCCCAGAAGAGTGGAAAGATGATAATTACAGGGCCGTATTAAAAAAAAAAGGGGGGGAAAGGAAGAGCTGGAAAGATGCAGCTTAGGCTGGCAGAAAGGGATGCAGGATTAGAGGGATGGAGCGTGGGAAGCTGTCAATATAAATAGATGGCTCATACAAAACAGCGTTTCACAGACTCCTTCAGCCTCACCGGGGGCAGGTTTGTATCAGGTGACCCCAGCAGCACCACAGATGGAAATGTGCCCCTGTGAGGAGCTTTGGTTTGAGGGTGTCATGGTTATTCTGGTTAAAAAATGAGTTATCACAGAAACATGGAATGGTTTGGGTGGGAAGGGACCTTAGAGATCATCCAGTTTCACCCCAGGGACACCTTCCCCTATCCCAGGGTGCTCCAATCCCCATCCAGCCTGGCCTTGGGCACTTCCAGGGATCCAGGGGCAGCCCCAGCTTCTCTGGGCACCCTGTGCCAGGGCCTCCCCACCCTCACAGGGAAGGATTTCTTCCCAATATTTCAGGTAAATCTTCCCTCTGGCAGTTTGAAGCCATTCCCTGTGTCCTATCACTCACTGCCTGCCCTTGCTGTCCCTCTTTTCTTGTCATGGAAGTTCACGATGGGGAGTGTTGGATCCTGACTGGATCCCGAGGGACTGGGACAGGGATGGCTCCCTCCTCCCTGTGAAGCTGGTGCTTAGATAAAAAGAGTCTGGGAAGAGGAGAATCTCACTGATCCCGCCCCATTTCCCCCAAGCCTCAGAGCTTTTCAGGGATGCCTCCCACCCAAAGCTGTCTTTGGATCCCCCAAAAGGTTGATGCTGCCATCAGAGGACACTCTCCCTGACACTGCCTGCTCCCTCCTCGCTCAGTCTAATGCTGTTCTGTTCCATCCTCCATGAATTTTTGGCAGGGAATTATGACCTCTGAGAAAAGCTGCTTCACTTGGTTTATCTTTAACCCAGTGCTTGAGTCATCTCCAGTTGCGTTTTGAGGTAGAGCGAAGAGTCACATCCCTTCGCCCCATAAACAGAGACTTTAACCCCTTTTAGGCTCTGTAATAGCCACTCTGGACATTTTGGTGGCTCTGAGGCACTCCAGGAGTTAAAATTCCCTGCACCAGGCTGCGGTTCCCCACTGGAAGCTCCTCTGCACCTCCACGAGTCACCGGGACACCTGCGAGAGGTGTCCCTGGAGCAGGAACCACCTCACTGCTGCCATTCCCACCTCTTATGTGGGACACGCCGGCCACTGGCCACCCCCAGGGAGGCAGAATCCCCCAAGGTAATTCATGCCAATTACTGCAATCAGCTAATTAGCAAACAAGATCGATTCAAATGAAGTTACGGTGTCAACAGCTATTATGCAAGCTTGTGTGTGCTGGAGGAAAGCCATCCTGAGAGTCCTGGCGGTCAAAAAGCCCTCGGGGGTGGGAATTGAGGAGAGGTAAAAGGGATGTGGGGGGGGGCGGTAGGAGGGAAATTAAGGGGGGGAAAAAACCCCGTCGCTGAGACAAATTAGGGAGGGAAAGCGTCGAGAATGGAAAGTGATCCAGGTAATTGCTTGTAAACACAAAAGGGATGATGGAGAGGGATGATTCCCACCAGCCAGGCTGGGGTGAGAGGGAGAAGCCAGCTCTTCACTGGGGAATTATCCGGGCTCCTCTGTAGGGCATCCCCCAAAGGTGAGGGTGCAGGGGTGGGGGGTCCTCCCTCCCGGAAAATTCCAGGGTGAGACAGCCTGGGAAGAGCTCTCTGCTCCCGGCCACAGGACACCCATCGGAACCAGCTCTCCGGCGAAAACCGATTGCCACTTTTGGAAGCGAGTTGCCAGCTTGGCCTTGCCTGCGATGCAGCGATCTCCCGACGGGAATTAGAGGCAGGCTGGCTCCATCGCTTCTCCCTCTGGGAACGCAAGCCTGAAGCTGGCTGGGGCCACGAGGGTGCGACACCGGGAGCCGCAGCCTGGTGTAAAGCCTGCAGAGACATCTGCTAATCCTCCCCTAAGCCCGCTGTGATGGATTTAAAGGGTGTTTTTGTCGCTCGCCCCCGGGATGAAGATCCTCGGAGGATAAGCGGCCGAAGGAAATGAAGGGATTCTTCCCTCCTGCGGTGGGGCAGGAAAGGGAGACGCGGCTCCCGCTGGGATGTGCCGGGGGCTGCGGGTGTCACCTGCCCCGCGCTGTCCCTCGGAGCGCAGGGATGCCGCCCTCATCTCCCGCTGGAATTCGGGCAGGAGTTCGGCCGCCCGGCTCAGGAGCGGACAGATGCCCTGGTTTTATCACAGCAGCTGGCCCAGAGAAATGTTATCCGGCAACCCAAATCTCTGGCTGCCTTCTAAACCCCGGAGGGGTGCAAAATTGCTTTGCACTCTGAAGCCAGGGTTGGAGAGCTGAAGGAAAGGGTTTTCCCTAGCTTCTGTCCCGGTCAAAGCTGGGGTTGGGGCTGTAACACCACGTCCTACCTGTCCTCAACTTCCCTTCTAAGGATGAGAGGAAAAGACATCAACAGATCGATGGGAAACTTCATTAAAGGAGGAAAAATTAGGTTTTCCAGCTTGGAGGAATAACCCCTGAGCGGTGGATGCATCCACAATGCTGGGATAGCTGTGCCAGGAACGTGGGCATTCAGGGCACAGGGTGGCTGCCCAGGGATGACTTGCAGGACTTGTTTTTAAAACAAACAGATCCCTTTTATCGCCTGAAATCCCGCACCTCCGCCACGAGGAAACGTGTGGAACAAAAGAAATGCCACCATTAATCAGCTCTGGAGCTCGGGGCTTGGCTGAGGGACCTCTTCCCACAGCCACGTACCCACCTCCCTCGGTGCTGGGCACAACGCAGCCCTGCCTGGAGCCGGGCTGGCCGCTCCTGCCCTCCCAGCACATTGCAGGGAGAGGGAAATAATCCCTCCTTTCTTTCCCAGCTATCAGGAATGCACCACACCTGGTGCCCCTCGGGGAGTGTTTGCTGTCCTGGCGGGCGCCAAGGCCGGATTGTTTGCCCGGGGAATTTTTTTTTTTTTTAGATATGAAATATTATTATTAAAAGCTAATTTGGGCCCCTGAGAGCGTGGAAGGGAAGGCAAAGCTCTTGGCTGGCACTGAGGAATGTCAACAGGCCCTGGGTTGGTTTGGCTGGTCCCAAAGCTCTCCTGAGCTGCAGGAGATGAGTTTGGGCTTTGCTGGAAAGCAGGCAGGGGGATTACCCACCCCAAACACGTGCAGGTGGCACATTCACCACTTTAACCACAAGATCAGGTTTTGAAATACCTCATCCCAGTCCCCAGATTAGCTCCCATTCCAAACAGTCCCTTGGGAGGCTGCAGTGCAGCCCAGCAGAGGGAAACTGAGGTTCGGGAACGTGCTGAGGATGGCACCAAGTGCCAGTAGCAGGGAAAAAAACAGATTAAAAACTTTCCACTTGGGACTCAACAGCACTAAAACCACTCCTTCACGTTGGGGACACCCTGATCTCAAAGAAGTCAAGCCCTGGGGCTTGGAAAAGCATTGGGAGGGAGGAAGAGTGGGGCAGGCAGGAGGAAGGAGTGGAGCAAACTCCTGCTGTGCAGTGGCAGCTCAGCAGCAGTGATTTATTATTCACATTACTGGAGGAGCTGGGAGAACATCAGGGTCTCCCTGAGCCTGGCATGAGTATTATGGGCTGTGCTCAGCCCGCTCCTGGAGATGGGTGTTGCTGTCCTTGCTGAGCTGCACCGGGTGGAGATGTGGATTTTCCTAGCAGAGACCTTTTGAGAGAGGTGTTTGTTGGAGGAGGGAGAGATCTGAGCCAGGAACAGGTGCTGGTCTTTGCAGAGCCCCCCTCCCCTGGGCAGGGACTACCAGGGATCCCCTCCCCTGGGCAGGAGAGCCATGGGGTGCAGGGGCCTGTGGGGATGCAGCTCTGCCCGTCTCATCCCAGCATCCCTGATGATTTTTGGGGAATGTTTTCATCCTCTCCTTTCCACCCTGGTGTCTCTGAGACACCTTGAGGAGCCCAGCCTGGCCAGAGCAAACACCAACACGTCCCTGTCCCCTGTCCCTCCTGCAGGGAGATGTCTGAGGTGACACAGCCGGTCCTGCCATCCCAACATCTCCGGTGGGATGGCTTGGCTGCTCCTCCAAGTGCTTGCCAAGGGCAGAGCCGGGGCTGTAATGAAGGCAGCGGCCCATGGGGAGTGGAAGGAGCCTGTGCTAGATCAGCTGATATAATTAGAAAGCGGGGACAAGGAGAGGAGCTCCTGTGCCCGAAAGCTGGGCTGTTCTTTCCAGCTCCAGCAGCTGGGCTAATAAAAGCTCCGACCTCCCCTTGTGCATCATCTCCAGCGCGTGCCTGGGGGCTCTGCCATGGCTGGGAGCGCGGGGAGGAGCTCCCACATTCCAGCTTTTCCAGGGATGGGGCATCTGCAGCCGCTCTGGGCAGCACCCACCACCATCACCTTGGCCAGCCGGTGTCCTCTGACCCCCTCACCTGGGCCTCACTGCTGGCACTGGGCACTGTCCATCCCCCCAAAACCACTCTTCCAGTTGACTTTTCCAACCGGCTCTGTGTCCAGGTTGTCTCTCCTCATGTTTTTGTTCAGGCAAGAACCCCCACATGGCCCCAAAGTGACCCCAAATGGCCCCAAAATGACAACCTGCTTGCAAAGCCCTCAGGCCAAGCCCTCTGGTGATGGTGGGGAGATGGTGGGTTTGTATGGGAGCATCTCCACCAAATGAGATGACAGCCTGGGAGAGCTGGAGAAGAGATGGCTCCAGGGAGACCTTCCAGCACCTTCCACTGCATAAAGGGGCTCCAAGAGAGCTGGAGAGGGACTTAGATGGGATATTAGGAATGAATTCCTGCCTGTGAGGGTGGCAAGGCCCTGGCACAGGTTGTCCAGAGAAGCTGTGGCTGCCCCTGGATCCCTGGAAGTGTCCAAGGCCAGGTTGGACGGGGCTTGGAGCACCCTGGGATAGTGGAAGATATCCCTGCACATGGCAGGGGGTGGAATGAGATGGTTTTAAGGTCTCTCCCAATCCAGACCATTCCATGATTCTATGAAATCCCAACCCCACAAGCCAGAGTTTCCCCATGGAAGAAGGAACTGGGTGAGATCTCCATTCATCTGCAAACCCACCTGGTCTCCTGTGGCAGCACTGACCCCTGCTAACAACCCCCAACGCCTGCAAACTGACCTCACAGCAAGGATTTAATAGGATTTAGCAACAGGGAAACCCTGGCTACCTGGGGAGTGCAGAACACACCTGGGCAGGCTGGGGGAAGCAATATTCCTGCTGGATTTGTGGGACATATCTACCTGGATAGAAGAGGAGGAGATCCAGTGGACCTTCTCAGGGCTGGAGGGAAGGGAACATGGAGAACCAGGGTCTGTAACACCAAGGTACCTTGAAATCCTGAGCCTACAGAGAAGATCAGTCCTGTGGGTATTTAGGAGAGGGTCGTGGCTGCATGATGAGACCCAGCCTGATGCACTGGGCTCGTTCTCACCTTCCCTGCAAAATAAACCCCCCATCCCATCCAGCTCCTGACTTGTCCCTGGCAGGCACGGATCTGTTGGGCATCACTCCACAGACCTTCCCAGCAGGGAACCAACTTCTTCCAGTGCTGGACAGCCAGTCAGTCACTGCTTATCCCAGGTTTTCATTCCTGGCTTGGATCATTATTTTTATTACTGGTCCTGGGCTTCCAGAGGAAAACATATCTTTGGGCCACATACCAAGGGATTTGGTTAATTCGTCACCCGCAGACGCGCAGATATTTATTTAAAAGCGCCTCTTGTTATGTTACTTGGCAACTTCCGAGCCCGTGTGTTTCTGCAGCTGATAAATATTTGTGAGGTTGGTTGTGTGAAGAGCAGCATGTGTTAATGATCTGATTGCCTTTTTCCCGGGCTCCCTGCAAAGGGAACGGGCTCCATCGCCCATTGGTGCAAAAGGACCTGGAGGTGCTGGACAGCAGTGGCTGGACACGAGGCCAGGTGTGCCCAGGTGGGCAAGAGGCCGGTGGCACCTGGCTTGTGCCAGCACTGGGGTGGCAGCAGGGCCAGGGTAGTGCCCGTCCCCTGTGCTGGCACTGCTGGGGCACCTCCAGTCCTGGGGGCAGCTCTGAGCCCCTCACAGAAAGACTCTGAGGGGCTGGAGCATGTCCAGGGAAAGGAACGGAGCTGGGGAAGGGGCTGGAGCACCAGGAGAGGCTGAGGGAGCTGGGAAAGGGGCTCAGCCTGGAGCAAAGGAGGCTCAGGGGGGACCTTGTGGCTCTGCACAAGTCCCTGACAGGAGGGGGCAGCCAGGGGGTCGGGCTCTGCTCCCAGGGAACAGGGACAGGAGGAGAGGGAACGGCCTCAAGCTGGGCCAGGGGAGGCTCAGGTTGGAGATCAGGAGGAATTTCTTCATGGAAAGGGTGGTCAGGCATTGGAATGGGCTGCCCAGGGTGGTGGTGGAGTCACAATCCCTGGAATTACCCAGGGAATGACTGGACGTGGCACTCAGTGCTCTGGTTTAGTTGGGGCGGTGGGTGGTGCTGTTTGGCCAAAGGTTGGTACTCAGTGAGCCCGGAGGTGTTTTCCAACCTGAACGATTCTGGCATTCTGGGATTATACCTGTCTAAACCTGGAGCATCCTGCTGGCTCTGGAGCATCTTGCTGCCACATGATCAGGATTTGGCCCTGAAGGAAAGAGAGGCTTATGTAGGGCTCAGACAAAACTCATCCTTCTGGCTCAGGAACCAGACAAAGCCAACAGGACCCACATCTTCATGGCAAAACCTCCCAGTTTTGTGAGATGGAAACGCAGCCAAAATCCCCGTGAGCCTGATTCCCAGCCTTGCAGCCTTGCAGGAACTCCTGCAGCTCCTGCACAACTCAAGGGGACTTTCCCTGCCAGGAGAGCTCTTGGCTCCAGCCAAACCTGGATCACAAGGCGTGAGCCATCCCAGTTTCCTGATAGCTGCCTAAGCAGTTCTGTTTGCTTTCCTTGCTGTTTAGGGAGCTCCATGGACCTTCTGGCCCCCCATGGTGGGGCTCAGCCTGCCCCTTCCCCCCAGAGTTGTGCCTGGGGCTGTGGGGTGATGGAAGAGCGGAGTTCTGGCTGCTTTAGGGAACCACCAGGATTATTGCAGGATCTCAGGCGCTTGGTCCACCACCACCTCCAGCATGGAGCATCCCATCCTACCTATGGCTCCTGGTGGCACCGTGTCCTGCAGGAATTGTGGGCTCCTGGAATGGTTTGGGATGGAAGGGACCAGGGATGTCACTCCCTAGACCAGGTTCCACGGAAAGGGCTCCCACAGCCAGAGGATGGATCCAGTGGCCCAGCATGGAGGACAAAGGCTTTGCCCACGGAGCAGAGGTGTGGGGGAGCCAGAGGGGTTGGGGGGTCCCTGCCTGCTCCCCAATCCCGAGGGCAGGGATGTCTGGGCTCCTGGCCTCGTGCCTCCATTTCACTTTCAGATCCCTCAAATAATAACCGTGTTTGCCAGCTCCTGTGAAGGGAATGACTAATGGGAAAGATCCTCTGTGAAGGGAAACAAGAAATCTTGTTTCACCCTTTGTTTGCTGGATTTCTCTGACAGCCCCAGGCATGGCTCAGTTCCTCTTCGGGAGAAAGCAGATTTTAAGCCCTTCAACAGCTCCAGCAACACCCTCTTAACTCTTAGCCTTCCCTGTCGGGATAAAACTCCCTCCAGAAACTTTTTTGCAGCCAGTTTATCCACATTCCTGCTCCATCCACATGGAGTTATCACACAGCGAGTGCCTCCGACTGCTGATGCAACGTGGTTTTCACAATGCATGTGGCAAACACCCTCCCCATCTGCCTGGGGGTTTTTTTTGCAAGTCAGGGGACCTTCCTCTTTTCCTGTTTTTTCTCGGGATGGGTGACCAAAGGTGCCCTTATCATGGAGATGCCCCTGTGATGGAAGCAGCAGGGGATGCCCAGGGCTGATGCTGCAGCCCCCAGGGAAGAGGGGGCTCTCCCAATCCCGCCTCTTGTAGGACAAGCTGCTGCTCTCTCCCAGACATCTACAGCCAGATGTTGGACCTTCAGATGCTTCTCTCCCTGCTCTTTTTGGATCTGAGGGGGCTGGGAGTTGATCCCTTGGGACACCAGCCCGGTGACCCAGCAAGGAAGAGTTTGAGGAGGAAGGAATCTCTTCCCTGGAAGCAGACATGAAGCCACACAGGCACTTGAGCCGCTTTTTAAATGCCCACCCCTGCCCCGGGGAGCCGACGGGGACAATTTCAGCCGCTCCACACACTCCTCCTCTTCCCCGCTGCCATCACAAGGCCGGCACTCGGGACAAGGTGCCCGCTCCCCTTGCGTGAGCCCGGACACCGCAGACAGGGAATCACACCACTCCGGCATTTCCACGCCTGTTTTCGCCCGTTCGCCTCCCAGCCTTTGCAGAAAATAAATTCCCCAGCCAGGCTGAACTCGGATGACAGCATCGCTGCTATATTTAGCCACGGCAGATCGCCGCTCCAACCGGGGCCACACATAAACAAACCCCGGCGCACGGAGCTCGCCCGGAGAGGGCACGGCCGAGCGAACGGCGCGGGATGGAGCAGCCTCCCAGCCCTGCCTGCCCCAAACTGGGAGTGCCTTGCGCTCCCTGGTAGTGCCAGCTCCTCCCTGGAGGGCTCCGTGCTGGCACAATCCAACGCCGGAGCGGGTTTGAGGATGAAGGATGCGCTGGAGGGTGTTGGAAGCAAAGCTCGGAGAGCTGAGGGAGTTGCCAAAGGTTATCCCGCGGGGCAAGTGGCATCCCCCGGCTGGGACTGCAGCCGCTGGCTCCCAGCTGGAATCCAGCAGGCTGCTGGCATTCCGCCCCCCTCCCGTGGACTGTGCTGTGGGGCAGAAAATGCCATAAAATTCCCCGCTACAGCTGTACCCGCCCTTCCTACCTCCGCTGCACATCTCCCTGCAGCCTTCCTGCTGGCAGCTGCCTGCTCCTCTCCCTGTCCGTGGGGCACGGAGCTGCACGGCGATTCACGGAGCTGCACGGGCATTCACGGGGTGTGGAGCAGAGGGAAGAGGTTGTTGATGTGCAGCACGGTCCATGCCTGGCTCACTGGCAGGCCTTGCCCTCCTTCCCCAGCTCCTCACGTGGGGAAGAGCATTGGGATGCTCAGGGGGTGCTCAGGGAATGCTTGGGGGGATGCTCGGGGGTGCTCGGGGATGTTCAAGGGGATGATCAGGGGGATGCTGACGGGGGGGATGCTGAGGAGGAACTCAGAGAATGCCCAGGGGGATGCCCAGGAGGGTGTGGAGCGTCCAGCATCCCAACACCCTCCTCTGGAGCAGAGATCATCCGGCCTGGGGGGCCGCTGGCAGCCACAGGTTCCCAGGCTCTCGCCTCGGCTCCGAGGAGGGGACGGGGCGGCAGAGGGGGTCCCTGCTCCCCCTGGGCACACCTACAGCCCCGGATGGGGCTCTGTGCTGCAGTGCAGCAGCTCCAGCCCCGCTCCCCCCGGGGAGCTGGCGGAGGGGATGCCCACCTTCACCCTCCCTTCATCGCAGCGCCCGCTCCGCCTGCTCCAAGCCCGGCTGCCGGGCCAGCGAGCGGGCTGAGCCGTCGGGAGGAGCAACAACCCGCTCCTCTGCTGCTGGGGATGCAGCCCGTGGAGCTGGGACCCCCAGGAACAGCGGGCAGTGGGGTGGGCGTGCACCCACGGCTTGGGGGCCGCGGTGGGCGCGGGGGAACACCCGATCCTTGCAAAGGCAGGGAGGCGCCGCTGCCCCCTCGGGTGATGTCCCAAGCGGGGATCCCCTGGTCGGGGTGGGGAGGAACGCTGGGTACCCAAGTGCTGGCAAAGCCGGGGAGGCATCGGCGCCTCCTGGGGTGAAGCCCCCGGCGGGGAGCCCCATGCCATGACGTCCCCCCACGTCCTCCCTCCCTCCCCACCGCCGCTGCTGGGCGAGGGCCACCCAGCACCGAGGCAGATGACATAATTCCCAGCAACTGCACGTTAATCACTCGGCCGCCAGCAACCTCCTCGCCGTGAATCCAACCCCCAGCCCTCAGCCACCGCTCCCCTCCCTGACATCACTGCCAAAGAAATAAAGAAATAAATAGAAGAAGATGAGGAAAAGGTGACGAGGGGGAATAACCTGGCACTGGCACACAGGTCTGCCCCCCCGCCGCTCCTCCCCGCCTCGTACTCTATTTTTGGGTGCTGTCACATCCCAATGGCCCCGCGGGGCCAAATCCAGGCAGCTGCGACTTTAGGCACAAACACGGCTCCCTCCCCTCCATCACACCCGAAATCGGCGCTGGCAGCCCATCCTCCACCCCACCCCCTCCCCAAAATCCTCCCCTCCCCCCCCCAAATTACATCTGGGTGGGTGGTTCAGGGGAGCGAAGCTCCAGCATCAGGTCCCCCACCTCGCTCTCTGTGCACCCCACATCTCTCCACCCCCAAGAGACCCCCCCCCGTCACCCCCCACCCCATCCCACCTCCCCCTTCTCTCCCAGCGCCGCTTCCCAGTTCCTCCCAGTCGCTTCCCACCCCGAGCCTTACTCTTGGCGGGGATGCTGGGGCTGCGCCGGTGCCCGGCAGCGATCGCGGCGATGCGCAGGAGCGGGCAGGGCTCGGGCAGGGCTCAGGGATCGCAGCCGGGCGGCCGCTCCCGTCCGAGGGGTCTCATCTCATTTTGTCCTGTGTCACCAACACACACACACACATTCGCAGCCACGTTTCCCCCCCCTTCTTGCGGCAAACGGCGGCCAGCCCCGACCCCACCCCCTGTCACAGCAGCAGCCTAACAGCGAGGACCGGGAGGATGGAGGAGGATCTGCTCGCCTTCCCTTTAACTCTTCCCTCGCCACCCCCCCAGGACAGGGCTCTGTCCCCGTGGACCTGGATGGGGATGCTGGGATGCTGCATGGGCCCCCCTCACCTTGCCGCCTTCCCCCCCAGGGCCCCGGGACAGGGCGTGTTTGGGGTCTGGTGGTGCCCTGGCTCTGTTCCCCGCAGCCTCGAAGTGTCTCATCACCCTCGTGCCCCCCCAAAAAGGAGCCCCCAAATAAAGCTGGGCCCTGACATTGCCCCAGGCAGTGGGGCAGGGCGTGTCTCACGTGGGGCACGGCTGGGGTTTGAGGGGCATGGGCAGCCCCTGGGCGACAGACAAGGCCGGGGGGTGGAAGCCAAGTCTGTCTGCCTGTATCCACCAAGAAAATCCCATTTTGCTCCCTATTTCCCCCCATCTCCAGGAGCAGAGCCTTTTGGGGGGGGAGGGGACTCAGCCTGAACTCCTGGGGGTCCCCAGTGGGGGTGGGATGGGGATGTAAAGTCAATGTGGGGGATGAAACAACTTTTCCCATCCCATGAAGAATCCAAGGACTGAGCTTGCAGGGATGGGGGGGCAACTCCCCAAACTGCCTCTTACACAGATGAGCTGGAAAAGGAACATCCCAATGGCCAAGGATTCCAGCTGAAGGCAGGGCAGCTCCTGACTGTGACATTGCACAGAGTTGTCTTCTCCAAGGAGCAGTGAGAGGTGCCAGAAGGAAAAGGGAAACGTAAAGGGAAAGGAAAAGGGAAAGGAAAAGGGAAAGAAAAAGGAAAAAGGGAAAGGAAAAGGGAAAGGGAAAGGGAAAGGAAAAGGAAAAGGAAAAGGAAAAGGAAAAGGAAAAGGAAAAGGAAAAGGAAAAGGAAAAGGAAAAGGAAAAGGAAAAGGAAAAGGATAAAGAAAAAGGAAAAGGAAAAAGGAAAAAGAAAAGCTCATTATGATGTCCATGGAGAGGGAGGTTGGTGGCACATGTCCCTGCTCCCAGCTTCACCCCAGCTTCACTGGGTTTGCTGCAGCAAGTTTGGGTCCTGCCAACACACACCATGGGGCTCTGCTTCTCCCCTTGGCCTTTCCATGGATAAATGGAGGCCACAACCCTCCTGCTCGTCTGTCAGCAGTCCCAGGAGGGAGGAAAGAGGTAGGAATTGCTGCCACTTAATTCTGCAGCTTTCCAGTGAAATGGCAGGGCAGGAAATTAATTATCACTGCTAATAGTGCTGGACAGGCCCTCAGCTGCTCCCCCAGAAGTGCAGGCTGTGAGTCTCTCCCTGCACAGGTTGTTGCTGACAGCGCTCCGGGGGCTGGGTGTGATCCTGCTTGGATGGAAAGGGCAGCTGAGGCTCCCTGATTTACTTACAGCCCGTCACCTTGAGGACTGGGATTAGACCTGCTGGGCAAAGCCACCTCTGCTGTGGGTAGGGTTCTGCCACTTCCCACCAGCACCAAAAGCAGTGGAGCAGCTCAGGTCCTGCATGGACAACTGGGGGGTTCTTTGCAATGAAATCTGGCAAGGAGAGAGCAGGGCTGTCAATGGGGGGTGGAGAAGGTCAAGTCAGATGTGTTTTCTGGGACTGTCCCACCAGGAATGAAGAGGTGCCCAGGACCCAGCAGGATTATCCCTGTCCATGCAAAGCTGTTCACAGGTAAAAAGTGTTCCTGGGCAGCCTGGTCTGCTCTGAGCCTGGCAGTGCAGCCTCCTTCAGGGGTCATGCAAGGGTAGGAGGTGTCCTACAGGAAGCTCACGGAGCTTCTCGTGCTGCTCCAGCTTCTGATGAACCCTGCTCCAGTTGTCACCCCACCACACACCTCCAGGATTGAGCACCAACGCGGAGCTGCACCTGATGGGAGATGAGCTCCAGCTGCCCTCTCCAAGGGGCACTGGAATGCTCCTGGACACCCTGAGGGGATGAGCAGGGAGCCTGCAAGTGTTCCCCCACACAGCCATGGGTCATGCCTAGGCTGGGGCAGCCCCAGTTTTGTAGCTGAGAATCAGAATCACAGAATCCTTTAGGTTGGAAAAGACCCCTAAGATCACTGAGTCCAAAAGTTAACCCAGCCCTGGCAAGAAGAGGGTGCTCTGATGGTGTTACACCTCCACCAGCATCCTGTCCCCAGCTGCAGCTGTTCATGGACACCCAAGGAAGAGCAAAACCAGCACAATATTTCCCCCTTGCGTTCTTCAGCATCGCCAAAGGAGAGGTTTTTGCCAGGTCCAGACATCTGCGGTGGCTGAGAGCCCTCAGTGTGCTGTGAGCCCATCCCCACTGCAAGGTGCTGCCTCCTTGGGTGGGCTGAAGCCCAGAGCCTTTCAGGATACCCCCCATTCACCCTCCCATTCCAATGGCTGAGCCTTTCAATAAGGATTATCCTGGGACCAGCACCGGGGCTGCAGGATTTTCACTCTCCTCCTCTACCCCAATCCCTCTCCAAGTGCTTGCAGATGCAGATTCCCTGTGGTGGGCTGGGATGAGCTCTCTCTAAAGGGGACAGTGCTCTGCTCCTCATCCTCATCCCAGCCCTGCCAACGTCCCCAGTGGACTCTGTTTTCCCTTATTTGCCGAGTGTTTTGCGTGCCTCGCTGTGGTTATCATGCTCCAGCCGTCAGCTTGCAGCGAGTCCCTGGGAGAAGGTGCCAACTTTAACATATGCCTGAACAGTTCTTTTCAGACATATACAAACTGGAACAATGCCTCGCTGGGAATATGCTTGTTGGTGCAATTTGCCAACTGTGGCTTCAGATCTGCTCTTTTCAGCTCGCACCAACTATTTGTAGACGGTGCAAAAGCCGGGATCGCCGCACACGGATGGGGTCTCTGGAAGGCTCTCTCAGGTATGCAGGAATGAGCAGGGCGGACAGTCAAGGGCTGGGCAAAGACCTCTGAGTATCAGAAATAAAGTTCAGATCAAATATTTTGCATCTGAGAACCTCATCCTTTTCCCTTTGCTTTAGGAAGTGGCCAGCACCGATTTCTCTACTGTTTGAACCATGAGCGCGTTCTTGCCTTGGTGCAAGCAGGACTTGGCTCAACTCACCACATTCCCTAGGTTCAAACACCTCCCAGTGCTTCCTCCATCACTGGCGTTCACCTTTGTGGTAGGATGTCATGGGGATGTGACTGGAGTGCCACTCAGGGTGGCTCAGGGTGTCACTGCTCTGTCACACCCTTGGAAAAAAGGGCTGACCAACCTCAGCTGGACATTCCCTGACTTCCTCCCGTGGGTTTGTTGACACCATGGCAATGTTTGAAGGAAATTTGGGAAGGTGATAACAAAGTGGGGCTGGGGCTGTGTCCAGGCTGAGGCTGTGTCCAGGCTGAGGCTGTGTCCGGGCTTTCCAAGTGGGCAGTGAAGGCCCAGTGGTGATGAGGCAGAGTTTTCTCACCAGCACTGGTGAGGACACAGCTCTGCCCTTGCCCCTGTCCCAGCCTTCATCTTGCAACTCCCTGGGCAAGGATCACGTCCCGTTCTTCGCCGATGGAACCCCCCCTCTGTGGGCAGTGCTGGATGTGGAAGTGCCCACGAGCCAACCCAGGAGCGGGAGGGTCAGTGCTCGAACTGCCTGTTCCCCGTGGAGGGCTGCCAAAGGCATGTGTGTTTGAGATAGCAAATCATCAAGGGACCATTGTTCATAGCAACCTCAGTGGAAATATTTTTGTGTGTGTGTGTGTGTATGTGCTGGCATCCAATTTGGCAATGGTTACTCAGCACAAGTGGGCGGCCTGTCCCTTTCTCTCAGCTGGAGCCTCCTCCTCCTCACAGGGACCCAGAAGAGGGATGAAAGGAGAGCAGATGGTTTGGGGGTGCTCAGAAGTACCAGTGCCAAGGGCTGTCTCATCATGGCAGGCTGAACATGCTCAAGACCAAGGAGGTCTCTCCAAGTAATGGGGAGATGCAGGAGGTCTGTGAGCAATTCTTGGGAATAATGGCGGTTTCAGCCTTTGGTTGGATTTTGAGAAGGAGCAGAAATTGAGATCTTTGGGGTATTGTGCAAAGTATGGGGTTCTGTATCAAATACTCTCTTTGCAAGTCCAAAGGAATTTGAAGAATTGATGCTGGAGGGAGACTTTGGACAAGGGCCTGGAGTGACAGGACAAGGGGGAATGGCTTCCCACTGCCAGAGGGCAGGGATGGATTGGATATTGGGAAGAAATTGTTCCCTGGGAGGGTGCTGAGGCCCTGGCACAGGGTGCCCAGAGAAGCTGTGGCTGCCCCTGGATCCCTGGAAGTGTCCAAGGCCAGCTTGGACAGGGCTTGGAGCAACCTGGGATAGTGGGAGGTGTCCCTGCCCGTGGCAGGGGGTGGAACTAAATGAACTTTAAAGGACCTTTCCAACCCAAACCATTCCATGATTTTATGCTGAAGGGCCACTGCTGGCTTTGCTAGGATGAAGCCTCAGGGCTTCCTCCAAGTGACAATCCAGGGATCCAAGCCTGGAGAGCTGGTCAAGGCAGGCATGCTCCAGATGATCTCCTCTTTCAGCACCACACCAGATCTGTCACAGTCCTTTCATGGAGAAATTCCCATTGAAAGCTCCGCTGCTGCTCTCATCCCTGCAAAAGTGAATGGAGAGATTTGTCCTGACCTCCATCCCCCTCCACAGCTCCCGGCATTTCGTTTTTCTCCAAAGCAACACTCTGCTGCTAGAATCAGCTGACATGAAACCGAGCTGGCTCCTACACACCTTGGAGCTCAGGCAGGGCTGCTTCCCACACAGTGTCTTTCACCCAAATTAAACAGCTCCCAGCTGAGCCCTGCCATCCATCATGCCAAGCCACAGGCACAGCTCGGGTTTGGCAGCTTTTACACCTCTGTGGGTTCACGTTTAGTGGGGAAAGAGCAGGGACCTTTTATTTGTGAGTGTGCTGTAATGGGTGTGCAGCCATGGAGGCTGCGGGGCCATCCTTGGGATCACGCTGGAATCAGCAGGATCACGCTGGAATCAGTGGGAGGCTGGTTGTTGTTAAAGATAGCAAAGATCTGGGCATTGAGGGCTGTTCTATTGGGAAGGAATTGCTCCCTGTGAAGGTGGGCAGGCCCTGGCACAGGGTGCCCAGAGAAGCTGTGGCTGCACCTGGATCCCTGGAAGTGTCCAAGGCCAGGTTGGAACAACCCGGTCTGGTGGAAGGTGGAAAGTTCCAGGTTGGAGCTGTGTGGTCTTTAAGGTCCCTTCCAACTGTGGCTCTACTCTGTGATTCCCTGATGTTCAGGCTGCAGCGCTGGACATTCCTGGGGGCATGGATGGGTGCACACTGCCCATTCCTGGGGCTGTCACTCCTCAAGGACGTATTGCTGACCTCACCTTGGTGTCCACACCAATGCCAGGTGAGCAGCAATCCCAGCTCCTTGGCTGTGTTGGTCTGAGCTTGGTTCAGTTCTCCAGGTGGTGTCTGAGAGCTCTGTAGGTGTCCCAGAATGTTTCAGGCACCTACACAGAGCAGGCAGACATGGGATGGGGTCTCCATTGGTGTCACCTGTGGTGGAGATCCTTGCTGGAGACAACACTGCCTGTTTTCATCCATGAATTGAGGTTTTTGTTGGGTATTAGGAAAGATCTCCTCGCTGAAAGAGTGGTTAATCATTGGAACAGGCTCCACAGGAAGCAGTGGAGTCACCATCCCTGGAAGTGTTCAGAAAACAAGATGTGGGGATAGGTCTTAGTGGGAGTGGTGGTGTTCAGTCAAAGGCTGGACTTGGTCTGGGAGGTCTCTTCCAACCTTAATGATTCTGTGAGCATAGGACAAGTGTTTCCATCCATCTGAGGTGGGAAATGGATTTTTGGCTGCCTCAGCTCCTGTGCCTGACACATCCTCACAGTCCTCACTTGTGCCAGATGGCCACAGCCAGGTTTCCCATGGACTGGCCTGTACAGAGAACTGATTTCTGGGGTCACTTTAGCACGTCTCCCCCACACCTCTGAGTGGCAAATGAGCATCTTCCAGCTCTTCTTAGCATAGGCTTCACCCCGGGCTCTCCAGATCAGCCACTTCAGCAAGGTGGAAGTCTCTGGCTCTTTGCCACTGAAAGGCTTCGGGTAGAAAACATCATTATCCCGATTTCTACCTTTTTTTGGGATCTGCTTCCAGGGACAGTAGCTGTGCTGGCAGATCCTCCATCCCCTCACAGTCTGCTTGATGGAGAGCAGCCTGGGGGAATGACCTTGGCCTCAAATTCCATTAGGAAAAGTCCTCATTAAACAAGGCTGTTCTCAGAGTCACAGTTTACAGGCATCCTAGGCAACCGCCTTGGGCTTTTTCCAGTCCTCCAGGGAGAAGCACAGTCCCAGAAATCAATAACTGAGTTCTTTTGAAAGTCAGCACGACTCTGGTGTGATCCAAGCCACTCTCTTCAGTGCTTTCTCCCAGCTGAAAGCAAAGAAGGGGTCCCTAAATGAGAGCTCTGGGCTCCAGCAGCCTGAAGAGGAGCAGTCCTGGCCCTCTGTCCCATCTCCAGGGGATGGTTTTTGCTCAATGCCCACTGCCCACACTGTGTCCCATCCTTCTGGGCACTGACTGCCCTGCTCCCCCCAGAATGGAGCCAGGCAAGGGGAGCCAAGCAGGCTTTGAGGGAAAATACCTTCATTTTTTTTTTGTGGAAACACCACCCCGAGGCTCTGCTGAAGCAGCAAGAGCCAATCCCTCCTTGCCAGCCCCAAAACTCATTTAATCTTCAGATATTCTCCCTCACTCTCTTTAAACCTGGGATTTCTTTCCTGACTCCAAGTGCTCCTTGCTGAACATGCAATAAACACCCAGACCCTCCCCTGTCTATGTTTTGCCCTCCCCAAAACACCCAAAACTTGCTTTATATTCATTTTATATTAACTCCTCTCCCAGCAGTGCTTTCTCCATGTATCTGGACTACCAGACTTCCCTCCAAGCTTCAATTAATGACTTGGAAAGTCTTGTTTTCCTGCCTCATCCCCATCCTGCATCTTCCTGAGGAAAATGCCATAAAACAGCAACTGAGGACACCCTATAACCCCACCCCCCCTTGGTGTAAAGCCCACCAAAGGTCCCTCCTGGTGTTGGGACACCACGAAGTCAAAGCTAAGGCTGACACATCCTCCTGCCCAAGGACAGGAGCTGGGCTTGGAGCCCGGAGAAGAGGCTTCACTCCCATTAATGGGATGAATTAATGCATAATTGTGTGGAATTTGCTTTATGAATGAAGGCCAGCCGGAGGCTGAGGGATGCACCAGCACGAGAGCTCCACATCCCACCAAAGGTCAGTCCTGCATCCCCCTCCTGTGCCTGCGGTTCCAAGGGAACAAAGAGACACTGGAGGAAGCTCAGGGAGCCTGACTCGTGGCCAGAGATGCAAAGAGGTCGGGTGGGTTTGTGCAACAGGAGGGGAAGGGGTGAGCAGCTCACAGACTGACCCCATTTGTGCTGTGAAGACCTTGGGGGGCTTCATGGCTTGCCAGAGGAGCTGGGAAAAGGCACAGGGAGAGGCAATGATGGCAAGATGGAGCTGCCTGAATTCCCAAGTTCACCCGTTTTTTAGCAGTGAGGGTGTTTTACCAGCTGGACAACTTACAATTGGATCCTCTCCCAGTCTTTAAACTGAGCCCATCTGTGTTTTTAAATACTAAGTTTAACCCCAGAAATGATGATACAGACAGAAAAAATCAGGCTATTAGCCACTTTCTGGAAAGGTCTGGAGCCGTTGCACTTCATGACCCCTTGGAAAACACAAGGAACGTCTGCACCTTTCAGAAACAAACTCCAGGATGTTTGAAAATCTGTTTGTGCTGCATCCAGAGCGGTGTAGCAACAGCTGAAGGTCACAAGCGCTGTATAAATAGAAAGGAGGTTTTATTGTGACATGTCCATCCGGAGCCATTGCTCCTGGGTATGCCATCTGGGATGGGAGCAGGAGCCTGAGCATCCCCACCGCAGGGAAGGGAAAGGGATTCTGTCCTTGCAAGGATGATACCATGGAAAGGGGGGGACAGCTATGAGCTTGTAACTTTGCTCCTAATTTTACCGGTTTCGAAGAAAAATCAGAGGTGTGATGGAGCTTTGGAAGGCAAATTCCTCCTGTGGGGTTTCAATCACGTACCCAAGCAGGGAGAAGGAAATTTTCACCCATGGAGAGCATTTTCTATCTGGAGAGTGGTTTGCAGTGACTGTCCTTCTCCTTTGGGGACCTCAGTGTCCCCATCAGAAGGGGTAAGAGGGGCTCTCTGGTGTCCTTCAGCATGTGCTGGTAGGATTTTATACCAGGCTCTGACCATGTGCTACTAAAGACCTTTCCTGGCCAAAATCCTGCTTAATTCCATTTCCTTGTTCCATCCATCAGCTCCCTGAACCTGACATTTGTTATCCTCGTGTATTTGGGTGATGTGCTAGTTTGAAAACAAACCAGTGGGAGGCACCAAGTCAGAATAACAATTTAATGGAAATTAAAGAAAAGGAAAAGAAAGTAGAAGAAAACACTGACAGAGTCAAGATACAACCTGAGTCGCTGTTAGGCAGGGTGGTGGGAGCAGTCTGGTGGAATGGTGGCTGCAGTCCTCTGAAGTGGTGATCCTGTAGAAAAAGGGTCTGCTCTTCCTCAGAAGGTCCAGTGGTGGCTGTGTAGCTCCTGTCCCCTGGAAATCCAGTGGAAAGGATGTCTCTGGTGTTCAGAGTCCCAGATTATATCCACGATGGGATGCTTGGTTCCTCCCTCTGGGTGGAGCATCTCACAATGGGGTAATGAGTCATGAGGCCAAGTGTTGATTAGGCTCATTAACAGAAGATGGTCCTGAGGGAGTTATCTGTGAGTCATGGGGCAGGACAATGATGGGCCATGACAGCAAGATAGTCTGGGGGGAGGAGGCAAGGAAACACTGCCCCTCCTGATTTCCACAGCTCATGAGGATGGTAATAGAATACACCTCAACCCAGGACAGGTGATAAGTTCTTCATGGTCTGGAGCAGGCCCAGAACAACAGCACCAGGAGGTTGCCTGAAATAACAGGTGGTGATCGCTGCAAAACCCTGTGGATGTCCTGAGAGAAGGGCAGCAGCCATGGGGGGGGGGGGGGGGGGAAATCTTGACTGGAATCTTGGTAAAAACAGCCGGAATGAGACACTGGGATGGAAGAGCTTGACCCAAGGAGTGTGGGTGGGCAGGTGGAGGTGTTTGCTGGTGCAATTCCTGCTGCTCCTGAGGGAATGGGAGAGGAGAGGAAAGGAGAGGAGAGGAGAGGAGAGGAGAGGAGAGGAGAGGAGAGGAGAGGAGAGGAGAGGAGAGGAGAGGAGAGGAGAGGAGAGGAGAGGAGAGGAGAGGAGAGGAGAGGAGAGGAGAGGAGAGGAGAGGAGAGGAGAGGAGAGGAGAGGAGAGGAGAGGAGAGGAGAGGAGAGATGAGACCTTGGCTTTCACCACTGGGAGATAACTCCTGGTGTTTCAGGAAAGCACTCAGAGAGGGACACAGCCTGTAAACCTTCAGACATCATGGCTGGATGGTGGCCAGAAGGTGTCTCAGCTCTGCCTGCCTGAGGTTCATCTCACCAGGGAATCTTTCCCTGTGGAAGGCACAGTGTCCTGTCCTGCCCCAGGCTGGGTGAACCCCAGGAGACCTCAGAAAGCTGTAAGTGCTTGGTGAGGGCCCTTTTTTCGGGAACCTGGCCCTCTCCTGGGAGCAGATCCTCTGACAGCTGCTCAATGCTGCCTCCTCCTGCTCCATGATCCCACTCTTGGGAGGTCTCTTTTAGCCATGAATATGGATCAGGAGCAGCATCCTGCCCCAAACACACCCCTTTTCCAAGACCAAGGTTGTCTGCACCTCTTTGAGCAGGAAAAGTGTGGCTAACTCCCCAGATGACCATCTTCTGCTACTGCTGGCTGGAAGGATACTGCTGATCTGAGGAAGAGCTGGAGGATGATGAGCCATGGCAGGGTAATCCAGGGCTTCAGCAGCACAGATATATTCCAACTTCTCTCACTTCAGCACAGGCTTGCTGGATCCATTGTTGTTTTCCCATAGGATTAATTTTACCAGGTGATAAGGATGGGATCTGGAAGTCTACTGAAGCACCTAAAGGTGGCCTGTTAGAAACCCATGGGAATAAAAGGAGGAGAATCCCAGCTTTTCTTTGGAGCTTGAAGGGAACAAGTGTTTCTCCCCCTCCTTGAAGGACAGCTGGGTGAGTGGCATTCTGACCACAGAGAGGAAAATCTTTTCTCTCCTGCTCTGGCTGCTGATGTGGTATTGGATTGTGTGATGGGTCACACCTATTGATCACAGCAGGCTAAAAAAGACACAACCCATAAATAACTCCTGACGTCCCCAGCTGGGCCAGAAATCCTGAGCAAAAGGGCTCTTGGGAGAGCTGTTGTTGGTGTTTCTCTGTCCCTCTCCTCTGGGGAACGCTGGGGACAGGGTTTGGGTTAAGCCAGATGACTGGGGCTCACTGCAATGTTTTTGCAGGTGTTTTCTTAGCGGGGGCTGGGTTATCTCAGTCCTTTATCCAGCCCTTCCTGGATGAGCATCACCAGCCACACTGGAATGGGACACTGCTGCTGTCCAGCCCTGTGCTCTTCCCATGCCAGTGCTCACCAGCACGTGGGCAGATGGTTGAGGCATGAAGGCAAAGGTGACTCTCCTCTGCTCTCCCTTCCCCGAAGCGAGTCATTCCTGGTGCTCAAGCTGTCCTCGGAATCCATGGAACTGCAGGATTTTGGCACAAGGAACTGTAAGAACCGCACGGCAGGGAGACCAAAGGGGGGGGGGATCAGATCGTGTTTCCTTAAGGAAACAGCCCCAGATGGTTCTGATGCCTTTTCCTGGTCTTAAAATCAAGAGTCACACATGGTTAGAAGGGGAAAAGGGATTTTACCTTGGTATTTATTTTAAGGATCCTTAGGTGCACACGTCCAGGTCATGTGCATCGAGATGCACCCTGCTGAGTCTCTGTGTCTCTCTCTCTTTCTGACCCCCTCCACAACACTGGGTATAACATTATAGGTTTTACTAATTAGCAGATCTATCAAAGCTTCCCCAATGAGAGGCTCAAGTGAGCCCCCCTCCCCAAGGAACCTTCCCCTGGATGGCTCTATCTCGGTTTACAGAATGTGTTCTGGAGAGGACCTTGGGCTCTGGGGCACACTGATCCCTGGCTACGAAGCTTCTGAGATGTTGAGTCTCTCAGCTTGACAAACAAGTCCAAGAATGTAGGGAAAAAGCACTGAGAATACAGAAGTTGTAAAAAGGTATAACAAGGGTATAAAAGAAAAGGCAAAAATCTTCATGGCATCAGTTCCGGGGTGGAGGAGCAAAGCCAGAGTCCAGGGCAGCTGCTGGCCAGGGCCAGGGCACGAGGGGCAGCAGCAGCCCCCTCCTTCCTGATGCTCCACCAGCTCCCACCTGCTCCGTGTGGCCTGACCACAGCGAGGGACACGTGAGGAGAGGAGAGGACACAGCCAGGCACCGTCTCTCTCCCTCCTCCCCCTTTCCCTTGTTTTTACACAGCTGACAAAAAAAAAGCATTCCCCCCGTAATGATGATTCGGCCAACAGGTCAAGTCAAGCATGACAGATCTCATTCTGGAGCTGGGGTCAGGCAGCAAATTGCCTCAGTGCTGCTGGCACCCAGATCCCGGTGCTGAGGGGCCAGTGGGGTCCCCCCAGCATCCTCTGGCTGCTCACACCCCCCGTGCCTCAGGTTTTCGGGGGCCTGGGGCTGTCCAGCCACTGCAAAAGAGGCTTTGGGAGCAGCACCGTGCTGGTAACTCCCGGCCTGGGGGCATTTCCCACTTTATCAGAGGCCGTGGCAACATTTTTGCCTGATCCGTGAGTTTTCTCTGCTTCCAGCATTTTACGGGGCACGCTGTGTCCTGCATTTCCCTGGCAGCGGGGAGGAGGAGGCAGGAAATGACTCTGCTGGAGCAAGAGAGTTCCAGAGGGAGCGAGGAGATGCAGGGTCCCTTCCAGGGAGCGAGGCTGGTGCTGAGAGAGCTCCGGAGGCTGCCCAGGCCCTGATCCGAACCCAAGGAATAAAATCCATCCCGTTGCAGGGAGATAGAGAGTCAGCCAGGGAGGGGAAGGTTTATTTAGAGAAACAACCGTGGGCTGCCTGCCCACACCAGGCTTTTAGCTGATGATCTGCACGTGCCATGGCTGGGGGCGGCTGGGGGAAGGAGTCCACTATTAAAAGCCTGGCAGAATCTCTGCTGAATCCTGCTGGAGCTCGGGGAGGGCCTGATCCAGCAGAATCCCACCTCCAGTGTCACCTCATCTGACCCTGGGACCAAGTCAGAGACGAATCCGTGGCAGCTCGTCCTCTCTTCTTCCAAGGTTGCAGCCTAGGAGCACTGGTGGGGAACACCAGGAATTCCTGAGAAACCGGGTGCTTTGAAGGATTATCCACGATTTATAATGTACCCAGAGATCCACACAAGCCCCGAGCATCTCCTGGGAAAAGGTGGGGAAAGGCTGTGCTGAAGGGAGGGACGCTCTGGAGAGGATGGATTGTGCAGATTTCCACACTCCCGAGCTGGGCAAAGCCTGGAACACCGATGATCCTTGGCATTTATGGTGATCCGGGCACTGAATCCATCCCCTTTACACTTCTCATCCCTCCAGACACGGCCAGCACCTCCCAGCGATGTGAATCAGCACAGGATAATCCATCTCCTTCCCTCTCCATTCCTGCCTCCGTTAAACATGCCCTGCTCTGGGGACAGCTCTGTCCGCAGTAATTAAGGTGGAGATTCCTCCTGCAGCCAAGGGCACTTCCCGGCTCATTAACACCGGGAGGACACGGCAGGAAAAATCTCTGCCCTGCCCTGGGGGAGGACACGGAGGAAACAGCGCTGGGTGCACCTGGGGTGCTGCTGCTGAGGGGCGCCGGGAATTCCCGTGCATGGATGGGGACACGGGGACAAAGTGCTCGGAGCTTTTGGGATCTCAGGATTCGTGTTTTGGGGTCAACCGCATCCGTTTGCATTGGAGCAGTGGGGAATCGGCACAGAATCATGGATTGGTTTGGGTTGGACACCTTAAAGGATTCCTGGTTTCACCCCCTGCCACCGGCTGGGAATTTTCCCCTACCCCAGGCTGCTCCAAGCCCCGTCCAACCCGGCCTTGGGAAGCAAGAGGAGATGAGAGGAAGGAATTACCACCATCAGGAATTAACCCATGCCCAGCAGGGGCCGATGTGCTGCAGAAGGACTGGGGGCACCTCAACCTGCCCTGGACAAGGTAATTTTGGCAGAGCTCAAAGAAAATGGCCCTTTCTTGCCCCAGGCACCTGCAAAACCCATCCCAGCTGGTGCAGAAGCAGGGAGTGCTGCTGTCAGAGGGATGGGGCAGGCCCAGGGCAGTGTTTTCATGGCTCTGCTCCTCCTTTCTCCTCACAGCTCGGGAGCTGGGGGAAGGATGCTGAAGGACCTGCCAGCCTCACCCCACTGGGCTCTCTTGAAGCCAGCAGGAAAACCTTGGAAATACATTCAAGGGATGGTTTGCCACAAGCTTTACTTCTCATTAAGAGTGGAGGTGCTTTTCCTACTCCGAGTTTACCTGCAGGAGGTGACAAAAAGGGAAAAAAACCCCTTCATTTGTGGTGTTTTCCCTGAAAACACAAGCCCTGGAGCAAACCCAGGACGCTGCATGGTCATTCCTACGTTCACTCCCTGGGCTCCACAGGCACCAGGACCACCAAACAGCAGAGCTGGTCCCCCACCAGAGGATCAATCACAGGATGGTGTGGGATGGAAGGGACCTTAAAGACCATCCAGTTCCACCCCCCTGCCACCATCCCTCTCTTCTGCCTCTCTCACAAGGATGTGCGGTGCCATAACCTCCCAGCAGCCACCTGGGATGGAGGAGGGGAATCCAGGGTCATTAGTGCAAGGAGGAATGAGGCCAAGAGGGCTTTCATGCCTCAGCATCTTAATTGAAATGGGTTTGCCATCCTCCTCCCCCTTCTCCCAAGCCCAGCACATCCAGGCTCCGTCAAGGGCATCTCCTGGCCCGGTGCTGTGCACTCTGCATCCCCCGTGAACCACTCACATCTCTTTAATTAAATGTCAAGATATGCAGGGTTTTTTACACCTTTTAAGTGCCCTCTGCTCGGAAAGATTCATGGAGAGCTCGGTTATTGGGAGGTGAAGAAGTGGGGGAGCTGTGGGTAGGAAAATTGTGGGGAAAACGGCGATCACAGCCAGGCAGGATCCCCTGAAATCCTTTGGGTTGTTTATTTGAAAGGCTGGAGAGCAGGGAAAGGTTCTTCTCCCAGAGGGTGCTGGGCACTGCCCAGGCTCCCCAGGGAATGGGCACGGCCCTGAGGCTGCCAGAGCTCCAGGAGCGTTTGGACAACGCTCTTAGGGACAGAGTGGGGTTGTTGGGGTGTCTGTGCAAGGCCAGGAGATGGACTGGGTGATCCTGGTGTGTTCCTTCCAGCTCAGGACATTCCATGGTTCTGTGATCTACCAAACACAGCTTGAGGTGCAGCTCCTCCATCTCCAAAGCCAGGGCTGGTCCTGAGGCATCACCCCCAGGGGAAACCAGTCCTGTCGTGCATCAGTGTGGGAAGTCCTGAAGGACCAGAACTGCTTCCCTGCAGCAAAAAGCAGCCTGGTGTGACCCTCCAGGGGTCTGGGGAGATCACGGAATCACAGAATCCCAGATAGGTTTGGGTTGGAAGGGACCTTAAAGCTCATCTCATTCCACCCTTTGCCACAGGCAGGGACACCTTCCACTATCCCAGGTTGCTCCAAGCCCCATCCAAACCTGGCCTTGGACACTTCCAGGGATGGGAAGTGCAGAGCTGAGGTGCTTCCAGCCTTTTTTGATTCTCCTCACTGAGTCCCCTGGAGTCACCTCCTCCCTATTCAGGTCTCCCTGTGAAAGGCGCAGTGTCCGACATGGAGAGGTGCCAGATGCTCTTTCTTGCGGCTGATGGAGGGCTCGATGCCGAGTGCTGGCACTCCCAGAGGATGTTTCCCTGCAATCTGTCCTCCCAAGGAGACCTGGAGATGAAGCAGGAGAGGAGGCAGCAGGGCAGGAAGCAGCAGGCAGGACACATTCATCACCTCCGTCCTCCCCGCGGTCCAGCGCCAACCAAAAATAAACACGGCTCCTGTCCCAGGCCACCCAGATCCTGACCCACCCTGGACCAGCTCCCCCTGCTCCAGGTCCCTGCCTCAGCCTCAGACATGGCCAGGGTGAGTGCTGAATCTGGGGAAAGCCTTTTTTAATCTTGATAAACTTTGAAATCTCAGTGTAAATCCTGCAGTGGTGACAGCGGGATTTGGGAGTCGCCCTGCTAGGATGGGATGTGCTTTTGTCACCTTCTGGGGAGCCCACAGTGCGAGTCAGCATCAAAGTCAGAGGAATTTAGTGTTCCAAGCCAACCATAATTTCTCCTGGAAAGCACTTAGGGAGGCTCCTCTGGTGGCAATTTGAGCAGGCCACTGACTCCAGCCTGGATCCCCCTCCATCTCCATAGGCTGCAGTGGGAGCTGACACATTCCATGTGCACAGACACCAGAACTCAGGTGAGGAGAGACCAAAATCCAGGTGGAGTGGTCAGTCCCTGCACCAAAATAAGGAGAAGAAATGGTGCCTGTGCCTGGGTGGGAGGCCCACAGTGCAGGGAAAAGGAGGCTGGAGGGAAGCTCATCCCATCTTTGGTGAAACCCTTCCAAATTTCCAAATGCTTGAAGATGAAAATTTCAGATTTTAGAAACTGCTTGGGTTGGACGCCAGAAGGACGTGGGCAGCTGCCTGGACTCCCAACACCAGCGTGTTGATGTCACCCCAGTGGGAACCACGAGCTCCCTTAGGACACTCGGCCTTGGTGGAGCTGCTCCTTCTCCCCAGTGCAATTTGGGGACTGGGTTGTCGGGGAGGCATCACAGTTCCTCTGGTGGGATCTCATTATGTGATGAGCTGAACATCTGGATTAAAATAGATCAAATAGTCACTAAATCCTAAATAAGCCTGGGAGCTCAGCAGCAGCCATATGCTTCCTACTGACAAGCTCAAAAAAAAAAAAAATCTCTCCTTGCCATTACCTCACACTGCAGCAGTGTTTTATCCTCCTCCAAGCCAGCTCAGGGACAAACCTTCCTGCTCTGCCTCCCTGCTCTGGCCATCCTCTGGACCAGCAGCCTGAGGCTGTTTTAGACAGGGGATGTCAGCTGGAAAATGGGCACTTACCCCACTGTGCAAAGGATTGGTGATGGGAATGAAAGGAATGATATTCAAAGGAAGCTGAAAAAGGAAGAAAACCAGAGCTTTGGTGTTTAGCGTTCAAAGGATGCTAAATGTCCCCTAATGTTTGGGATTTTAGGAAAATCCTGTAGGAACACAGTGAATGTTGATGTTTTGTTGTCTGTCTCCTTCGGGGGCCAAGAGGAAGGTGGAGGTCAGGTGGACTCCAAGGGATGGATGGAGAGCATGGAGGGTGGGATGGACCCAAGGGTGCTGCAGGAGGATCCAGGGCTTGTGGAATCATGGAATGGTTTGGGAAGGACCTTAAAGCCCACCCAGTGCCACCCCCTGCCACGGGCAGGGACACCTCCCACTAGCCCAGGTTGCTCCAAGCCCTGTCCAACCTGGCCTTGGACACTTCCACAGGGGCAGCCACAGTTTCTCTGGGCACCCTGTGCCAGGGCCTCCCCACCCTCACAGGGAAGGATTCCTTCCTAATATCCCATCTAAATCTGCCCTTTTCAGGGCAGACTGGAGGGATATCACTTCACAACACTGCCTTTATGCCCTGGTTGCACAAAAATAAGGTGTGGCCACTGCCCTTAAGCCATGAGCCTTATTTCACTTAGCAAGACAAGGGCTAAGGTCCTGGAAGGCCTTTGCAGACTTGTCCTGGAGCTTTTTAAAGCTGTTTTTAGCTGGTTTTTGCTGTAACAGCACATTGCCCGATGGTCAGATGAGCATTGCTGGTGTGGCAACCAGTCTGCCCAGCAGTCAGGCCACCAGCTTTCACCAAACCTTTTGCAACTGCATGGTTTCATCCTAAAAACGCCCAACCAGCCAGAGAGGGTCTGACTAAATCCAGGGGTGGTTCTACGAGCTGGCAGTGCCGGCAGCAGGTCATTGTGTGAGGGATGAGACCAGCACCAGCCACGCCTCACTCCCACCCTCACCCCCTCCAGCAAAAAAATCTGGGATGCTGGAGACTTGCCGTGGTGACTCTGAGGAGGGGCGAGCACAGGAGATGCTCAGAAGCCTCTGTGTGACCCCCATAATTGCATTATCGATGGGAATTAGCAGTAATTGGATAATTTGGGGGCTGCGTGTCGGGTTTGTTGAGACAAGGCCGACAAAAGTGCCGTGGTTTGCTGTGGTTTGCTGGTTGATGAGGCCAACCCCGGCCTCGCTGCCCTGTGCACAAGGTTTTGCTCCCTTTTTGCCTTCTAAATTTTGAGTGTAATGCTTTGAAGACAATAATCTGGAAATGGCGTGGGAAAGTCAGGGCAGGCCATGAGGGGAAATTCTCCCTCCTTCTCTGCCTCCTCCCAGGTTTCAGGGAGAGGAGGATGGTGGTGGCTGAGCTGTGTTGGATCCACCATTTCTCGGTGAATTATTAGTATTGATTACTTAATTTTAATTAATTAATTATATCGATTAATTTTAATTAATCGATATAATTATTTAAAATTAAAATTAATATAAGCTATTTATTTATTTATTATTATTTGCTAATAACGAGATCAAATGGGAGCATGGAGGTGTCCCACTGGTGTCCCCTTCCCTCCATCACCCATGGGCACGGTGGCCCCAGGACATGACTGGATGAACGAGGCAGCCCATGGACAATAATTCCTAGGGGCCAAATCCCACTGGGAAAGGTCTGAGGGCCCAGTTTGGGCTCACTGGTGCCTCTCAGCAGAGGGAAGGACCAGGGTTCACCTCTGGGATGCCCAGCCTGAAGGAACCAGCGCTCCATTTGCAGACACATCTCCGCAGCTTCCCGTTTTTCCTCGGAAAAGTGTTTATTTTTGCTGTGGAAGGGGCCGGTGGTGCCGTGGCAGTGTGGGAACCACACGCTCCTTTTTCCTTCTGGCCGAGATCTCGTGATTTTGCACCTGATCTCCCGATTCTTTCGGAGGGGAAACGAGGGGGCAGGGGAGGAAACAACACCCCCTAAGAGGGGAACCGCTCACCGAGCAGCCCCCTCAGGCTTTGTCCCAGCTGCCAAACACCTTCCTCCCCCTTGCCCTGCCTCCTTTTCACACTGGGAAAAGCCTGAATTTGGGGCCGGGGAAAGCGCTGGGGGAAGGAGCGGGGTGTTGGGGGAAGGGATGCTCTTCCCGCATCGCCTCTCCCGCCCGCGGTCCTGTCTGCTTGTGGCCGATCCTCGCCGGTGCCGGGTGACGGTGATGCGCGGCGACACTCGGCTGTGCCCCCGCCAGCCGCTGCCCCTCCCGCAGCCACCGCGCCCCGGGAGCGGCTCCAGCAGCACCCCGCTCCCCACGCCAGCCCCACAGCGTGGGGCCGGGCTGGCTGAGGGGTGCCGGAGCTCTGCGGTGTGCTGGAGCGAGTGGTAAATGGGATGGGAAAAAGGCTCCAGGCACTTGCTGGGGGAAAATCTTCCCCCCTCCCCCCCCTTGGGTGGGGCTGTGTTGGAGGGGTAGGAGAATTTCTGGGATGGGCACTCGCCCGCCTTGGAGTTTGGGGTGATGGGCTGGGGGAGATACACCCGATGGCTGAGGGTGGAAGGTGCCTGTTCAGTCTGGCTTCAGCTCCTCGTGGTTCCAATGCAAGCAAGGCTATCCCTTCTCCATGCCCCGACTCCCCTTCTCCATCCCCATCCTCCCTTTCCCCATTCCCATCCTCTTTTTCTCCATCCCCTTTTTCTCCATCCCCTTTTTCTCCATCCCCATCCTCCCTTTCTTCCTCTCCAGCCTCCTTTATTCATCCCCAGCCTCCCCTTCTCCATCCCCATCCTTTCTTTCTCCATTCCAAGCCTCTCCTTCTCTCTTCCCAGCCTCCCTTTCTCTATCCCCATTCTCCCTTTCTCCATCTCCACCCTCTCTTTCCCCTTCCCCATTCTCCCTTTTCTCCATCCCCATCCTCCTTCTTTCCTTCCCCATCCTCCTTTTTTCGCTCCCCATCCTCCCCTTCTCCATGCCCAGCCTCTCCTTATCCATCCCCAGCCTCCCAGCTCCTTTTGCTCACCCTGAGCTTGCCCCCGGCTGTCTGTGCTGCCCTGGCCTTGACTCGGCCCCATAAATCCCAGCCCTACAGGACCCGAGCCCTGTGCCACGGGGCTGAGCTCAGGAGCATCCCTCTGCCTCGAAGCCTGGAACCAGGAGCAGGAAGAGGGTGGTCTCCCCTTCACGCCCGAGTCCAGGGCACAGGGAAGCTAAAACCAGTCTGAGAACACAGCCCTGATTTCTCACCCCGGCTCAGGAAGACGCAGGGACATGACCCAGTTATTTGATGGCAGCGTTTAATATTTCCCCTGCAAGGCAAAGCCAGCCCGGCTTCCTCTCCCTCCCGCTTCCCAGCCAGGCAGCCCGGGCTGGATCGCTGCCTTCCCGGGGCTTAAGAGCTCATCGGGCTGGGATGGAGGGGAAAATGTGACTGTGCAGCCTCATCAGGCGCCCAGATGTGCTGCTGATTCATCCGATAATTGCGCAAGCCCCGGCAGCGCTCGCTCCGGCCGGGAAGCAGCTGCTTCCTACGGGCTGTGCCCTGGAACGGGGCTGCGTGGGGGGACCCCCTCCAGAGGGAGGCTCAGGCTACTACGTATCATCAAGGCAGAGGGCTCAGGGTGGGGTGCAGCACCCCAAAAACTCCGCAGAGAGAGGTGAAGGACCTGGAAGAGACAACACTGCCATGGTGATGGTGGGAACCGGGTGAGCAGATCTGGGGCTGCTCAAAAAAGGCAACCCAAGGTGGTCAAATCAATTCTCCCATCTCCCTGTTCAAAATCCAGAGGGTGTTTGGCCTCTCTGAGAGATCCAGTGGCCTTCCCAAAGGGACAAATCTCTCTGGGGTGCTCTGTGCACTCGTCCATGTAATCGCGTGGATGTAATTTGATTATCCCTTCCTTGATGTTTCGCATCACAAAGGGAGAAGCTGCCTCCAAGCTGAGCCCTTGGAGCCACCACTCTGGGACTGGTCTGGGGGGAGAAGGGTCTGAAACGGGGCTGGGGAAGCTGCAGCATTTGGGAAGGCTTTAAAAATGTCCTGCCTCAGCCCGTTGTGTGTCCCAGCTCCTGGCTGTGCCTGTGTTCAAGAGGCATTTGGGCAACACCGTGGTGGGATTTTGGGATTGTCCTGTGCAGGGTCAGGAGTTGGACTGATTATCCTTGTGGGTCCCTTCCAGCTCAGGAGATCCCACGATTCTCCCAGCAGCAAACTGGTTGGGCTCTTCAGGGGAAGATACAAAACCCAGGTACTGCTTTTGTTCCGGAGCACATGAAAATTCATTTGTTTTCCAAAAAAGACGCAGGCATTGATAAGAAAGACCTGGATAGACCAGGGGCTTCTACACCGTTACCCTGCAGAGCAAAGAGGTTTCAGTGAGGCCCCAAAACTCCTGATCTGCCTTAGCAAGGGGCATTTAGCAGGTGAGACTGCACAGAGAACGTGTATGTGCACCTGTTGAATATGTTTGCACATAAATAACACAGCAGAGGCTTCAGAGGATGACATTGCACAAAGCAAGAGCAGGACACGTTGTGTTTTATGAAAAATTCCCTGGCAAGATGAGATTATGTCAGAAAAACAGCCAGGACCTCGTAAAGGACTTCAGTGTCCCCTGCACACCCCTTCCACACTCAGCCTGAGCTGCCATTACCTCTGCAAGTTTGGGATTTATTTTTTGGGGGGGAAGTTTGGCCGGCTGGTGTTTCTGAGGATGACCAAGACCTTGGCCAACCCTTTGAGGAGGCCATGGTCAGCATGGGCATGGGGCAGGTCCCAAATCAGAGTCACCACGCAGGGGAGGAAACAAAAAAAAAAAGTCAAATCTGGTCTCAGCAAGAGGGAAAGAAAAGCAGTTCAGCGGCAGAGGTGGTGGGTGAGCACAGGCAGAAGGGGGTGGCAGAGCCAGTCTCATCCTTTTGGGATGCTGGGAGGAGGGCGGAGGCTTTTTCTTGCAGGGAAAGTGCTCAGTGAGTCACCCAGGAGCAGAGCAGCGTCTGGCTAAGCCGGGGTTTAGCGCCGTCCTAAGCGGCTTTAGGAGCAGCGAGCGCGGGAGAAGCGCACACGAAATCAAAGTCAGGAAAGAAAAACAAACCGTGCCAGCGGTTATGTAAGGGATCAGAGGGCTGCCCACGTGCTCCCTGGGGTCTTCCAGCTCCCCCCGGGAATGCTCGGATGGGCTTTGGTTCATCCCGACCGCCCCTCGTGAGGAATTTGGGGGGAGGGTGTGTAGAGGAGTGCGAGAAGGTTCAGAGATAAGGGATATCTGATATCTCTTTTTGGAAGGGTGACAGAGGAGGATTTGGATGGGATGGAAATGAATTGTAAATTAAGAGTGGCTGGAAAAAGGACGTGGACAGCTCCTCGCTGGCCCCTCTGTCAGGACACAGAGGGACAAATGAGCCACCAAGTGACACTCGGGGAGGACAGATCAGGCAGAACAGGGACCTGCTCTCCATCACCTGTACAGCTAAACAAGGAATTATTGCTGCAGGATGCTGCAAATATAAAATGTTTACATGGATCCCAAAAAACTCTTCCAGGCAAAGATTCCACCTCTGGCTTGTGAAAAAGAGGGAGAGCAGCTTTTTACATGGGCAAGTAGTGTCAGGACAAGGGGGGATGGATTTAAACTGCCAGAGGGCAGGGTTAGATGGGATATTGGGAAGGAATCCCCAGCTGTGAGGGTGGTGAGGCCCTGGTACAGGGTGCCCAGAGAAGCTGTGGCTGCCCCTGGATCCCTGGAAGTGCCCAAGGCCAGGTTGGACAGGGCTTGGAGCAACCTGGGCTAGTGGGAGGTGTCCCTGCCCATGGCAGGGGGTGGCACTGGATGAGCTTTGAGGTCCCTTCCAACTGAAACCATCCCACGGTTCTGTGATCATTCTGTGACAGTTCCTTAGGAATTGTTTGAATTTGAAGTTGCTGGAGGCTGTGGATAATCACTCCACAGTGGCTGGAGTTTTGTTCCCCTCCTCCCTGCTCTCAGAGGTCGGACACTGAGCAAGATGGACCATTAGTGGATGATCCATAGGATGGATGATCTATAGGATGAACAGGCCATTGGTCTGCCAGTGTGTCCACTCCTGCAGGATGTACTGCATTGAGATTTGAGCCCTTTTCTTTGGGTGAAGTTCCCCCAGGATCTGCCCCACTCCAGTGTCCAGGAGAGCTGCCCACCTGGGTGATCCTCAGCAGCTCCTCCCAGCCAAGAGCGTTATCTATGGATCTGCTGGATCTGGAGGAGGAATAGGAAGATAATCCTGGGAAAGGACCGGCCTTGGGGCAGCACCGTCCCTCCTTCGCCAGGCACCCACGAGGCACTGGGTCATGGAACCCCAGAGCAGTTTGGCCTGGAAGAGACCTCAAAGATCACCTCATTCCAACCTCCTCCGTGGGCAGGGACACTGGAGAAAGGTTTCTCCCAGTCTGGAGCCTGGGGAGAAGCAGCAGGGCAGCCCAAGCACCCCACAGTGAACGCCCACACAGTGCCAGCAGAGTTCAGTGAAGGTGGCCAGAACAACGTGTGCTGAGCCTGCCTCACACAGACCTGCTCCGAGGCAGATGCCCTGAGCCTGCCCTCTGTGCTTCCTGCTTTTTTTCTTCCCCCTGGACTTCTGTTTAAAAGATTAATTCCTGCAGCTGGAAAGTTTGTGCAAGCCTCGGTTGCATCACGGTGCTGCCGGGGTTGGCGGGGGCAGCGGAGGAGCAACGAGAACCCCGAGTTCTCCGGGTCACCCCCACTGCAGGGACACCCAGGAACAGAAGGATGGGCAGAGGAGGGGGGATCTGTGTGGGAATGCAGCACAGCTGGAGCAGGAAACACCTCTGGCTTCTGTCTGCTGAGTCCCCCCCTGGCTGTGAGTGCTGTGTCATTCAGAGAGGGATTACAGTGAGAGGTGATAAATAAGTGCTGAGATTTATGGGTTTTTTCTTGCCCCCTGGCCCACAAATCTTCCTTCCTAAAAGGGAAATGCATGATCCCAGGAATTCAGGAGGTCTGGCGTCAAGGAATCAGGCAGCAGGTGGAGAGCAGAGATCTGCTCAGTAGGGAGCCTGGAAGGCCATGAGGGGAGAAAATGAAGCCTCTCTGCTCTGGAGCCAGGCTGAGAGAATTGGGATTGTTCAGCCTGGAGGAGGCTCCAGGGAAACACTCCAGCACTTTCCAGTACCTAAAAGGGTTGTAAGAGAGCTGCAGAGAGACTTTGGATACCAGCCTGGAGTGACAGGACCCAGGGAATGGCTTTCCACTGCCAGGGGGCAGGGTGAGATGGGATATTGGGAAGGAATTGTTCCCTGGGAGGGTGGGCAGGCCCTGGCACAGGGTGCCCAGAGAAGCTGTGGCTGCCCCTGGATCCCTGGAAGTGTCCAAAGTTGGATGGGGCTTGGAGCAACCTGGGACAGTGGAAGGGGGTGGAATGAGATGGGCTTTGAGGTCCCTTCCAACCCAAGTCATTCTGAGATCCCATGATTCTGAAATCAATTGTGGTGTTTTAGATGTCAGAGGTTACCTGAATTCCTCCTTTGGGTTGTCCTGAGCAGGTCCCTCCACGTGCCACTGTAAGCATTTGTCACATCCTGCTCCGTGCCTCAGTTTCCCTGCTCGGGATTTGGGCAGAGTCACACACAGAGCGTGCTGAAAATTTTGTGAACACGTCTTGGATGGAAACTGCTGGAGTTTTCTCCAAAGAAAAAGAAATCCCTGGGAGGAGATGTTTGCTTTCCACGCAGAGTTTCTGCTCGCCATTAAAGCAGAGCCAAACCTGCCGCTTTTGGACAAGGTTTCCACTTCTCCAGCTGAGCAGGAAGGTTGGTGTCCTGCAGCTTCCTGAGACATCCCATCACTGCTGATGTCCCAGTGGAGGAGAGGACACCCCTGAGCACCCCTCTGCCTCCACCCAGCCGTGCCCAGGAGGTCAGGGAGAGCCTGGTCTCACCAGGAACCCCTGGAATTGTCCCTTCCAAATGGGACAGACGCAATAATGAGACAATAATCCCCTGACGATGCCTGAAGAGCTGCTGGGCTAATTAAGCTCCCCAGGGCCACTTTTCCTCCACGGGGTGCTCTGGTTTGGTCGTTTCCTGCTCCCCAAATTCCCCCCTTTGCTCACCCTGGCCGCTGTTTTACCCCCGTGGAGAGGAGGAGTTGTATCCACGCTGCTGTCACGTCCACCCTCAGTTTTTCCCTCAAAAAGCTGGAAATACCATCCTTATCCAAAACCATAAAGCTCCTGCCTGAGCCACCCTTTCCCATCCACTCCCAGGGTGCAGCACTCCTAGAAAAAATGGGATGATACCATCAACAAAACCACTGTTGATCCACTTTTGGTGAAGTATCAGCTCCAGCTCATTGGAAAAGGGTGGATCCCTGTCCCAGGTCTCCTTGGACATCCAGATTTGTCCCATTTCCAGGCCAGCAGCTGCTTTGGAGTGCCCTGTGAGATCTGGTCTCATCCCTCATCCCCTTCTCCTGCTGCGTTACCAGATCCCATTTTCACCTTCTCCCGAATTCTGGATGCTCCCACCTGTGTGCTTGGCCTCAGTGCCAAGTGGGAGCGAGGCAAATTCCTCCTGCCTTTTGTTTCCTGGAGGAACAAAGGACCAGGAGTGGGAATTGCATCCTGTTTGGGACAATCCCACCCTGTTTCGGGTGGGATACAGATGTAGCCCCCCAAAAAGGGGCTTCAGAGGAGCGACTCAGGTGGCAGCAATGGGAGAGAGTCCAGGCAGGCAGGTGGATCCCATGGCTGGATTCCTCCTTCCCAGAGCCTGCTGAGGAGGGATTTTAGGAACACCAAGAGCAGTCTGGCTGTGTCAGAGTGGAGCTGGAACCCGTCCCCCAACACCTGGCCTGGGATGAAATCATCCTGCTGGGCGGGGGGGGGGTGTTTGTCACCAGCCCTAATTAGACACAACGGGCTCCCTGATTAGCGCCTGTGTTTGGGACAAAATGCCCGAGGGGCTCCACTGAGGGGGGGTGGAGGCAGAGGAAAGGCTCCATCCCTCTGCCAGAGGGGCCAAATCCACCCCAAATGGGGTGGCTGATTCTGGGGAGCACGGGGTGTGGACTGTCACATCCACTGGGACGTCTGGCACTTCTCCTGGCCTCGCTTCCACACCTTTCATGTGCAACCTCCCTCATCTCCTTTTCTTCCCATCCCATCCCATCCCATCCCATCCCATCCCATCCCACCCCATCCCATCCCACTGCAGCTAGAAAGGGTTCAAGGAGCTCATTTTTTTTCATGCCCTGGGTGTCGTTGGACCCTGGTTCCTCACCACAAACCAGAGCAATGTTTTTAGGGTGGCTTAAGGCAGACATTTTTTAGGTTTTGCTTATTTTTAGCCCATTTCCAGAGGAAAGCAGGTGTTGCTCTCCATGGAATTGCTGGCTACCCTGAGCACAGCCTTTCCCTGGGGGTCTTCCTTAGGGATGATGGATAAAAGCTGAGGTGCTGAGTGATCCCTGTCTTCCCACAGGCCTTGGCCTCGTCTTCCCAGCTGTGCTCATCACAGGGCAAGGATTCCCAGAACAACAATTCAGAATGAAACCCCAAACTGGTGTCATAAAAGAAGTGTGGGGATAATGGAAAGGGATTCAAACTGGCAGGGTTAGATGGGATTTTGGGAAGGAATTGTTCCCTGGGAGGGTGGGGAGGCCCTGGCACAGGGTGCCCAGAGAAGCTGTGGCTGCCCCTGGATCCCTGGCAGTGTCCAAGGCCAGGTTGGATGGGGCTTGGAGCAGCCTGGGATAGTGGAAGGTGTCCCTGCACATGGCAGGGGGTGGCACTGGATGATCCTTAGGATTCCTTCCAACCCAAACCACTCCATGGTTCTGTGATTCCATTATTCTCTGGGATTTTGTCCAACAGCATCAACCCCACCCTGAAATTAATCAGAGTCAACACCCTCTGCAGCTCTCTTAAAAACACCCCTAAATATTCTGGTATTGGGGATGGGTAGAGGGGGTGGATTCTGGTGGTTTTTAGGATTTTTTTTTCAAATGAGAGGCTTCCTGGCAATATTTGGCTGGCGTTGCAGCTGGCTCTGCTCACTCATATCCCCACCAGCACCCAGGACGTGCAGATGTGAACAATCCTGGATTCGGGAGAGCTGGGAATCGCTGCCTCCAGCTCAGCCAACAGCACCTGCAGCTGGGAAATACTCGTGGGGTCCACTGTGAGCCCAGTCTGTCCTCACTTCCCACTAATTCCTGCAGCATCACCTGCCGGGAGCACATTCCCAGCCCATGGGCTGCTCCACTCTCAGGTGTGCAGGGAAACCATGGCTCCGAGCACCTCAGACCACAAACATCCTCTGCTGGAGGGAGCAGAGCGCCGGGCAGGACACGGGGAGACAAGCAGCCCAGCGGTTTCCATGACAACCAGTTCAGGTGTCACCGATGGAGGGATGCAGGTGGGGATGCTCCCGGGGAAGGGACCAGAGGACGGGGATGCTGCACTGCCAGGGATTTGCATTTAGCAGGGAATGGCAGCTCTGGGGCTGGAAATCTCCTCTGGCAAATGTCAGGCAGAGCTGAGAACGGCCTCAGCCAGGGTGTTGCGCTTGGCTCAGCTCAGCCCCTGAGCTCACGTCGCTGCAGAGCCCAGGACAGGGGCTGGGAAGAGCTGGGGAGCACAGGGGGTGTGCTGCTGGTGTACCTCACTCTGGGGAGACCCTGTTCCCTGCTGGGACCTGCTGGGCCTTTAGTGTCCTTCCCTCTTCATCCCCAGTTTCAGCTCCAGCTCGTCTCATAGGATCTTAGCAGGATGCCCAAACCTCGCCCAAAATGTTTTCCCAGCTGGCAGCAAACCCAGCCACTCTCCCAGGAAGGGGGAGAGGGAGGAAAAGTGAAGCAGAGACGTTCCAGCCTCCAGCACAGCCTCTGAATGCATCTGAAGCCTTCCTCTGTCCCCCTTGGATCTGCCCTGACACCATCCCATCGTGACCTGCTTCCAGAGACGTGGGAGAATCCCCTCTCTACCCAAGGGACCTCTTGGATTCCCTGGTGGCACAGGTCATTCCCGTCCTGATGGGTCCCTGCCCTTTTATGTTAAAAAATACATTTTTATTTAAAGCTGTTGGCAGGGACAGAGCCATGGGAGCCCAGCTGCAACCACTCTGCTCAGTGTAGGATTTTTCCTCACAGAAGGTGTCTGGACATCTTAAGAACGTGCCAATTTCAATATCTAGAGGTGTAGAGGAGGGATGTGGTTCCTGACAGCCTGATTTAAGCCTTGCAGAGGAAGAAAAAACTCCTTTTTCTCCCTTTTTTCTGGCCTTGGCTCAGAGCAGGCTCCATCAAACTGAAGATTTGATGTTCCCTGTTGAGCTCAGCTGGTTGGGAGAACAACAGGACTCCTGGCACGAGTCAAACCCTCTGGAGAAGATCCTTCTGCCATGTTTCTGTCCAAGTTTATTGTCTGGAGTAGACACAGGGGGTTGGGTTTGGGAGGAAGGGTGGGGATGTGGTGAAGCCCAGTCCCTGTGGTCTGCGAGGGAGGGAGCCCCTGGCCCTTGCTACAGCTGATCCCTGGGCATGTGAAAAACGTGGGGTGACCCCACATCCTCACTACAGAACTCCGGGAGATTTTTAGGGAGGTGCTTTTGTGGGGGAATTTTTCCTTTTCTGCTGTTCCACACAGAGAGGAGCCCCACAGGCTGAGGGAATGGGTCAGGCCACTGCCAGCAGCCAAGGCTCCCTCAGGTCCAGAGGCTGGGGTGGGTTTTCAGAACAGGACAAACAGCTGGGCTGAGCTGGGTGTTTGTGAAGCTTCTCAGAGATTAAAAATAAAGCTCAGACTGCTTTGGACAGGGGGCAGGATGACTTTCCTGGCATAATCAACCTTCTAGCAGAGAAAACCAAGGTCCCTTGCAAGCACCACCGGTGCTTTCTGCTGCCTGCACAAGCAGTTTGCTTTGCATTCTGGCTTTATTCTATTCCATTTCAATTTACCCAAAATATCTCGGCATGCTGGTGAGTGGCAGCTCTCTGGGATGAGTGTGCATGTGAATAAACTGCTAACTCAGTGCGAATCCTTTCTGCCAGTCAGGCAAATAATGACAGCAGGGAAAATTAGCAAGGGGAAAAAGAAGACAAAGTCAAGCAGCATCTCTGGAGAGCGACCAAACAGCCCAGGAGAGCTGATCTGTGCCATTCCCACCCTCCTTGACCGGGTCCTATGGAGCTGGGCACCACAGCTGAGGTCCCTGTCCTGCCCCTGTGCCATCCTCCTCCACTCCTGACTCTCCAGACCATGGGGACATGGCTTGGGACAGGGCACCTCACCCACTGCTGAGCTGGTAAAAGCTGCAGCCCTTCAGAGCTGTTCAAATTATAAAATGAAACAAGTCAGGATCTGTCCAACGAAACTTCCAAAGGAAAACAGGTGTAATCCTTCCAGAGAGGAAACCCAAAACTGCACAAGAGTAGGAGCCATCTGGCAGATTCCTAAGGATCCCAAAGGCATGATGATGATGACGATGATGATGATGATGATGATGATGATGATGATGATGATGATGATGATGATGTGTGTTTTTCTGTGGGGTCATATCTGCTGTGTCAGTCCTTCTCTGGGACTGGAAACCACAGCAGCTGGTCAGCAGGGCTGGAACAGCAGCAGGGCAGTGCCTGGTTGTGCTGTGTCAGGTCCCAGCAGGGTGACACCAGCATGGTCAGCACCTCTTGCTGGAGCTGAATCCCAAAGGGAAAGATCCAGCAGCTGGGGAGCGGCCCTGGGACAGGATCTGTGTTGTTCCTGCTTTCTGCTGGGGGGAAAAGGGATGAATGAGCTCCAGGGATCAGCTTGTGAGTGCTGGGTTATCCCCCCAGTGCTGAAGGGAATACCACTGGAATTACAGAAGGGGTTGGCTTGGAGGGGACCTTAAAGCCCATCTTGTTCCACCCCTGCCATGGGCAGGAACACCTTCCACTATCCCAGGTGGCTCCAAGCCCTGTCCAACCTGGCCTTGGGCACTGCCAGGGATGAAAGCATCAAACTGAGCAATCAAATGTAATTTATTGACACAACAGAGCAGCCTTGAGAACTTGATACAACCCCTTCCAAACACTGCCCTTGCCCTGCTTGAACAGCACTTCGAGCCATGCCTTGACTCCACAGAACGATGGCACGTTTGTGCTGACAGTGGGAATGGCTTTAAACTGCCAGGGGGCAGGGTTAGATGGGATATTGGGAAGGAATTGTTCCCTCTGAGGGTGGTGAGGCCCTGGCACAGGGTGACCAGAGCTGCTGTGGCTGCCCCTGGATCCCTGGAAGTGCCCACGGCCAGGTTGGACAGGGCTTGGAGTAACCTGGGATAGTGGGAGGTGTCCCTGCCCATGGCAGGGGGTGGCACTGGATGATCTTTAAGGTCCTTTCCCACCCAAATTCCGTGATTCAATGGAAAACCCCTTCCTTGGAGCTTTCCAGCCCAGGTCTGAGCTGCATCCCAGAGCTCAGCTCATGACCTGCCCACGATTCACCCCGCTGCGAGTGGCATTAGCCACAGAGGGAAGGACACGTTCCCGGCGACAGTTCAGCGTTCTGTTCAAATTAGGGTGGCGCCTAATTGCCAAAAACTCGCCGTGCAAGTCCCCGGACGAGCCGCGGCGCTTCCCGTGCTGCGGGAGCCGGGCTCTGCCACCAGGAGCATCCCCAAGCGCTGAGGAGCTCCCCGCGCTGCTCCTGCCACGAGCGCGGCCGTGGATTACAGCACATGTGCTAAGCTGCTTACTCGGGGAGGAAAGCTGGGAGCAGCCAGCTTCCCAAACACTCCGGAGCCTCTGTTTAGGAGCAGCAGGATCTAAGCTCGCCAACAATTCCCTGCTCCGGCTGCTCCCGGCCGATGGCCGCTACACAGTGAAGATGCTGCAAAGCTTTTGCTGTCAGTCCTGCCTTTTTCAGTGCATCCAGGAGCTGCGTCATTTCTCCGGGGGCTTTTCCGTGCTGTTAAAAGAAGTAAAACTCGGCAACCTTGGTTAATTCAACCCCGATCCCCGGCTGTCACCTCAATGTCGCAATGCTGGGCGAAGAGCAGAACACCAGCGGGTTCCTCCAGCCTGTCCCGAGCCCCGGGAAGCCGGGAGAGGGGCTGCGTGCCGGGACACGATGGTTTTCCCTAACCTTGCGGTCGCCCTCCAGGCTCTGGGGGATGCTTCGCTGCCGTTGCCATGGAAATGCTGCGCGGGAGGGGGGGATGCGAGATCTGCTGCTGCCATCTCCTGGAGGAGCCGGGATGGCGAGGGGAGGTTAGGAAGAGCACGGGCAGGTCGGAGATGTTCCGGGCAGAGCTCAGCGCAAACCTGGGCAGGGACATTGGTACCGAGTGGTCTGGGCACAGCAGAGCTCACCTGGGGCCACCAGATACTGGCAGAATGTCACCCTGAATCCGCGGGCTCTGCCAGAACTTTAATCAGTGGCCATGACCCCAAATCATGAAGTCATTAAAGTTGGAGAAGCCCTCTAAGATCATCCAGTCTAATGATGAACCCAGCACTGCCAAGGCCACCACTGACCCAAGTCCCCACATGGCCTTTAAATCCTTCCAAGGATGGGGACTCCACCACTGCCCTGGGCAGCTGTGCCAGGGCCAGACAACCCTTTCCATGAAGAAATTTTCCTGAATCCAATCTAAACCTCCCCTGGCCCAGCCTGAGGCCGTTCCCTCTCCTCCTGTCCCTGCGAGCAGAGCCCGACCCCCCCAGGCTGCCCCCTCCTGCCAGGGAGTTGTGCAGAGCCACAAGGTCCCCCCGAGCCTCCTTTGCTCCAGGCTGAGCCCCCTTCCCAGCTCCCTCAGCCACTCCTGGTGCTCCAGCCCCTTCCCCAATGTCCTTTTTGTCACAAGGGGCCCAGAAGTGCCGTCAGGACTGGAGGTGCCCCAGCAGTGCCAGCCCAGGGGACGGGCGCTGCCCTGGCCCTGCTGCCACCCCAGTGCTGGCACAAACCAGGATCATGCCCAGAACTGCCCATGCTGTATTTTGGGAGCTTTGGGCACATCTCGTGCTGGACTGGCCTCCCTGGGAAGACCCTGAAGGGCTGGTGAGGTCAGCCCCAGGATGAAGAGTGGCTGCCGTTAGAAGAGAACACCCTGAAGGAGTTAATCCCACCCTCTTTAATTCCACTGATGGAAGCAGCAGCAAGGAAATAAATGTGGCAGCACAGGGTGCAGATGGGAGGGGATGGGTGTGAGGTTCCTCTGCCTGTGTGGAGGCACCACAATGAGCGTGGGACGTGTTGGAGCTGCAGCTCAGCCTCGTTTCTCAGGGTTATGACCAAGAGCTGCAGCTTTGCTGCACTTTTCCATCCGTTCCCATCCTTCCTGGCAGCAGGCGCTCACGGGGATCAGGGATCCCAGCCCACAGGATGCAAACCTCGGCTGTGGGTGGCTCCTGGTCGTGAAGGTGACATGAGACACATGCCAGGCTGTTGGATGGCATGGACACACTGTGGGGCAGGAGATGGGAGACACGGCCTGGATTCCTGTGAGTGACCATTTTAGGGACAAGGTGACAGGAGCTGGAACATGGGAGCACCTGTGCTGATGGCCAGAAACACCGAGGTATTAAATGATTTTCAGTGGGGTAGCCTGACCCTGTGCTTGGTCACCATCACCCAGGGAAAGGTGTCCTCAGGAGCTGCCATGCTCCTGTGTGATGTCCTCATCCCACCCTGGAGGAGATGAGAGAAATTTAGATAATTGGTGCTGCCAGCTCAGCTCCAGCTGCAGCAGCACCTCCTGCAGGGGTTGTCCCATCCCAGCCTTCTCCTTGCTTGGACATCCGGGGCCCATGATCCCGCTGATCCCCTCAGACACCTGAGCTCTGCCCTTCCCAAAGAGCTCAGGCCAAGTGGGAGAAGTTCACACACAGCATTCCAGAGGAGCATCTTCCCAGCAGGAGGATGGGGAACAAAGCCACACCAGTGTCCCCCAGCTCTTCTGGGTGTGGGAGATGGTCCAAAGGTACCATCAGAACCAGGATATCCACATCCTGCTCCGTGACTGTGGCACCCACACTCCTGATCCCAGAATCCCCTGCCAGGCTCAAGCAGGGCCACTGTTCTGCTCCTGTCCCCTGCTCTTAATTTGGTACTGGCAGGAATTCTCCCCTGACACAAACCAGGAATCTCTGTCCTCTGCAGGGATCCTGGATCCACCTGGCCAGGAGGTGTTTTAGGAGGTGCCCATCCCTCCTGCAGTTCACATCTGAGCACAGGGCGAGATCCCCTCTGCAACCATTCTGACCCTGCTTTTAGTCATCTTAAACAACTTCCAGGCCACTAAAAGGTCTGAAAAAGAAAGACCAAAGGGAATTGTGCCTCTGCTGCTGGACTGCATCCCAGAGTGCAGGTCTGCACAGGACCTCAGGGATAACCAGCTCAGCTGGTTCACTTCAGAAAGGGAAGGGCAGGTCTTTGGCTCTAGAAGGGAAATGAACTGGGTTACTGGACAATGAATAAAACTGGAGTTCCTCTAATGTCATCACCAAACCAGTCCATGCCAGTATGAGAAGCCTTTTGAAGAACCCTTTTGGTTTGGGTTGGAAGGGACCTTAAAGCCCATCTCATTGAGGGACACCTTCCACTCTCCCAGGTTCCTCCAGGTCCTGTCCAGCCTGGCCTGGAACAGCAGGATGGGTGAGGAAGGCAAAGCCATACCTGGACCAGGTGGGCTGGGAAGGGCTGGGGCACCCCAGGTGTGGGGGTTTTATCCCAGGCCAGCTGATGCTGCTCTTTGCTCCACCTCGTCCCCAGGGACAGAAAATGTCACGTTTGATGACTCCAGAAGTATCCAGAGAGATCATAAAATGTTCTTTTGTCTTTAGGGCAGGAAGGAGATATTTCCCCCCTCCTTTGTTTTACTTTTCTTTTGTAGCAAAGAAGATGAAAAGAATTAAAGTCCCAACCCTGCAGTGCTGCAGGCACAACACTTCCCTGGGTATCAGCTTTTTTCTGCAGGGATCCCTGCAGCCACAGATTGGTATTAATGATCTGGATTTGCTTTTGGGGTTAAAAAGAAAGAAATCTGTGATTGCAGAACGTGGCTGTTCCTGCACAGAGGGGAATACTGCAGCTTTGTAATTCACTGCCATCTTGTGATATTTAACATTTTCCTAAAATGATGAACATGCAACATGAATTAGAACAGAACCCCAAACAAGAAAAAAAAAACCCCCAAATCTGTTCCTAGTATCCATAGTTACAGAGAAAACTCAGAGACCCTGAGGGTGATGGGTAAAAAATGAAAAGTTGTGACATTTGTTGCTTTTATTTTCTAGCCTGTAAACACTTCACATAAACTCCATTATTTCATAGGAAGAGAAGCTGGAGTTTTTGATGAGATCTCACCTTGTGTGTTCTGGAGACAAGGTTTCCAATCTCATTTTTCCTGGCCTTTGCCTTTGGGTGGAATGGCAAAATTAGGACAATTGAGCTCGTACTTATTATTATTAGTGGTAGTAGTAGTATTCCTTCCATGTACAGCCAGAGTACCTGGGAGTCCTGTGCTACTTCAGAGGGAAAACATGAGGAAAAATGCTGCATAATGCATGGACAAAGTTTCACAGAAAATAGGGAATGGAGTTTTTTGAAAGTCAGATAATAGGGGGATGTTCCACCCTTTTAAAACTGATGAAAGCAGATTGGACAAAGCAGCAGGAAGCAAAATATCAACACCATCCTGCCTCTAGCAAAGAGGGGCAGTGGGAGGAGCTGCCCTTGCCCACAGGATAATCCTGATGAGCCATTTGTGTATGCATCAGCCCAAAATCCCCTGCCCAGAATTTTACTGTATTTACCATTTTACCAGTGTTTTGCTGCCCTGTATTTGGTGCTGACTGTGCCAGACTGTCAGGGCTTAACCCCAGCTGGCAGCTGAGTCTCACAGAACCACAGGGGCATGGGATGAGGGAGGGAATCAGAGGGGTAAAAGTGAGAAAACTCATGGGCTGAGACCACAGATTGATGGAATTGTGTGGGAAGGGACCTTAAAGCCCATCCAGTTCCACCCCTGCCATGGGCAGGGACACCTTCCACTATCCCAGGTTGCTCCAAGCCCCATCCATCCTGGCCTTGGACCCTTCCAGGGATCCAGGGGCAGCCACAGCTTCTCTGGGCACCCTGTGCCAGGGCATCCACACCCTCACAGGAAGGAATTCCTTCCCAATATCTCATCTAACCCTGCCCTCTGTTAAGTGTGAAGCCATTCCTCCTTGTCCTGTCACTCCAGGACTTTGTCCAAAGTCCCTCTCCAACTCTCCTGGAGCCCCTTTAGGCTCTGGAATGCTGGAGGGAGATAAAGACAGTTTAATACCTAAACATTGGGGAAAGAGGAACACTCCAGTACCCACAGACTGTTTGACCTCTCCTCCAGCACCCTCAGCCACCATCCTCACCCACAACACTGGGGACAACTCCCAGCTCAGCCAGGACACCCAGGAGTGTTCCCTATTTCAGTGCCAGCAGGGAGGGAACAACTCTCCTCCCATTAGATGTCTCTCTGGGATATATGAAATGTCTGTTTAGAATTCAGTCAGTGCAGTAATTCTGGGGGCACAGCCCTGAATTTCTTCCCCCTCCACTTCCAGAGATGCAGATTGAAACAGCAGCGTAGGTTTGAATTGCCTCATTCATAAACCATCCAAACAGATGGCCTGAAGCAATGGTGTTCCAGACTTTCAACTGCCTCCTTGGACTTTGGAAGTGGATTCCTAGAAAACACCAAGAGCTCCTTAAGAGAAAACTGAGCTGCAGCTGGAAGAGTGGTGACTGTTCCCCAAGGCACAGGGTCAGAGCACCAACCTGTCCTCACCTCCTAGAGCCACTCAGGAAATGCAGAGAAGTGGAAGAATTCCTTCAAGGCAGAGCAGAGTTTGTTCCACAGGAGTTTTCAGCAGAGTTAGAAGCCCCCTCATGTTTTTTGTTACCTGCATTATTTTCCCCTGGCTCATGGAATTCCCCAGCCTCACAATTCACATGCAGCAAAGACCCCAAAATGAGAGAAAAATGAGTTTTCCTAAGTGCTGAGAGGATGCAGCTGGGTGAAAAGAACAGGAATGGAAATGGTGGGAGAGGATTAAGAGAGCAGAGCAGCTGCTGGCAGAGCTACACAGTCATGTCTTACCCCAGCTGTGTCCCTGCCCATTTCTAACACAAACCTCTGCAGTTCTTTCAATATTGTTGACTTTATTACAAGAGTAGTTTAAGACAGAACAAAAAAATAATGGCAAAACCAAATGTTTTTTAAAATTTAATATGAAATCCATACGTAAGAGACTTTACAAGCCTCAAATGTTAAATAACTCTTTGCTGGCTGTGGTTGTACAGCACTAAGAATGTGCTGATCTTTCACACCAACACGTGGTGCTGGTGGAACTCCACTCTCCTGCACTCTCACATCCAGCAGCAGTGCAGAGATTAAAAGGAAGTGCTTCCTTCCATTGTTTTACTGCTGTCTCATCCCACTGCTAACGTGGCTTTTAGTCTGCTCAAGTTAACTCCAACTTTGGCAAAAACAAAGCCTCTTGTCCTCCCCAATTTATCCACATAGGTTCTGCTGATTTCAGAAAGGAGAATGAATGAATGATCTAAAAAAGAAATATTCTTACGCAGGAAATGCAGTGACCCATACAATTAATACATTAATAATCATTAACTTGGAACATTAATTGCATGACTCAGAGTGTCTGAAGCTTTTATTTAAAAATCCCCAAACCTGCAGAACACAGAGGCCACGGGGTGGGGGTGTCTGAGACCTTCAGACACTCTGAGCTGGCTCTGACTTCAAAGGATGAATCACCAGGATCTGGTTGGTATCAGCAGAACTGGCCTGCACAATAAATGAGCCGAGTTAGCCCTTCCCTGGAGGAGTTTCTGTCTCTTGGCTACAGGGAAATGATGCAGCTTGTCTGCAAGCCAACTTTTTATATTATATAAACCAAGGAAAACATATTTATATAGCAAAGGTTTCCTGAATTAGCCCCTGGAAGTTTTCACAACAGAGCAACCATTCTTTCCAGAGTTTTGGGATATATTTCAGCAAGAACAAAGACAAACTTAGAATATTTTCTTTTTACTCTTTCCTTCCAGTGTGGGTACAGCAGCCAAAACCTACACACCTATGGCTGTGTCCATCATGAAGTTAAACTGCTCCACAGTGCAGAGCAAGTCTGGAGAATCCTGAATGCAATCAACCCCAAATCTATTTGATACAGACATCAGAATGTGCAAAGGATAAAAGGTTTGTTTATAGCAACGTGAGACTGACTGCCAAGGGACAAATTACTGATCTCCAAGGGCTACAGGTGCATCAGTGTTTCAGTTCCTGGCCAGTCTCGTGTACAATCAACTCTCCCATTTAAAACCAGTTCTAACAGAAGGAAAAGCAAAACTTCTGAGTTTGCAGCTGATGCTTCCCAAGAGCATCCTACCTTCAGGCACCACCAACGGACCGGGGAGATTCCTGTTTGTTTTTAATTACGTGGTTTATTCATTAACAGGTCGAACTCCTGCAGTGTTTTTTCTCAGGCCACGGTTGGAGGCACAGCTCTGCTGTCAGGCTGGAGGTTGATGAGGGAGTTGCTGGCCTGGGCCAGCTCTGCGATGGAGACTCGGCCTCGCTGCTTGATGTACTGGGCCACGGCTGCCATCTCCTCTGCAGTGATGTAGATGAACTTTCCCCTGTCATCAATCACACCTGCAGGACAAAGACAGGACCCTGCAGTCAGCACTTGGGCTCCCAACAGGCACCAGTCACTGCTTTGGGAAGGGACATTCCAGCTGCTGAGGCAGCACTTCCTATCTAGGCCAGGCTGGCTTTTATCTCCTCACCACGGCCGGGTGCTGGAGCAGGGCTGTGCCAGCAGCCCAGGGCCCTGGGAATGCTCATTCTGGTCGAAGGAACACGTTCTGAGCACTGGGCACAGCTGGCTGGGAGCTCCACAGGTCCCTCGTTTTCATGGAATCACAGAATGTCCTGAGCTGGAAGGAACCCACCAGGGCCCTGCCCAGCCACCCCAACAATCCCACCCTGTGCCTGGGAACGCTGTCCAAGTGCTCCTGGAGCTCTGGCAGCCTCAGGGCTGTGCCCATTCCCTGGGGAGCCTGGGCAGTGCCCAGCCCCTCTGGGGGAAGAACCTTTCCCTGATATCCGACCTAAACCTCCCCTGACCCAGCTCCAGCCATTCCCTGGGTCCTGTCACTGTCCCAGAGATCGGAGCTGCCCCTGCACTGCCCCTCAGGAGGAGCTGCAGACCATGGTGAGGTCTGACCTCCATCTCCTCCAGGCTGAACAAACCAAGTGCCCTCAGCTGCTCCTCATATGGATTCCTCTCCAGACCCTTCCCCATCCTCATAGCCCTGCTTTTTTGGTGCTCATGTTCTCAGCTCAGGCAGTTGGTGGAGAAAGGCAGAGCAGGAGGGGCCAGGAGGGCACTGAGAGTCCCTGTGGGGCCCAGCTCAGCCTTTCCAGCTTTCCCTGTGACAGGGAATGCAGCTCACTTTCCATATTTCAGTTGCTCCAACCTGACTGAGAACAGAACTCTGCTTTTATGTATTACACCAAGGCAGAGCCTCCCTGGCTTTGGGCCTCAGCCAGCCAGGACAGCACACATCCTTATCCTTATTCCAAGCACTTTTAGGGCATTTAAAAGGGCATCCACATGTACCTGCTGAGACACTTGTTCCCCAGCCACGAGCACAGGATCAGGTCAGTAAATGTTTGTGCTGGCACCTTCCCCTACTTCACCCTTGCAGAGAACAAGGCTGCCCAGCAATAAACCAGCCTTGTTCATACTCAGTCTCTGCTGCCATTCCAACTTGGACTGGGTGGGTACGTGGCTGGGAAAAACACTTCACTGACTCCAGCATCCTGCAGTGCTCTGGGATGTTTTGCCTCTCCCACATGCCATACCCCAGCCCTGGCTTCAGCCACCAGGCTTGGAAGCCACCCCGCATCATCCCAGTGATCCTCTCAAATTCAGAGTTCAGAGGGCCCCATTTGCAGCTGGCTGCTCAGCAGCCCCAAGAGGCCTTCAGCAGATGGGAAAATAAATAAAATAGAAACATCTAGCTATCAAGTCCGACTAGATCCTTAAAACAGGAATGACACTGGAAGTCTCTCTCTGTAACAGGCATTTTCTGCACCACCACCTCTTCACCAGCTACAGAAAGATCCCCTTTGTGCTTTGGCTGTCACCTGTCAGGGTGCCATCTGCCATCAGGTCCTGGATTCTGTTAATTGCATCCTGTGCAGAAGAGAAAAAGGAATAACAGGCTGATCAAAAGGGAAGCAAAAAACATTTCACACGTTCAGATAAACTACAGAGGGATTTTACATTTAAATCCCTCAGGGTTAAGGAATTCAGTACTCCCACGTGGAGAGATGCAGGAAGCCCTTTGGTCTTAGAGGGATGAATTGTTTTTGCGTTTTGGGATGTTCAAATTAAATTCCCCTATCCCTTAAATGAGACTTTTATTTCCATTACTTGGCTGTTTCAAGGAGCAGGGGGTTACAGGAATCTTCCCATGGAAAGGCTGTGCAGTGCCATGAAGTTCCATGAAGCACACTGAGGTCCTTCTCCAAGGTCCTTTGCTCAATAATTCCACATTTTTAAAATATCTTTTCCTGCTCCTTTCAGGAGCAAACCTCTCCTACCAACCCAAAACAACAACTTGTTGAATTTATGGCTGGGTTTACTCTACAGTTACTCCAAGCATGCAGGTCCACTGGACCTTAAGATTGGTTTCTGCAGTTCTACCTCTCTTTTTCTTGTTGTTATATGACTGCAGAAGGAGATTATAATTTAGATTTTAACCAGATAAATTCCTTTAAGTAACCCACTGCACACTTAAATGGAGTTCTGGTTTAAGAGGGAGGCAGGGACCCAGCAAAAATTAGTGCTTCCACCCCAAACTCAGTGCTTACCTGTGTCCTTAAACCCATATGTGAAGCCAAGTCCTCCAGCTGGACAACCTTTGTTTTCTGTGGAAACAAACAAGAGTTAAGCTGATGAATGAGAAGGTTGGGATTTTTTTTCCATTCAAATAAAAAATGCATTAACCAGACAAAGCAGAACCTGTCCCTGTAACTAGCTTTTCCTAGTAAGCACTTTCCTCTGATGAAAAAAAACTCTCAAGTTACCTAAAGCAGCGAGCTCTGTGGAAAGACTGAGTGCTCTGACCCACTTAGGGCAAGACTCAAACACATTTGCCAGCGTTGATCCTGGACTTTTCCTTCCATCACAAGGAGCACAAGGAACAGCCATGGCTCTGCTCCCCCACCTCCTGAGTTCCTCAGCTGCTACCTTTAATTTCCAGCGTGTTTCATCAAGATCCCTTTTTTCTTCGAGGGATGTTTCAAAGCACCTTTTAAAACGCTCACTGGTGTGCATCAGCACTTACATAAAACCCAGGCAAGACTGGCAGCATTAAGTGCTTTAGTCTGTTTTACTGATGTCGTGTGTATTAATGCCATAATAATCTTCCTAAGCAAGCCAACACCTTATTAAAATTGTCACTGTTGGAACTGCAAATTGTCACTTTGCTTTTGACAGATTCTTCCTGCAGCTTTTCTCAGTCAGGGTGCAGCCACCACTGCTCACATCTGGTTTTGTGCTTCTCTGTAGCTCCAGAGAAAACACCTGCACTGCTTGTCTGGAGCTACTTGGTTCCTGTTTTCTTCTCTGCCAAAGTTTTAGGAACTCAACTGTTTAGATGCAAAAGGATGCGGTGTTTGTAAGGAGCTTGGAAAAGATAAAACTGTTGGAAAGCTCAGTTGATATTCAGGACTACATTCCTAAAATCCATGTATGTACAGCCACAGGAGCTGCATCTCCATTAACAAATTAAATACTTCAAACAATAAAGTCCTTTGTTTCTGGTCTTGAGAATACACTGGGAGGCCACTGAAGAAATAAAGAGAGGCTGAAATAGATTAATTTCTTTCATTAATAAAATCAGACAAAAAAAAAAAAAAGCCACACACAGATTTAGCAGTTGTGAAGTTCGATGCAGCCAAGCTAGAGAACTGAATACCATGGACTGAACACATGGAACTGGAACCAGTCCATGGAATTCAGTTCTCAGAGCTGGGAACTGCCAACATTCGTCACATCTTCTTTTAAAGGGACTGGGGGGAGGGTTGGTGCAAAGCCACATGAACAAGAAAAACAGGACTTAAACCTTCACTTAAAGATATTCCCCCTCAATGACCACGTTTAGTGGAAACTCTCCAAGACAGATCCTGCTGGGAATGAGAGCCCGAGGGGGTGGGGTGGGATTAGGATGCACCCCACATGCACGCTCTGGAATACAAGGACAATGTGAGGTCCCAAGGGAATGAAACACTTCTCCACATGCATCATGTTCCAGAGCCAGGTTTAACTTTCCTTCAGCAACAAAAACATATCCACATTTTCCTGAATTCATTTCATTTTAGGGGTGATGCTGCTGCTGTCCTCAGCAAGGGGTGAAACAGAGCAAGAGGCTGCATTTTAACTCCAACATTTAAGAACGAAGCACGGGGTTGAGCTATCTCCAGTCAATGACCAGCATAAGAAATTATTCAACAGAAGAGCTAAAGTCAGTTTTATTTTTTAAAAAATGCCAATTAATTTATACATTTTTTCAGACAGCTACGAGCAGCTCAGCGCTGCTTCCTGTCAATGGTTTCTGTGAACAGAACAGAAGATGAGGGCAATATGTAATCTATATGTTAAGCACACTTTCAAGATTAAAGAAAAATACTTAAAACTCGTAAAAGAAAGCGATGCCCCAGTTCTGCAGCTCAGCTCTGCAGAGGAAATCAGGTGTCGAATATTCAGACTTCGGTTTTCAGCCCAAGTTTAATTTCTCTGACGTCAAGATGGAGTGACTGATACAAAACTCAGTGCTGCAACACTGAACTGGGAGTTTCTGACTAACCTGGTCCATCCACCACAAGCCCCGGGGCAATGGGCAGAGTCTGCCCCGGCTGTGTCATCCCTTGGAAAACTCCCAGTGTTTGTGGAAGATCCCAAGGGACACTGGAATCTCCTTTTTTACCTACAGAGGTAGAAGAGAGGCAGAGAACAGCCCTGCAGAGCTTTGGGGGGGCTCTGCACCGAGCTCTCCTCCAGAGCTGCCTGGCAATCACTCCAAAGGACTCCCTAAGGAGAGTTATCCATGAGGCCAATCTGTGAGTCCAGGAGGTAAATCAGCTCTAAGTCCAGGGTTTTGCTGGGATAATGGACATGCAAAACCGGCCCAAAGCATGAGATTTTGGAATACAAAATGATTAGGGGCTCACTAAGCATCCAACTGATTTGCTTGCTAGAGAAGCCTTCCACACACATCACACATCCTGAGAGTTCAGAGACCAGTAAGGGAAGAAAGGGATTCATTAGGAAAAAAAGATTTGCATGGCACTGTTAGAATGAGAGGAGAAAAATGCATCTGACCTTTGCTATAGCAAGAGTGGAGAGCGTTTGTCCTCACCGATCAAAAGCACAAACCCTCATGGACACACCCCAGGTTTTAAATACCCAACCATACAATGGGATGAAAGGGAGACTGACACACCCTGTTTAAAACAAGTGAGCTGCTTCTTAAACTGCCCTGCCGAACATGATGCAAGCTGCAGGGATAGAAAAAAGTGAAGGAACCACAGGAAAAGTCGGGATTGAGCTTTCCAATGCCAGTGTTGGAGGCCCAGAAACACCCTCCTGGTACAGCAACTCTCCTTACTGCTGAGCTCACATGGAGAGACAGGTTTTTAAATCCATGGCTGATGTTCACAAACAAAAAAACCTGAACGTCCCAAATCTCAATCCACAGCAAACATTGCTTCCATAAACTCTGAGGGAGATCCACCAGGCTGTCTTTATAACACAGGGCAAGAGCCACATCCTGCTCCAAAAGCCAAGACCCAGCTGGAATGAAACGATTTTAGCAATGCTGGATGTGCTCGTGCTTGTGCACTAAATAACACTTAGTGAAGGTATCACTCTTGTTACTCGTTGAATATTTAAGTAAATGAAAGAGGAAGTAAAGATGTCCCTCTTTGACAAAAGGGATTTTACATCATCTAAGGAGAAAAACCAATGGCACCTTACCTTAACATATTCCAGGAATTCCATAAGAAAGCTGCGAGACTGGAGAGAGCAAGGAAAACAATTGTTATTTCAAATTCATGAGCATTAAATGCATCAAAAACTTGCTGAGTATGAACACTATAAAAGTGTTTAGATTGCATAATTCCTAAATTTTAACTACACACACTGAGATGTTGAACTGTGAAGAAAAATAATCCAGATTTAATCTTAACGAGGGATTTCTGACAGGTATTTTCTGAGACAGAATGTGGCTCAGGTACAACTTAAGCATTTTCTGAAAGGTTATCATAAAATTTTTTATTCTTCCCCGAAATAACCACACCTGAGTGAGTTTGAGCATGGTTAAGTCACACACCAAGGACATTCTGTGCAGAGGTAAACCCAGAGTGAGTCAGGACACAGCTCCTGCAGATGGCCAAGTGCAGCACAGCTGCAGCACAGCTGGGGAGGCTCAAGCATTTCAAAGGGATGCACCTGGAATGCAGCACATGAACGGCAGCAGCTCCATTGCAGAGGCAAGGCAAACAATGTGCATTGAAGTTAACAGGAGATCGGCTTACTCTGCAACCCTGGAAGTCAATCAGCCTTAATTAATTAACTGCTTAGCTCTGGACTCAGGAGGTGGATTTTCAGCACAGCAGCTCCAACAACACAAGGCAGAGTCAGCTTTTTGAACAGGATCCTGAAATGCTTCAGTACTTCAGGAACCACGAGGCCAAGGTGGCTACTTAATCTCTTTGTCGTTTCTGCTGTCTCCAAATAACTCTGTACCTGTTATAATTTCTCAGTATGACTTTTAAATCACCTGCAATTCAAGTTCTAACTCCCCACCCCCTACCAAAGTTATCTCAGGTTGAGGTCCAGGCATCATCAACTGCCTGCCAAGCTCTTCTAGGTGAGGAACACCCTTCTCTGTTCTGACATCCAGAAAGATTAATTTCTCTTTGACAGGCAGCTGTAGGAACATGGACAATCAACACATCCCAGCTTTAATGGGTGTTTGAAGTGGAACACATCAATATTTAGGGATAATCTCATCTCCTAAAAGGACAGGCACAGATTTTTGAAGGAACTGTCAATAAAAGTGTGCATTTTGCTGTTCACTGCATCTTAGGGAATTCCCCATCACCAGATACAACTTCTCTTCGTGTTAATCCTGGTGTGGTGGAGGGATTTTTCTTGATGGGAAGGGGTCCACAGTGAGAATCTGTAATGAGTCAATGCTGCTTGACACTAGGCACAATCTGCTGTGCTCAAAGCCACTCTCAGTCACACTAAAGCAAATCCATTTAATTCCAGAGTCTCTTTAGCAGAGGAGTAAATGCACACATGGCCCTGAAATAAATCCTTCCCCAGAAATGCACTGGACAGCTCAAATTGGCAGCTACAACCCAAGAGCAATTTCAGGATGTGATAGCAAATAAATTGTGTCTAACAGGTTTTGAGCAGACAAAACAAGAACTCGGCCTCCCACGACAGGAAACCTTTTTCAGGTTTGCTGTGATATTATATCAAGTATCACATTTCAACCTCCATCCACAGCAGCTCCACAGGCAGCCACAGGAGCAGCAGTGTGGGTTTCTCCTGAGAATTCTCTTATCAGAAGCCTTTTGAGACAAGAGCTTGGTTTTTAATTTGATTTCACAGCAGCTCTCTTGGTGTAGAAAATAAACCCAAACTCAAGAAATTGCCCCCAAGGTCCGAGGGCACTTTCAAACTCCAAATTCAGCTTTGCTGGCTCAGTCTCTGTGGGTAAAGCAGAGCTGCTGACGGTGAGAGATTATCTGAATTCCAGAATGAGTTTTATTTCAGCTCTTAGACACAGGGAGGACAGAACTCATTTCCAGCAAGAGACATTTCCCTCAGAACTCTAAAATAGCCCATAGGAGTCTGGTATGAGGAACTGCAGCATTCCCCAGGAAATATTCCAGGTTAACCTGTGCCACGGACACAATTTAGCTTTCACAAGGAAAAACCTTTGGCTGACTCCTGCTCTTGAGTTCATTTTACACGAGACAGAATGCAGCAAGTCTAACAAAGAGAAGGGGAACTGCAGAACCAGCCTCACATACCTGTTCCTCTGTCATTGATTCTTCAACCCCTTCCTCTTCAACTACGAAACTCTCCTTCAGCTTCAGGTACTCTTCATACTCTCTCTTCTCCTCTTCTTCCTTTGCCTTCCTTTTTTCCTCTTCCTGGACAGAAAAGATGACAAGTGGTCAGTTTGCTCTTTCCCAAGTAAGGTTTTAAGTGAAGCAGCATCTTCTTCATCTGCAGCCAGTGCATAAAAAGTTTTGAAAAGGAGTCCAAGCTCTCCCTTGATGGCACGAGTCTCACAAGCCACCCCCGAGGCAGTGACCATCTCACACCCAGTGCTGGCTTCCACACCAAGGCTGCTTCTTACCAGAGCTGACAGAGGGCAGAAAACCACTCTTAAATAGCAACCTGCCCTGCTTCATTTGCATGAATCTGCTGCTTCTGACAGGAAGTCCCTGCCCCTCCCTGCACTTTGATGCAACATCCACACTTTTGGTTACCGGCCCCAATTCTGCTCTGCCACTACAGGACATTGGGAGAGCTCACAAGTACAGTGGAGTTACACAGTGGAGAGGAAAAGCTGGCCTGTAAAAGTTTCAAGTAAAATCAAGTTTTCAAGGAAAATCTCTTTTCTTATGAAGACTTTCCTCCAGAAGCTGTGCCTTCATGGAATGGAAAGGACTGTATAAAGTGTTTTAGGCACAGGAGGCAAGGCATGATTCTATTAACAAAAGGGTTTTTTACACATTTGATTGTTAAACAAAAGCTTCAGGCTTTGCTTTTAGTTACCTGCAATAAAAAAACCCCTTCATTGCCTACCCCTGAAATAAATCTTAAAGCCTTAAAGCCCACCATAAAGCTGACCCAGAAAACTCCAAGCCCAGCATGGTGATGCCTGGTTCTGTAGAATTCACACCTTCACAAAGCAAAATGGTGATTAAAGGTTTGGGAACGTGACAGATTACTTAGAAAATGTTTCAAATAACAACAGTTTTTTACCAGGAACTCCTAAATTTGCAGCTTTCCATTATTTTAATTTAAAATTTGTTTTGCTCTTCTCCAAGAGGAGGTTGGATTAAATTTGAAGGTTGGACTTGATGATTTTGGAGGCCTTTTCCAATCTAAAAGATTCTATAGCTCACACAGAACAAAAATGTTTCCTTACAGGACAGTTTCTTCCACAGAGAAATTTATGTTTGTGCAGCACCTGGTACAAAGAAATTCCAAAAGGATCTGGCCTCTGCCTCCATCACATTCCAGAGGCTGATTAAAACAAACAGAGGAGTTCTTCAAATTTCAGTGACAAGCCCAGGACACTCCTCTATCATTAGCAGGGGAATTGATCTTTTAAAGAACAATATTGATTTCTAAATGCTTGCCATGCTACATCTGTGACAGAAATATGGTAATTGCTTCCTTAAATAGCTGAGGCGTAAATATTTGTTCCATTAAAACAGGAAGAGACAGGAACAGGTCATTCAGTACCGAGAAAAATATCCATATTATAAAAGATGCCACGTAAGGCCAAAACCAGCAAGGTACCAGAGATGGGGATGGGAGAGCTGCCCTTTGATAAAACACAAAGAGTATTTGGTCTCTTTTTTTTTTTTTTTCCATCTAATTCCCAGAAAGTCAGGAGGAAGAATCCTGCCAACATCCAAGAATGAGAAAAACAGGACTGGACGGATCTTAGTGCATCTGCAAAGCCAAATCCATTTTTTCAAACTGCTATCTCATGAAAAATCTACAGATCTGAGGAAGCTCTTGAGACAAAACAAGATCATTTTTTGGGTCATTCATCACCACAACAATTAATCCAACAGCAGATTTTTTTTCCTTATATGCACTTCAGATGCCAAGAGCAACATAACCGTATTTCATTTGGAAGCAACAGCAAATTGTTCTTTTCTTTTAAGTGCATTAAATTTAATCTTGATCCTGGAAAGACAAAAATAATGTTCTTCCCCCTGTCTATTAGAGAGGTTGTAATTCAGCAGGATTTGAAATAAAGGAAAAAAAAAGCAATCAAAAAGCCTCAAAATTGCTCTGGTAAATAATTTCTAGATGGTTCTACAAAAAAAAGAGAAAAAATCAGAAGTGTCCCATTTGTAATTGAGAGCAACAATAATTAAAATATATTTTCTTGCTTCTGGAAGGTCCCACAAACGGGCAAGGCTCATTCCTGTGGTCCTTCCCTACCTGACAAACAGCACCTTGCATTTTCTGGAGGCATCCCAGTGCGTTCCTATCAGCACTTCCACCCCCAAGACACACAGAAAAGCAGCTCTGCCACGAGACTGGCAAAGCACTCAGCTACCAGCCCCTCCTTTGCCAGCAGGAGTTCGTTTTCCAGATGCTAAATTTTGATCAGCAGAGCATTTCCAGGTGCTCTGAGCCACTGCTTTGGTTGCTAAAGTGTGTCAGCCCTCAAAGCTTCCTGGTGGTTGTAGCTTCCTCCATGACATTAAGTATTTCCAGCTGCTTTTTTCATCTAAAAATTAAAAATTCATGCAGAGCCTCGCATGCTTTACAACCTAAATTCACCTATGATTGAATCTGTAGGAAAAAAGGATTTATCCAAACTGTAGCTTGGTTCAGAGCAAGAGGAGAGACAATTTTGCACAAGTGCCCAGGGAGAGGCAACATGGAGGCTGAGCAGGGGAGCCTTGGCAGAGTCAGGATGCTTGGGAATATTTATTCCCAGCTTTTTTTGTTCCACCATCTCTCTTAACCTTCCTCTCTCACATGCTCATGGAGCAGCTGCATGGGAGCTGCAGGGTGAAACTGAGGCAGCAGCATTCCCACAAAGCCCAGTGTGTCCATACAAAGAAACACCCCCAGCCCCTCGGGGTCTCCTCACAGAACTGAGGCCAGGATTCCGTGCATCACACAGAGGGCACTGGGCTCAAACCCACATTTCAAACCCCACATCTCTGGCACTCAGCTGCCTTCTGAGCTTGTGGCTCAGATCAGAGAGCAGCTGGGCCACCCTACAGCCATGGGTGGGGTGCTGGGGAAATCCCAGCAGATGGAAATTTGGTATCTGCAGATGCTCATCTTCAGCTGCCTGCTTTTATTTTTTGGGTTTTTTTGAAGCAGCTTTGCCTCTCTCCTCACCCATCTACATGTGACCCACACTGGGGGCTTGAACAGTGTAAAGATTTCTTTTTGATCAGTTTATTCCACTGCATGTGAAGAACAAACTACCCCACTTTGACCACATTTTTATTGAACAAATAAATAAATTAGTCACTCAAACCTTTGTTCCTTCTGTTCTTTTTCTCACCCAGTCCCCCCTGCCCACAGAGGACTTGGATTTGCTGTGAGGCTCCTTTCAGATCATCACCCTCTGTTTGCCTCTTACCTTGGTCCCAGGGATTATTGCCAAACACATTCCTTGTGCCAGCTGCACAAGAGCCCAACCTTTTATCAAGTGAAACCCACAGCATCCCAAAAATTCTCTATGGCTTACAGCTGGAGGCACAACTTGATTTCTGGGATCACTGAAAAGTGCTCAGGAGTTCTGGGATGCTGCTTGGGTGGAAAAGATCTCACTGGTAGTGAGGAAGGCAGAGCAAATACTGGACACTCTTCAGCCACTACCTGCTCCCTGTCATTCCTTTATTTGTGGCTGTTTCCTTAATTTGTAGGATGAGGAAGAGCATCCTGATTGTTTTGAGGGTCAAGGACCACAGAAACCTTCCTTGTACAGCATCCAGCTTTTGTATTGTCAGTGCAGGTTCTGCAGGAAGCCAAAAGCGACTTTGCAGTGAAAATGTGGCACAGAGCAGATGATCTGTAGGACTCCTGTCCCCCTCACTGCTCAGACAGAGCAAGTGTCCTTATCCCTTCAAAATCACAGGAGAAGGAGGTTTATTGCAAGCTTTTCAGCTCGTACTCCCTTAGGAGAAATTAATTTTGAGGGAAGTATACACACACTTGAAAACTGATGTGTCAACTGAAATTATGGAGTGGTTCTCCAGCAGCCCCCAGAAATGCACTGTTTATGTAGGAAAAATGGATATAAATATCAAACAGATCATGAACAGCTCTGCTGAGAAACACACGAATCTTGATGTTCACATCATAAACCAACTAAAACTTGGTGCCTCTGCTCATGTGATCAAATATCAAAGAGGCAAAACTTTCGGGTCAAACCTTGCAGAGGCTCCTTGTGATCCTGCTGACCCTCCACTTCTAGAGCTCTGCAGATCCAGACCATTTTTATTTAGGCACTTAAATGCAAATTTACCAAAATCTCTGTGCACAGGCAAAGGAAAAAGAGCCTTTATTGTGAGCAATCTGCAAAGTTTTGGCTGAGGACTCTGTTTTGCAACATCAGAGGAAGTTCACTCTCATTGATAAGGTGTCAGTTGGTAAACCCAGCTCACCACCAAAAAACTCCAAGAGTGAAAGGGAAATCCCCAGGGTAAAGCAGAGCTGAAGCAAATGCCAATTACAAAGGAGCCTCCTCAGGCCTGTAGCCAATCAGGTCAGCAGAACACTGGAAAGGAAACTTGAATTTAAAAATACATAATCTGGTTTGCAACACTCAAGTCAAGGGGCAACCACATTTTATTTGTAAGTGCATACAAATACATTGAAATAGAAGCAGAGGGTATTTTTCTCAAGACTAGGCAAAATTTTAGCTCCCAGAACTCCCTCAAGGTACAGCTCCCACCTGTCAGCACAATTTTAGTAGCACTTCTTGGGAGAGAGACTGAAAAAAAAAGGTTCAAAGTGGAATTTAGCTACCAAAGCTGGCTCTGCTTGTCTGGGGAGTTGCCACTGTCAGTGTACCTGCAGAAATACTCTCAGGTACTGGGAAAGGAAGGGGAAAATGAGGTATCTGACAACTGTAACATTTCTCAGGCAAACTTCAGTGGCAAACTCTGAATTTTTTGTGCCTTGTGGGATTACATAAACTACAGCAATGTCAGTGACCAAAATGCCTCTATAAAAACCAGCTCCCCCCTGGTTTTTATCTCCTGACTATCAGTCACTACCTGAGCTACCTTTCAGAATTCTGCCTTGCCACCTCCTAACTTCGATGGAGGGATGGTTTCATCACGTGTGAAGTCCACAAGGTGCCAAGACATTACTCATGGCAATGAAGAATTCCTCCTCTAGAGGAAAATAAATGACATTTTATCCTATGTATTCCACAACCCAATGATCCTCTCACTGCTCACAGAGGCTGGTCCTTTTCCATCACATCCTGAATCTATAACAAGATTGGAAAGATAAGATGTTCTGAGCCTAAGGACAAGCTCTGCTTACAGGCACAGCAATCAAATATCCACTCAATTTGTTTCCCCTCCCATCCCCCTGTCAAGGCTCAATCACTGAAGGTTTGTTGTTACCACACTCCCCATGCTGCTGCTGGCTTTGCAGGAACTGGAACCTAAACATGGACAGCTCTTCAATTGTTCTGTTTCCTGTTAAAGACTCTGATGAAGAGAGATTTAAAATGACAAGAAAACACTTGAGCATGGACATTAAATGATGTCAGACACATTTACTTTGATCCACGCTCCAAATGTTCAGCAGTTACTGGATTAACAACTTAAAACACAAGCAAAAAAATTAAATAATTGAAAGCACTTTCCTCTGAGAGGCAAAATAATATTCCTGATGTAGCCTGGTGGGTGGGCTTGCTGTCCTGATAAACACTGGGAAAACAAATAATTAAACCAAACTAAAGCAGCTTAAAATTTACAGAATTTCAGTGGCTGAGGAAGGTACTGGCTAAAGTAACCATCAAGCTGGATTCAGGCATTTGAGCAATTTTCCAAGTTCTAGGAAGTACTCTGTGGATTGCTGGGCACAAAATCTATAAATAAATCAATAAATAAATAAAACCAGAGCCTTAGTTTATATTCCTCTTTTTCCCTGAGCCTGGTGAAACAGAAGTGCTGTAGTGCAGTCTTTACTAGGAATACTGTAAATTAAAACAGAAACAAATAAGAGTTCCTTCATTCAACCAAATATTAATTACACAGCCCCTCAACTGAACAGAAACAAAATTAAAAAAAAAAACAAAAAACAAACTAAATAAATATTTCTGTGTGAAGAGATCTCTGGTTAGAATTTCACCCTTATTTTCTATTCAACTTTTCAATGATGCCTGAGTGATCCTGATGATGCAGCTGAATTGCTAAAGCCCAGGTAAAATCCCAGGAGAACATCTCAGTCCTGTGCTACAGCCCCTTCTGAGCAGGCCAGCCCATTATTCGGGGTTTCAAGAAGATGAAATTCCCAGAACTTGAGGAAAATACTAAAAGAATACATTTGTACATCTCTCTTGGAAGGGAGGCTGTGGAATTATTGGTACTCTGGAATTTTGGTCAAGCTGCTTTACGAAGTCTCAGACTATTCTATATATCCTGATGTTGTAGTACTGACATTCTCTCCTTTCAATTTCTGAAATTCAAGACTTCTACTGATGGAAAGGAAATGAGAGTTCAGAAGGGAAAGGATTTGGGGGGACAACCCCAGAGCTAAATGGACATTCACATAAAGATCTCATGGATAAAATCTGTATGTGTAATGTATAGATTATTTGATTTTAAATTTCTTTATCCTGCCTTCATGCCCTTGACAGAGGAAAGGAAAAATTGTCTCTTCCTTTAAAAAATATCATCAGCAACACACCCCACTTACACAACTTGGAAAAAATCAAAATAAATCTCTACAAAGCAGAGACATAAATTTCCAAAAAATCCAAAAAAATGCACAGTGAGAGCTGAGGGCTGCAATTTTTCATCTCAGGACTGTGCAGAACACCTCTGTCCTTTCCTCCAGAAGAAAAGCCACCACACAACTTGAAGCAGCACCAGAGCATGAAGTTCTCAGCCAGCAGCACTGATGGCCTGAGTACAAAAAGCAGCTCTGAACTCAAGTTTGTCTCCCTCACTAATGAAAAGTTATTCAACAAAAGCATTTCAGCTGAGCAGTACCTGTTTTTCTGGGTCACTCCTGCTAACACATGCATAGCTTAGAGATCTCTAATTGGGAAGCACATGCAAATATGCAGAGTTAGAATGAAATCACACAATTTCACACAACACTTGCAAAATCAGTTGCTGCTGCCTTTCACTTTCTGCCCTGCTGGTTACAGCTGGCAGCTCAAAGGGAACAGGGGAAGTTGTGACATCTCCATCCTTAGGAGACACTCAGAGCTGGGCTGGCCAAAGCCCTGAGGTCCAAATGCTGGCTGAGGATGGAGCAGGACAGACCCTGTGGTCCCTGCAGGTCCCTGGTCACAGAAGCCCCCAGAAGCAATCCCAAACCCAAACCTGGCTCAGTATTTCCATATGTAAATACAATTATTCCCACCTGTCGTTCCTCCTCCAGACGAATTCTCTCCTCTTCTTTCCGCCTTTCCTCCTCTCTTTTTGACTCGAGCTTTCTCCGTTCTTCTCTCTCTGCTTCTTCAGCCTAAAACAAACATTATGCAAGCCAAGCCTTACTCTTTTTTAATACAGACATTTTAGAATTTCATATTGTGATACCACAGGGGGGTTTCTCACCACCTTTTAGATGCCTGCTCGGAAAGAAACATCAAAAAGAATAATCAGAAAAAGTCATTCTCATTTCACTTCCCCTCCCCTTCAGCACACTCGACATTGTGGTAAATTTAGAAATTACCCTCCTCGCTTGTCTTATCTGTATCTCAGTAACAGTTTAACTTTGAATGTGCTCATGAGCTTATTACTACAGTGATATTAAGCAATGTTGTGTCGTGGCATTCCATTTCTCCCCCTTTGAAGTTTAGTTAGAATGGATTCCAAGGAAGAAAAAAAGAGGACTTGGAATACAAACTGTAAAAATAAGTGCATTCAAATGTATCACTAACCTGGGCAGAATCTCCTACAGAAAAAGCTGAAGTGGTCTCTTGAAATAATTTTATTTTTGTTTTTAAGCCAAAGAGATTGTTGAAAAATGAGGGAAAAATAAGAAGGGTGTTTAGTGTATTTTTTAAAGATTTTTTTTTTCAGGCTCTTTGGGATACTTAAATTTGAAAATATATTAAGAGGACAAGCAGAAAATATTCCAGTGGAGGATTTGGTTTTGACTGTTTCAGAGAAAAAGCCCCATCCAAGGAATTTATCTGTCTACATGGGAAAATAAAAATCAGCGTGTTTTAAAATGAAGCGGGAGATTCCTCGCTCCACCAACTGATGCTTATCCAACTTCATTCATCAACTTCATTCATCCAACTTTGCTCAGATTTTCCACAACATAAAAAGGAAAATTAAACACAATGTGCATGGAAAGTAACAACAAAATCATGAAAGCACTGAGTGAGAAAAGGTTTGTAATGGAAGTTTATATATAACCAATAATTAAGTTTATTACCAACTGCTCCATCTACTACACTGGATTTAAACCTCAGGTGACACTAAAATCCCCAACTTGGGATTTCACAAGCTTTAGAAATGTTCATACAGAACAATACAGAGTCTGCAAAAAATATATAGAACAATTCCAAGGACCTAATGCACAAACTGCTGCCTTCCACAGGCACAGCTCAGAAGGCTGAAAAGCCTCCCTGAGATTAACAAAAGCAAAATGCTTTTCATATCCTCCAATCTGTAAAAACAATAAATATGGCTAAGCACGTAAAACCACACCAAGTTTCTGCACTCTGAGAGCACCTGAACCACTCCTCACAACTGCCCAGGGTGTTACAACAACACCAGGGGGGTTGGAGGGTATTTAAAGGGGAGACAGTGCCGACATTAAGCTGAAGGCAGTGGAAACATCCAAGAAAGAGCATTCAAGAGTTTAACTATTCAAGAGTTTAACTCCCTTCCTCCCCACAAGTCTGAATGGAAAGAAAATAAGACACTGTTTTCCATAGCCCTCTTGGGCCAGCAAAAGCTGAATTTACAATTTTAAAATAAAACAACCATTTAGTGATGACACTGCCTTTGCCTTTCTGGGCTGTCTCATCCCCAGTTCTCTGCTGAGCTGTTCAGGCTCTGCTCAATACGTGGCAGGAAATACTCACCTCTCTCTGTGCTTTCCTGGCTTGTTTCTCTTCTAGTTTCCTCTGCTTCTTTGCTCCAATTTTCCCAGACACCTGAAATTCTGGCACCTCCTCAGCATCCTCTTCCTCTGCAACATTGCATAAATGACAGATTTTAAATCATCTGTAAAAAAGTCCCTTGGAGAAACTTCAGTGCTGCCTAAAGCAGCAGCAGATGAAAAGGAGACACACATGCACTTCAGACAAGACCTTTTAGATGGAAAAAGGAAAAAAAAAAAATCACAGGAGACTGCCAAAGCCACAGAGCAGAAGTAACAAGGCAAACACACACTCAAGTGAAGACAGAAGTAAAAATTTCCTTGATCCTTTGAAGGAAGGCTTTTCATAAATATTTCTTGCTTTCCACAATTAAAAGAGAGACTTTCTCTGATACAGAAATTGTGCTAATGGTTGTCATTGTTTATCTGCTCAACACTGGCCTGCAGAGACTTTCTTCCCAGTTACCCTCAGGCTTTGCACAGCAGACATCCCTTGAAAAAGTGGGATTCAGGGGCACCCCACTCATCCACTGGCTCTAGCCTGACAGAACTAACCATTCAGGGATGAGGGGAAAAAAAATCCTTGAAATGCAAATCTTGGGTCTGCCTGCAAAAAAAATGACATGTAAATATCTGCCTGTTGTATGACAAATGGCTGTTTACAGAGGTGATTTCTGCAGCAGGGAAATATGAAAGAGTTTTGCTCAAAGGCTGTGCAAATGAGGGTTTCTGCTCACTCAGGAGCTGAGGAAGAAGAGCTTTTAAAGGCAACCACTTCCTCCCTGCCCAAAGCTCAGGAACATTTGGCCACTTTATTTGCTGGTCTAAATCAGCCCTTGATCCCACCAGAGTACTGGGGACTGACCTCAACACTCCAAGAGAAATCCTCAGCTCATTGCACAAACACCACACAACACATTCACAGTCATGGCAGGACCAAAATGAAGGAGCCTCACACATGGATCCCCTTTTTGGGTAAAATAACTGGTACTTTGAGCATCCCCAGTGCTGTTCTGCTCGATGCTGACTTCAGATCCAAACTGCAACAGATTTGGCAGGGCTGGTGCCAGGATGTTTTCTGGAGGGAGCTCTCTCCAGAGCACCTGGTCCCCTTTTTTGGGAACCCAAAAAGCTGCTATGAAAGGAGCATATGGAGGAATGATACTCCCCCTTCTTTTACATGCAGAATTAGGTTGGAAGCACTCTTGTTTTACTAATTCCAAGACACAGAATGGGACTATGGTTAAACCACTGAGACATCATGTGAAATAAATCTATCTGAGAGCTGTGTAGGTGGCTCTCAAATAACTGAGCTGTTTTCAGGAGATGGAATTAAGATGAGCCTGGTTGCTGAGTTGGGCTTCAGAGAATTCCTGGAGTCTGATTACTGGGATGATCAAAAGGGTTCCCCTTCCTGCACCACACAGAGCAAGGAGGGATACTCAGACCTGACACAGTTGCTTCTATAATTTTAATGATGCTTAAAATAACTTTATTTGTATTTTAAATACAGGATCAAGGGGAGTTCCAAACACAATGAGTGAGCACACCCAGCACTGGCAGTTATTACTCCAAAATTAATTGTTTAGAAAACTATTTCTTGCAAACACCTCAAGTATAAAACCCCATCTATGACACTATTCCACCTGAGGGCTTCTCAGATTTCATCTATATTAAGATTAACTGAGCCAGAGGTTAAGCAGAAATCTAAGGAAGGCTTGCTTTTAAAGCTTTTTTTTTCCAGTCCTGGATCAAATGTGCCTTTGTTGTTCAGCATTTGCTTTCCTCCTGTTTGAAGTATCTGATGTGACCCCTTAAGCACCACTTCCTCCAAGCTTTCTCCAGTGCATGAAGTTACAACAGCCAACAACAGATAGAGATGGTGATGCAGACACAGCATGTGATTCAGCAGAGCTGGAAAGGTCACCAGTGCACAAACCTGGCAGCAACTAATATGTACTAAATAAACCTGAACATGCTGACAGCAACACAAACACATGGTCAAAGTATTTGCTGAATCAATTTGTTGTTACAGCAGAATAGCTCCACCAAAAGCAGGGAGGGTGCTGCACACACAGCCAGCAATTCTTTATTTCATTTTAATAAAGCACTGATTGTTTCAGCAGCTTTTAACAATCACTTCTCACACACTCGTGGCTGTGACAACACTGGGAGACTCCATGGGGGGTGAGTCCATAGGAACTTGCACTCCATCTGTCCCTGAGCCTTGGGTGTGATGCAAGATGTTCAGTTAATGGTGTGTGAAAGCACTTTGGCATCCCCCAAGTGCTGTGCTGGGGCAGCCTGTGTTTGTGCCCAGCTGGGAAACCCCACAACGCTGACATCATTAAAACTGAAAGAGGGCAGGGTTAGATGGGATATTGGGAAGGAATTCATCCCTGTGAAAAGTGCTGAGGCCCTGGCACAGGGTGCCCAGAGAAGCTGTGGCTGCCCCTGGATCCCTGGAAGTGTCCAAGGCCAGGTTGGACAGGGCTTGGAACAACCTGGGATAGCAGAAGGCATCCCTGCCCATGGCAGGGGGTGAGACTGGATGATCTTTAAGATTCCTTCCAACCCCACCCATTCTGTGATTTCCAGAGCTTGCACAGCATTCCCACCAGTTCCCATCTCAAGAGTCAGAAAGCACAACCAGTGAGACATATCCTGCTTTACACAAACGTGGGGTTGCTCAGCTGCCCAGCTGAGAGGTGGCTTCAGGGGATCTTTGCTTTTCCTTAATATTTTGAACACACTCAGAGGCAGCACAACAGGCAATAGTTATCAGTCACACAGGTGCCTGAATTTCTTGAAATTTACAGACTTCTTTTTAAAAATGCTTGCCAGTACCATTAGAAAAAGTGCTGGAGTGCTTGATGTTCTCTGTAAGGACAGAAACTGAGCAGAATTCTGTACTGTGTACAGAATAGACAAAATCCTCCAAAATCAACAACCAGCATCAGGTATTTCAGTTATCCCAGAATCACAGAATGGTTTGGATTGGAAAGGACCTTAAAAATCATCTTATTCCAACCCCACTGCCACTCCCACCTTCTACTAGACCAAGTTTCTCCAAGCCCCATCCAACCTGATCTAGTTGTCCTTGTCTTGTTTCTTTCTAAGTTCTGGGCGAAGCAAATGGATTCTCATCCATGAAAAAGAATGAGAACTGCACATGTGGCTACTCACAGAAAGTCCTTTGGGCACAGCCAGCTGCCTTATTTATTATTTATGCAGCACCTAACAAAAGGAGTGGAAGAAAGAAGGGGGGGTGGGGAAGATGCCAGGCAAAACAGTTCGTCCTGAAAGCAGAAGATGTTATTAACAGCACGTAATTAATATCCAGCAGATGTGTGACACCAGCCACAGGGAAGGTGTGGCCATTCCTGAGTAACATGACCCTGTGGTGGGATTAATTACAGTCTAATAACTAATAACTAATAATTTCTGTGTTTTTTAATTTTAAATTTAATTTGGTAGCTATCCACTTTAGAACCCGAACAAGAAACTGGTTTATTAACCTGAAGCCACAAAAAGCAGGCCACATTTAGGGCAGAAAAGTGCAGCAGACACAAAGGACAGCAGACCTTCAGAGCAGAAGGTAAAGTTTATTCTCAGCTGAAGCCCTTTGGCAGAAGTGAGAAACCACACACCTCCCCTTTCCACACCCTGTCTGTGCCTGGACTGGATCAGACACTCACTGGGGGCACTCCGAGAACACCAAACTCACGGGATGAGTGGTACCAAGTCAAAATTGACTTTTGATTCACTAGTTGGGATATTAGTCAAAGTTTAACTGTACTAGAAAGGTTTTCCTACTGATTAAGCATTAAAATAATTTCAACTACTACGCCAATTAACGCAGCTCCATTTCACAAGAACAGCGTGGGACCACATCACCGGTTCTAAATTTACACATTTTCCAGATCTTTCAGCACTCAGAAAAAGTGCTTATTTTAAGAGATTTCATCACAAACACATTCTTCTTGAACTTATGCACAATATCCATCACTCAATGGGGGTGAAAAACTATTTTTATATTATTTTCCCCCCAAAACCAGCAGAAAACACTCATACAAGATTTTTTTTTAGCTGCAAGATTTGAATGCTGATCTTAAATGCTACACAAAGCAATAAAGGGCATTTTAAAATGCCCAATTATTATAATTTTAAAAACTTTAAAAACATTCTTTGTTTTGTGCTTTCTTTCTCAATAGTGATTAACACAATGAAAAATGTGAGATTCTGATCTCCAAGTCTTGCCATGCAAAAGAAGAGAGGAAATTATGATTTCATTTATGTTGCACTCTAACTTTTCTTTACCATGTTTTATTTTACAAGCTCGAGCACTCAGACTGTCAAAAGCTGTTGGATTTATCATTACTGATGCTGTGGAAGTAAAATAATTTAACCAGATGTTCACTGTAGTGGAGATTCCAACACCTGTGCTCAGATGTACAATGCTCAAAGCTCAGAGAAAAGCCGTGCAGATGTTGGGATATTTAACCTTCTGGAGTTTTATGTTGCTGCCAGAAGTAGAGAGCCCAGAGTTTGTATCAATTTGGGGTAAATAATAAAAGCAACCTGCCAAAACCAGATTATTTCTTTGAGGGAGTCCTTACTTTCTGTTTGTTAAAAAACCAAAGCAAAACGTAACGATCCACACAAAGTCCCATTTTTTGGCAACACTTTTTGCAACAAGTCAGAGAGGTCATTTTGAGGATGTGAAAATGAGTGTCTTTCAAAATTAAACCCTCAAAAGTACTCCCTGGAAAAGGACTGGGCTGCTGAGGCTCTTCTGGCACGTCCCTCCCTTTTGCCTCTTTTCCTCCCCCACACCCCCACCAGGCCCAGAGCGCTGCCCAGTGGTCCCTGTTGTGTTGGACCCTTTGGAAAGTGCTGTCATTTCTTAGACAAGTCTGTTTCTTGCTCACCACACCATGATTAAGGGCAGTTACATTCACCAGTTTCTCTCTCCCTCCCATCAACAGCAGCAAGTTTTGGCCCAGACATCCCTCCAAGTGACAGAAAATTCAGACTGAAAGGCCAGTGTCCCACTCACAAGCCTGGGACAGGCTCTGTGCCTCTGCCTCTCCACAAAGCCCTTGCAAGGAGTGCCAAGGCAGGCAGGCTCCCTCCCTGCATGTTTTTACAAAGCCACTGTCAGAAATAATGTCCAACAGTCCCCCAAGCAAACACATTTGCCTCAGATCCTCACTCTTGTCATTTTTACCACAGCAGGATCAAGATGACCCAACCGTACCTGACATTATTTCATCCTCACGAGTCTCCTGTTACTTCATAGGAAATGACATTTTTGATGTAAATATCGGATGGATGGGTCACTTTCTGCTCCAAAATGCAGTCTCAAGAGAAGCACCTTCTTCACCTCTGAGCTCCTTGGTGTGTTCAAGGACAACGGGCAGGTTTGGAGGGATAAACTCAGTTTGAGAGCTGGACAAGTGTTTTCTCTGCACACAATCAGCAACCAAGTAAAAGCACTCAACAAAACACCCTTATGTCCACCCAGAGGTGAGCAGGGTTCAAGTGGATGCACTCAGAGCATCAGTCAGGCAAAACAAGAGCCAAGCACACCCTCCTTGGATGGTAAATAAAAGGAATCTGAAATTAGAAATGGGTAATGCTATTTATTTACACTACCCCATGCCCCAAACAACCCTCAGTCCAACTCCAATTTATCCCCTTTTCCCACTGCTTAGCTTGGCCTCTCTTGCCCTAAATGATTAATGCCTGAAATCCTCACCCATTTATGCCTTGCAGCATTTTCATCTTGGCTGTAGCCAGTCCACAAAGCCACCTCTGTCTGGGTTCAATTTAAATTAAGACACACAGAGTTAATTAAGTCTGCAAGCTGGGATCTCAACCTCACCACATGAATACACAACTCTCCTTCCAGACTCCTTTTCCACAGGGAGAGGAGCAGCACCCTGCTCCCATGTGCAGAGCACAGAGGCTTTTTTTTAAACAAGTCACCCAGATTGCAGAGGGCTGCAGGAAAGGCAGGACTGTAGTGGCTGGAATTAAATGGAGCAATTTAAGGCAATCAAGACCATTTTTCAGCCATAAAGCCAGCCTGAAAGTCACGCTGGTGGAACGGCCCAGGGGGTCTCAGTCATTTTGAGAATTACTTTGTCACCAAGGAGAACCATCTCCCAGCAATCTTTGGTTATCAGAGGGTATTTGCAGGTGCTGATGTTCTCCTGACAGGTGACCTCCTTGGAGCACTCAAGCCCCACTGAGAAACACTGCTCAGTGAACTGAGGCAGGGTGGGCACCTGACTGGGCCTGTCCCACAGCACAGCCCCCATGGAACTCAGGAATCAGGAACCCAGCACCTGTGTGGGTTTTCCTTCTGGGAGGAAAGTCAAGATATTTAGTGTGGCACTGTTTTCTGTCTGTGACACTCTATCACTAATTTAGAGGTCTTTCCCTAACCCAGCAAGCTGAAGGAAGAATTACAACTTGGTTTAGCTCCATTGGCAATGGGTGTGGATTTGAATACTGAAAATAATCATTTACTATCCCTGTCCGTATTAAATAACTCCTTATCCAGACCTGCAAGTAAGATTTCAGCTACAGAAGGGACAATTAGAAGTTTTCAATCTTCATGCCCAGGGCTTGGGATTGTTTCTCCTCCCCCATTACTCTGTGAGAGATCTGAGTCCTGGCAAAAATGCAGCAGCTCAGCACAGGCAGCAGAAACCGTGGCCTACGACTTTACCCTTGAAGCTTCTTTCTCATTCTGGAATTGAAATCTGATTGTTAGATGGAAAACAGAAAACCCTCGTGCTAACCACAACTCCAAAGTCTGCAAGTGCTGCTTTGGGGACATTTCCTAGAGTCAGCAGAACTGGCTCCCAACAGGCAGAACTCTTTGGTGGCAACAGCACTTCCCACCTGACTCCACCTTGTGACTATTACAGGGACACAGGGATGGGTCAGGGCATCCTCACACCCTCCCAGAGGTCAGTGCTTGGTATGTTGCAGTGAGGGGTTGGTGAAGAAATCACTTATTGGAGTGAATCAGAGTGACAGAGTAGGATCAGGCAGCTTCGCCCAAAGTTCAGCACAGGCCCAGAGTGGAAATTCCACACACGGAACAGAAACTTACCAGTAAAATATTGCAACACATTCAAACAAACAAACAAAAAAAATCTGCTTCAGTTGCAGATGTTCAGAAGTTTTCAGAGCATTTACAAGATAAGAGTGGAGAAAGCAGACTGGCTTGGGTTTGGCGTTTCTGTCTAAATTGCCAAATAACTTTGCTCTTCAGCCCTGTCCTGCACTGCACTGGGCTCTCTTCCCATGGAGTCAATGAATTCTTTAGCACAAAACTCTGCTGTGGAGAGAACTTGCTATTCCAGCTGGTTCAAATGCATGCAGCAATTAGGCAAAACTGCTCTATACTGCAGTGACACAGAGAAAATGCAAAAAAAAAGAGGATAAATCCAAGAGTGATTCCAGGCTTATGGCACATGTCCACAGAAAGGGTTTTAAATCATGTAACACATCCTTTTGTAAGGGGAAAACCCAAACCCCACAGTAAGACAGGTAGCTCAGGGCCAGGCTGAAGGATTTGCAGCACAGAGGGTGGCTAATCCCAATCAATAATGGCTACTGGTCACTGAGCACCTCAGTGCTGGGGAACCAGGGACAGATGCTTCTCTCCACAGCTCCTCTGCTCAAGTCTGTGCTCAGTCTCCAAAGGCTTTGGTGTTGCTGCTGTGCACCTGCGCTCAGCCACTTGGAAAAACCATCCCAAAATATGAATAAAACCACCCAGAGAAGCAGCACAAAACAGAAGCAAAGAGCAAGAAGCCGTTTTAATTTGGGTAAGAAATTAGAGAAAACAAATAAAAGGAGGCATGTCATTTCAAAGGGAACTTCATGCAAAAGCAGCAGCTCTTGCATGTGATGTACAGAAAGCTGCAAAAGAATTATTTATAAAGCCCAATGACACAGATTCTTCTATTGCTAAAGTGACAAAGTAAGATAAGATAAGATAAGATGAGCCGTTTGCTTTGACAGCTTCGCTGTCGGCCTTCAGCATTCAAACTTTTGATGTCTGGAGTTGAAAACCAAATATTTTTAGACTCCATTTTCTTTCCAGGATGTTATCACATGAGAAGAAATAACCAAAGTTGAAAAGTTCACACCTGTCCATTCTCCATCTGTGAAAGTGCTGAGCATAATTAGCTGGAAAAGCACATTCACCTGCCAACGTGAGGCTTTCTGCAAACTGCAGGGCAAGAAGAGCTGAACAAAGGGCAAATAGTCCCTAATGAAGGCATCACAGAGGTGTGTGCTCAGTGCTTTCACCTCCTGCACACCACAAAAACACCCTGATCTCCACTGCAAACTCAAGTGCAGCAGAGCCCACTTGAGCAGAAAGCCTGAACACTTCACCCACGATCTGAAAGTAGAAAGAATCCAGGGGGGTGAATCATGGTGATATCATCTCTCCAGCAATAAAGATAATAACGTGTGAAGCTTCACCAGAAAAGGGAGTTACACTTACAGGGTGTAGAAAGACGTTATTTATCACCATATTTTTGTCTACAACCACACCACAGAAATGTAGCTGCTAACTGCAAATTGCCAACAACCTGCTGGCAAAATGCTGTAGTCTGTGGTGATCTCCAGGTAATCCACATGATCCTGATCACCCACCTGGATGGCTCCTCGGAGAGACAACTCCACATTTTGCAGACATTACATTGGGGAATTAATGCTTCCCACCAATTTGCAGGAAATCAGTATTTTACTACAGCTTGTTATTCAGTGCAAGGTGTGGATTCTGTTTTCCCAAGATTAATTTAATTCCCTGCATGGCTGAGCAAGAAGTACAAAAGGCAGATTTTAGGAAGGATGGGAAGAGTGGCACCACAAATAGCCAGGATTCACCTCAGGAGGAGGCAGAGGTTAAATGTAAGGAGTATTTAGAGAAAGGGGATGAAGTAGGGAGAGAAGACAGATTATAGTCAACCTGTAACTAATCCATCAGCAAAACTCAACAACTTCCTCCAGGAGGCAGCTGCACCCCTTCCCCAACCTCAGCCTCTGCCGTGAAGGTTTGTTTCAGTGTTTGCAAGACGAGCTGAAGCCAGTGTTACCTTCCAGCCACTCCTCTGCCTGCTGGGCTCTCCTCTGGGCCATCAGCCTGTTCCCCATGTTCCTGCGGCGCCTGGGCATCCCCTCTCCTCGTTCCTCCCCGTGGGGCCGGGGCCTGGCCCCTGCTGCTGCTGCTGCTGCCACATTCTGCTGGTGCTCCTCGTCAGCTGCAAGAAGGAAAAAAAATATTCCTATTAAATCTGACTTTCCCTTCTGCCACCAGTTCTGAGTTATCAAACAGCAAGGACCCAAAAGGGCATTTTTGTTTCCAAAGTATTCAGATTTATTTTTATTTTGTACTTGTGTAACTTAGATTCGTCTGATTGAAACCTCGGAGTATGAATGTTTCAGAGAGGAATATGTAAATCATTACACATGAAACAAAACCTGAAGAGCAAACAAGGATCACAAATTACAGCTGAAATAAACACAGTTACAGGGTAACTTCATTCATTCCAACTCCCCAAAACACAGGTAGGTACACACAGGACACCAAGTGTCACTGCAGCTCTCACTGCCATCCTCTCAGCATATGCTGCAGTCACTAATTAAGATCTGGCAAATGAAGAATATCCTAACAGGAGCAGCTGGGAGGACAGAAGTGACCAGTGGGTTCATTCCAGAAATTTTCCAGAGAAAACGGTCAGATTTTTTTTTGAGGCCTCCTGTTGCTATTAACTACGGCAGTAATGCAAAAAAAAAATCAGATAATGGTAAAATACCATCATGCTTGATACCTGCTTTGCATATTCTGTTGATAAGCCTAACTGATATTGTGTACAGTGTTACCTGCTCCATATCCTGCAAAGTATGAACTCTGAAGCCTTAATTCAGGCAAATATTCAAATAGTCTCATGGAAAACTGCAGTAAGAACTACTCACTTACTTCAACTCAGGACACATTTATTTTGTGATCTGCTGCATTATGATGTGTCCCAGCAGGATCACAAAATGCTTTGCACACCGTGCCAAGTCTCCAGCATCCCCTGATCCAAACAATGCCTTCCTAAAAAAACTCCTATTAGCATATCTCTGATCAGAAAATGAGGTTCATTATGACTGAATCTATGCAGCGACCAAAGGTGTGCCTGCAGCTCACCTCAGTTCTCTCAGTCTTCAAAGCACCGACTTTGGGACTGATAAGGACACAGCTGCAGCCCCAGCTCAGGAGGACTGCAGAGCCACCTGGGGCAGGGTTTGGCCAGCAGAGCCCTCAGCAGCTCAGGCTGCTGCAGCAGAGATGTCACAGGCCCCCCACAAACTCCAGCCCCAGCACGCTGTGACATTTGGAAGTGAGTCACTGAACTGTCACACTGCTGTCACCCCCCGGCCCATCCACCTCTGCAGACAGAACAGGGCTCGGAGAAAGCACCGAGTGCAAGCTCCAGAGCTGCCATCATTCCGCTTCAAGGCTTGCCCAGTGCTATTCACAGCATGATAATGCTCGTTTGGAATGCTACAGGAAACATTTTCCTGCAGAGGCAGAGCAGCAGATCCCTTCTTGGACACTGTTAAATGCCAAAAACTGCAAAAAGCTTTTTATACAAATGCTGTATTTCTCTTCCTAAGTTCTTGAGATAGGCTGCAATTCAAACCTCAGCATCCTTCCACCTGGCAAGCTTCACTGTCCCTCAGTAATTCCAAAGATGCTCTTGCCCAGCAGATGAGCAGTTCCAGCACTCATTCATTCTGGTTTTGGTTCCTGTTGTCCTGTGAAACAGAGACTGCTTTGCATTTTATGAAAGAGGAATCTATTTATAAGTCATGCATTTATTTCAAACCAAAGAGCTCAACCCTCACAGATAAAAATGTATGAACGAAGCTCTCTTCTTTTCTCCATTAAATTCTCTACAGGAGACTCAGTAATTCCTCAAGGTGACCAGCACGGAGTGGGCTCAGGATGCAGTAAACCCCACCAAACCTGACCCATATCACAGTCAAACACACAAAGCACTTGTTGGATAGTATCTGTCACATCTCCAAAACATCCACATTAACAGCAGAAGACACTCAGCCACTATGGACTGTCATTTAGTAGGAAAACAAATGTTTTAATGAAGCTTTTTTCTTCCTTCCAGTCCCTAAAATATTTTTCCTGACTGCAGTTTCTTTTTCAGCAGCACACAGCTGGCTGAACATGAGCCAGTGGCACCTGGCTTGTGCCAGCACTGGTGTGGCAGCAGGGCCAGGGTAGTGCCCGTCCCCTGTGCTGGCACTGCTGGGGCACCTCCAGTCCTGGGGGCAGCTCTGGGACCCTCACAGAAAGACTCTGAGGGGCTGGAGCGTGTCCAGGGAAAGGAATGGAGCTGGGGAAGGGGCTGGAGCACCAGGAGTGGCTGAGGGAGCTGGGAAAGGGGCTCAGCCTGGAGCAAAGGAGGCTCAGGGGGGACCTTGTGGCTCTGCACAAGTCCCTGACAGGAGGGGGCAGCCGGGGGGTCGGGCTCTGCTCCCAGGGAACAGGGACAGGAGGAGAGGGAACGGCCTCAGGCTGGGCCAGGGGAGGTTTAGGTTGGATATTTGGGAAAATTTCTTCACCAAGAGGGTTGCCCAGCCCTGGCAGAGCTGCCCAGGGCAGTGCTGGAGTCCCCATCCTTGGAGGGATTTAAAAGCTGTGTGGATGTGGCACCTGGGGACGTGGGGCAGTGGTGGCCTGGGCAGTGCTGGGGGAATGGTTGGTACTGGATGATCTTAGAGGGCTTCTCCAACCTTTCTGACTCGAGTACTCTACAGTTTCTGTTTGCCAGGCACTCAGCTGGGCAGTCATTTGGAAAATGTTACTCATTGCATTTCTTCCTGTCCTTCTCAGAAGGAAGAGCAAACCCTCGTTTGCTCTGCTGTAACACACCTGGACCTGCTCCCTCAGGGGTCAGGGATTTGCCGACGTGACTCCAGACACAGCCTTTGTTGCAGAACACTCAAAGTTAAGCTGTGCTCTCTCTCCCCCTATGCCACTGATGGCACACAGAGGGGAGGCGCCACAGAACAGAGGACACACTTAAAAATCTCTTTTGCTTCTTCTTGGAACTGGACTGACCATCAGCTCTGAGCTCAAGAATGATTTGCTCTGGGGTCTGTCCCTGCTGGGGTTTTTTTTCACCCCCTCCTGCAGCACAGGGCGGGGTTTGGCTGCTGCACTTATCTGAACACATCTCTTCATTTTCCTGTAGCTGCAGAGGTCTCAGAAGTGGCACCCCAGGCTAGTCAGATCATGCAGAGATTAGTCACACAAGCACTAATTAGCCTTGATCCAGAGCCATCTGAGTGAAAATTAATGGCCAGCATTAAAGAGGTGAGACAAGTGATCCACAAGCTTTGCAGAATGGCAGGCCAGCCTAAATTAATGAGATAAACCCCTCAAATTAACAGGTAATACAAACAAAACACTCAACAGCTGTCTGAGAAATGGTCATGGCCTCAGTTTGTATTTTAAGCTGTGTTGTCCAGGGTCTGACTCAGCCCCCAAAGCCCAGGAACAGCTCTGTGCTGGGCACAGCAGCTCTGCCTCGGTGTTCAGGAAGCAGCAGTGCAGTCAAGAGATTATTTCAGCTGACTTGTCAGCCAGGGCACAGCAGCAGCTTGGAGACTCTGGCTGTGTCTGCTTCCCGAATGGAGAGAGAACTGAACTGTGCTCTGAAAGCAGAAATATTTCCTCAACTGGACGTGAAGCACCACTGCAAAAACCACCACAGAAACTTTCAGAGCCCAGATCAGGAGCTCGTTTTACATTCTCCAGGTAGAAATCTGCCCCTTGACAAAATCGTGCAAACTTCTGCTTACAGCAAAGGTGCTTTTCTTGAGAAGGAACCCCCTGCCTATGACAGCAGCTTCCTCTCAGGTCCATCAGACAAGCAGGTGACACCTGGGCTGGCAGGTCTGGAGGGTGCTCAGAAAGGGACAGAGCTCCACCTGCTGCACCCTCACACGTGGTGGCACTTCCCACCACGCTGGTGGCACCATCCAGCACCTTCTGCCCCCATGCAAAACCTGTGAAATTCAGAAAGGGATTCAAAATGTAACAGGTGGAAGCTTCCCAGCGAGGTGCTTTAGCCCAGTGCAGTTTATCACAAAGAGATGTGGCAACCACATGAAAAACCAAAAATACTACTTTTTTTTTTTTTTTTTCATTTTCAGCAGAACAAGTCCAGGCATGATCCTGCTGGAAACACTGTGCTGCTCCAAGTGACCTTTCCAAGGACTACAAAGGTACAGGATTTACCTCTCCTGATCCTTAGCTCCCTAAAGCATGCAAGCCTTGAACATTTTTAAAAGGCAATTTCCAAGAGAAAACATGAAAGGAAGCTGCTGCCCCAATCCCTGCACGTTAAAGAGAAAAGATGAGAGCTCCCACCACTTCTTTAAGACAAATGTCCCTGGTTTCAAGTCCTTTCCTTGTGGCAACACAGATTTATTGGCAGAATTGTGGCAGATTCCATTTTCCACCTAAGAAAATTGAATAGGAAAGCAAATTCCTGCTTAAAACTAAATTTTGTAGCTATTAAATACACCGCAGTCCCAGTGGTTCTGAAAAATAATTTCTGTTGTGTACAGAGAACAAAGTCATCCTCGGCAGCTGAAATCCTGTGAAGGGCTTTATCACGACAGAAACCAATATATTAAAGTAAAAGATATCTTGAAACCACAGTAAAAAATGCAAGACCAATTTGGAAATGTTAAAAAGTTGCCACTAAAAAAGACTTCAACATGATTAAATTATCCTGAATGTAAATTAACTTCAACCAATGTACTCAAAATCAGTATTAAAACTTTCTTAAAAAAATAATTCCCATTATTTAAAACAAATGCTTCGGCTTCAGTTTAGAACTTTGAATGCTTAAAGAGAAAATAAATCCTCCTCAGCCCCACAGCCCCTGATTTATTTAAATCATGACAGGAGTCAAGCTCAGGAAATGATAAGGTTTTTCCAGGACATGCATCCCTCACTTTTACCAGAAGTTCATCTCTTCATTCATAAGAATCCAATGAAATGACATCAGTTTCCAAACCTTTCCAAGAGAAAGGTTTAGGCCAGGTCTGTGGAAGCAGAGGTGTGTGAGAGATGTGTTGGAAAATTTAATTATTATCAGCAAAACCTGCTTTTGACACAGATTCCTTAGGAGCAGTGTTGCACTGAGTGACTGTTTTATAATAAAGGTGTGGGGTTATTTTCCTCTTAATTAAAAATTATCAAAGCTACTCCCCCACAAGAAAAATAATACAAATTCTAACCCCAAACACCCCACATCCCCAAAATCTGTGGAGGTATTGACCAGGAGTTCAGAGTTTGTCCTGACTAAACATTTTAATGTGACACCTGGCAGCCAAACAACCTCCCTCCTTCCACTGTGAGAACACAACCAGGTCAGCGAGTTCACAGCCACATCTGACTCCTTCCCACAACACTCAGCTCCCACCCACACAAGGCCACTTCCAGCACAGTGGAATTGGCAGTGCTGATTATGGTTGGACTCGGTGATTTTAAAGGTTTTTTTCCCAACCCAGATGATTCTCTGATCTAACACTGGTCAGCAGTGACACAGGGCTGGAAGTGCTGCATCATCCACCTGCTTCCCACAACACCTGAACTGGGAGAGGTGGGGAAGGAGAAGTGGGACATGGCTCAGGATTGAATCCAGATGGCTCTGGAATATCTCCAATGAGGGAGACTCCACACCCTCCCTCTCTGGGCAATCTGTTCCAGTGCTCTCAGTAAAGAAATTCTTCCTCATGTTCAGGTGGAGCTTCCTGGGATCAGTTCCTGCCTGTTCCTGTTGTGCCATTGCTGGGCCCCAGGGAGCAGAGCCTGGGCCATGCTTGGAGCCCTCCCTGCAGGTACTGACAGACATGGATGAAGTCCCCTCCCAGTTGTCTCTTCTCCAGGTTGAACAGCCTCAGTTCCCTCAGCCATTCCTCATCAGGAAATGTTGCAGCCTCTCCATCATCCTCACAGCCTCTGCTGGAGCCACTCCAGGTCCCTCCTATCCTGAGGAGCCCAGAGCTGGACACAGCACCCCAGATGTGCCTCCCAGGGCTGAGCAGAGGGGCAGGATCACCCCCTGACCTGCTGGAAATGCTCTTCCTGATGCACCCCAGGATGCCCCTGGCCTTCCTGGCACAAGGGAACACTGCTGGCTCAGGGACAGCTCCTTGTCCACCAGAACAGCCAGGTCCTTGCCATGAAAGCAGACCCCAGTCTCTGTCAGTGCTCAGGGTTGTTCCTGCCCACGTGCAAGACCCTGAACTTGTCTGTACTTAATTTCAGAAGGTTTTTCTCGGCCCCTCTGTCCAGCCCTTCGAGGTTCCTCGGAAGGGCTGCACAACCCTCTGAGGCATCGGCCATTCCTTGTTTTGTACCATCAGCGAACTTACTCAGGGAGCATCAACTCCTTTGTCCGAGTCACTGCTGAACAAGTTACGAACACTGGACTCAGTACAGAACCCTGGAGGACACCACCAGTGACAGGCCTCCAACTACACACTGTGCCCCTGACACCGACTCTCTGGACCTGTTCTCCGTTCCCCTCCCCGTCTGCAGGAACCTCAGGGACACCTTCCCAGTCCCAGGGCCCCTGACAGAACCCCCGAGAGAGAACTCAGACTTCCAACCCGGCGCCCCTCACCCTGGGGCCGCCTCAGGCCGGGAACCCCCAGCCCCCCGCACCAGCGGCACCAGGCCTCAGCGCTCCCACCCCACGGCCTGCGGGGCAACCCGGGCGGAGGGCAGGATTAAGACCCCGGGACCCCCCCGGGACACCCCAAAACCCCCCGGGACCCCCCAAAATCCCCGCTCCCCCCCAACATGGCGGGTCCCCCTCAGGGGCCGCCCGAGGCACGGCGCCCCCTGGCGGCTTCTCAGAAACGCGCCCCCCCCCCACCCCCGCGCGTGCGGACCCGGTTGAGAGCAGGGCCGCGCCCACCGGAACGAGCTGCGGGTGGGCGAGGGAGGCCCGGCCAGTCCGCTCGGCTCCGCGACCCACCTGCCCTGGCCTGGCCGCGGAGACGGGTGGCGAAGAAGAGAAGGACGGCGAGCAGCACGGCAGCGGCGGCGAGCAGAACCGCGTCCATCCCGCAGCACCGGCCCCGCCCACATCACCCTTGGTACGCCCCATCCCCTTCCCCTGCCGCAAGGCCCCCCGCGTGTGGGCTGCCCCGCGGGGTGCCTGTGGCGGCGCGGCGCGGCGGGCGCGCTGCGCTCGGGCAGGCGCGGTACGGGCAGCCCGCGGGAAGGGTCTTGGCGTGCCCCTGAGGCGGGCGTTGAGGGAGGGCGCGGAAAAAGGAATTAAAGGCGGAATTAAAGCAGGAGTTAAAAGAGAAATTAAAAACTCTGAGCCAAAACCAGGCGTGAGCGCGGCGCCCGCGGGCCTGGCTGCCCGGCATGGCTGCTGCGGGCGGCTGGTGACGCGCCCGTCCTCCACAGGCGGCGGGTGGGCCCAGGCTGGGCAGATCGTCAGCCGTGACCCCGCACCGGCTCCACCGCAGGCAGGCCTTGACAGCTGTCGGGGTGTCCCTGGCAATGGTGAAACTTAAGTTACACCTCCGAGTAATTTCTGTCTTCTGCCTTTTAGGTCTCTGGAATTTGGGAATGGGGTGAAGCTGGAGCTGCCTGGCTCAGCAGCACGTCAGGAGCTATGTCCTGACTTGGCCTGAACCAAACGTGCCCCTGGCAAAATTAGGCGGGCTGACATGCCCAAAACCATCTGTCTGATGCAGTCATCTGGCTTTACTTGGTAAAAATGGAGGGAACAAAGCCACTCAAAGAGGGCTCCCAGCTGGCAGGGGCTCAGCCTGGAGAAAAGGAGGCTCGGGGGGAATTTCTGGCTCTGCACAAGTCCCTGACAGGAGGGGGCAGCCAGGGGGGGGTCGGGCTCTGCTCCCAGGGAACAGGGACAGGAGGAGAGGGAACGGCCTCAGATTGTGTCAGGGACGGTCAGGTCGGCCACCAGCAGGAATTTCTCCATGGAAAGGGTGGTCAGGCACTGGAAGGGGCTGCCCAGGGAGGCTTGGAGTGGCCATCCCTGGAGGTGTCCAAGGAACGCCTGGACGTGGCACTCAGTGCCCTGGGCTGGGGACAAGGTGGGGATCGCTCGCAGGCTGGACGTGATGACCTTGGAGGTCTTTGGTTCTGAGTGATTTGTTTAAAACTCAGGTTTGCATTTTTATGTGCAGAGCCAGGACAGGTGGGTGGGCTTTGGCTGTAGATAGTGTTTCAGGCTGGCCTGATGCTGGTGTCCAGCCAAATGAGGATTTTTGCCTCCTGTTTCTCCCTTGTGCAGGCAGCAGTGCTCCTTGCAACAGGACAGAGCAGGCAACTAATTCATTCTTTATTTTTTTCTGGATTCGGTTTTAGATCAGGACAAGTCTCAGCCCAAAAAGATGCAGTAACGTGCACTAGAGATGGAGAACAAATTTCCCCTCTTTGGAGGGTCACCCACTGTTAGATCTGAAACTGTTTGTCAGGCTCTGCCCCAATCCTGTGAGGAAGGGAAGTGTTTTAAGCTCTACCCATTTTCACTTGCTTTGTAGTTGTGAAGTTCTGGCTGATCAAGCCCTTTCTTGCTTCAGAAATGCCTTCAGTATGGCTTTTTAAAGCACTCTTGGTGTGGGAAGTGTTTTAATAAATTGAAAATGCAAATTAGAGGCTATGGGACATCTAAAGGTGATCAAAAGCACTGTTTTAGCTAATTAATCATTTCTGTGGCCTCCACAGCTGCCTGTGTCCCTGTCACGAGCTCGAGATGAGTTCAGATCTGGCAGCACATGAAAAGCAGCTTCTGATGAGGGATTTGCTGAATTTTAGCTATGTAGAGCAGCAACACGGTGGGAAGTCCTCAAAAAGGAACTGAACTACAGCCTGAGTGTTTTATGGCAAAGTTTTATTTTTGTAATAGTCTTTCAAATCTTATTTTGGGAATCATTCATGGAATCGTAGAATGGTTTGGGTTAGAAGGAGCCTTAAAGCCCATCTCATTCCACGCCTTGCCATGGGCAAGGACACCTTCCACTAGCCCAGGTTGCTCCAAGCCCCATCCAGCCTGGCCTTGGGCACTTCCAGGGATCCAGGGGCAGCCACCATTCCTTGGGCACCCTGTGCCAGCCCCTCCCCACCCTGGCAGGGAAGAATTTCTTCCCAATATCCCATCCAGCCCTGCCCTCTGGCATTGGGAAGCCATTCCCTGTGTCCTGTCCCTCCATGCCTTGGCTCCAGTCCCTCTGCAGCTCTCCTGGAGCTCCTTTAGGCTCTGGAAGGGGCTCTGAGCTCTCCCTGGAGCCTTCTCCAGGTGAGCATCCCCAGCTCTCCCAGCCTGGCTCCAGAGCAGAGGGGCTCCAGCCCTCGGAGCAGCTCCGTGGCCTCCTCTGGCCTCCTGATGCTGGACCCAGGGCTGGGGCAGCTCTGCAGGTGGAGCCCCACTTGAGCAGGGCACAGGGGCAGAATCCCCCTCCCCTGCTGCCCACGCTGGGGGATCAGCCCAGGGCATGGAGGGATCTGGCTGGGCCGTGTGAGCTTCTCATCCACCCCCAACACTCCCTCATGCTCAGTTTTGGCTAAAGCAGATGTGGGGAAGCTGGAGGTTCCCAGCCCCTGTTTGTGTCCCAGCCCTGCAGGCAGCACACACTTGTTCCAGTGCCGAGTGCTTTATTTCCCTGCATGGTCCCTACAGCCTCTAATAAGGAGGTGATGTTAACGATGGGATGCCACCCGCTCCTATCTGGGCTGCAGAGGGAGCAGAGGAGTTTTTCCTGTAGGTGTCACCAATGCCCCGTGTAGAAACTGAGCTTAAACTCCCGAGGAAGGACGGAGCAAGGGATGCTTAGGTCAGTTTGATAGGACACCAGTCTTCTGAAATATTTGACGTCCCTTGGGTTGTGTTTCACAGAAACCTTTTTTTATTTTTCCTAAATTAGGTCTAGAAAAATCCCTCTGGTTTCTTTAATAGCCATGTAAATTCCAGAGGATTTTGAGGCTGGCTTTCTACCAGGACACTGGGAGAATGTGTGAAGGCTGTGATGAGCTGTGGGTGGTGATGGAGTTTGGTGACTGCTGCTGGAGCGTGACTTGTTCCACTCAGTCATGCAAATACTGCAAGAATATCATGGAATCATGGAACGATATGGATTGGGAGGAACCTCACAGACCATCTCATTCCACCTTCCACTGTCCCAGGTTGCTCCAAGCCCCATCCAGCCTGGCCTTGGACCCTTCCAGGGATCCAGGGGCAGCCACAGCTTCTCTGGGCATCCTGTGCCAGGACCTCCCCACCCTCACAGGGAAGAATTTCTCCCCTAATATCCAATCTAAATCTGCCCTCATTTAGTTTAAAATTTCTCCTTGTTAATTAAATAATTAAATTAAATTTCTCCTTGTCCCAGCAGTTGGAAATCCTGTTATCACAACAATCCAGTATTTATGCAGACCTATGGAATTTCCTCACCCAGCGTGGGGGCAGCACCTGGTCCCAGTACAGGCAGTTTGGGGGGAAAATAGGTATCTTTTCAATTTATTCTTTATTTTAACAAAAGGTCAAATAGTACATTCCCCTCTCAAACACCTCATTGTATATAGAAATTATATAAAATCACAGAATCATTGAGGTGAGAAAAACCCTCTTGGATCATCAAGTCCAACCATTCCCCCACTGCCAAAGCCCCACCTAAACCACCCCGAAGTTCCACCTCTACACTTAAACTCCCTTTAAATTTCAATCGCTGCCGGGCAGGAGGCACATCCACGTGTGAGCGCTCGTCCCTTCCTCGCAGGAGCCGGGAGAACTGGCGCAGCCGGCAGAGCAGCCCCGAGGCTTTGATCCCGTGACGCGCGGGGGCGTCAGGTATCGATGGCCGCTAAGGAGGCTCTGAGGAGAGGCAATTCCGTGCTCATGAACTAAAGTGCATCCAGGAACTCGGTGTATCCCGGGCCCTGGGGCCAACTGGCACAAAACGCCCTCTTCCACACTTGTCAGCTTGCCTCGCCTTCCAGGAGAGAGTGGCTGGATGCAAAATGCCTGCTGGGAGGTGTTCCTGGACTGCTCTGTGCCTTGAACCGGGAATTATCTAGGAAAATGCAGCTTGGCACCCAAGTTTGTGCAGAGGGACTTTCTAACAATTTTCTCCCATGGATGTACTTCCCAGCGCCTGGACACGCCTTATTTTCCAGCAGGGATGCAACCTCCGTGCAGGAGAATTTATTTACACGGAGAAACGCTACAAGTGCTGCCTGCTGCCTCCCTCCCACTTGGATGTGGACCTCGGCTATTCTTCCAAGTCCTCTCTAAATGTGCTGATGGAGGGGAGTGTTTCTGCATCACTCCTTTGTGCCAGTGGGACACAGCACCTTCCAGGAAGCGCTCTGGATTGCAGGATCACACTCTGGGAAGTGTCTGCATCAGGGTGCCAAAGAGCTGCTGCTGTATTCTATAATTGCAGGGTAGTGAGCTCCACCCAGGACCTCCTTGCACCATCTGGAGCTCAGCACCTCCCCAAAGCCTCTGAAGAAGCTTCTGAGATCTGTCTTGGTCTGTTGAGGCCCTGCTGCTTCCTTCTCACTGCTCTATTTGTGTCATTGGTTTCAGGAGAAGTAAGATGGTTTATTGTTGCTTGAGATAGCTTCCAAATCTACCTTGAACAGTGAAATTTAAATACAAGTAATGGTCACAATCGAAATAGAATCCTAGTTCTTGAAAACAACATTACAAAATTAAGAAATGCATGAAAATTTGAAGGCTTGAAATCATTGTGAGGTGATTCCCTCTGTGTTGTGTTTCATGGCAGCTCATTTCTGCTCTGAAGGTTTGAGTGTCTGGTCTAGTTCAGCCACAGCTGCTTCTGGGCCAGGATGTCTGAGAGATGCAGAGAGTGAGACTTGATCAGATAAAGGCCTCTTTTGCCTTAAAAGCTGAGGGAGGATTTGAAGCAAATAATGCCAGTAAAGATATCAGTCTAAAAGAAATTCAGCCAGGCTAAGGATTTCTTTGAGTAGGTCTTCAAAAATATTTGAAGATCAAGACTGTTGTGCTAACAGGGGATTAAAGGAAAAAATAGTGGTGAAGTGAAATCCCTGCGACTGAAATTCAGATGCTTTCCTTCCTGTGGGCACAGAACCAAAACTTTTCAAAGGCTCTGGTGAACAGTGCAGCCACACAGGTGGTGGTTTTGGATGTCCCTGAGTGCACCTTGTGTGGCTGTACCTGCATCTGTGAATGTCTTTCCAGCTATCCATCTACAATCTTTTCTTCATCTGTTTGGACTATAAACTATTCCAAGTGACTCTTAACCAGTGTTTCCTGGGAATGGGCACATTCATAGAAAAGACCTGTTGGAGTCCCCATCCCTGGAGGTGTTCAAGGAACATTTGGAGGTGACACTCACTGCTCTGGGCTGGTTGACAAGGTGGGGATGGGCCAAAAGTTGGACTTGATCTTGGAGGTCTTTTCCAAGACTTAGCTCCAGCTGTATTATCTGAGCATGGTCCCAGCACTGAGCAGGCTACTCCTCTGGCATTTTGTAGCTGAAAATCAAAGATAAAAATACTTTTCTTCCGAAAGTCAGTCCTGGGGAGGTCAACCATCACAGATACAGCGGTGGTGTGGTGGAAACGTTCAGAGGTTGCTGCTGTTTCGGCTTTCTTTGTCATTCAGAGCTACTCCCCCTGCAGAGCTACCTCCTCTCTGCTCCTGCCCATCGAGCTGTTTGTCTAGAGCCTTAATGAGTTTCCTGTATCTTTTCAAAATGTAAATTGTAACCAATTTACAAGTCGTTAGTTAAGAAGTCGGTCACTGCAGCCCCGCTTTAATTTCACCTGTCCCTTCCGTGTTTCCATTAAACCCCATTTAATTACAATCCTATCTCGTTCTCCGGGCGTCAGCTCCGTTTGTAATAAATGTCCCTCAAAGTCTGTGACTCAGCTGACAACACCCGAGCAGTGACCAAGACCTGGATGATCAGGATTTCCAGCACAAATTAACAAAGAACTGTTCTCCAAAAATCCACCAGCACGAAGGGGAAAGAAAACCAGAGATGCCAAAATGGAATTTGGTTTCTTTGCTGCAGGTGAAGAAAAGGGGAGCACTTGTGCCCAAAGCAGTACCTCCCTCAGGTTGTCCCCAGGGACCACGGGGACTTGCAGCTGTCTGAGGGTTTGCTGCATGAGGGGAGGCCTTTAGGTACAAAAATCCACCTTTCCAGCCAACTCCCATAAATCCGGGGCGCTCAGTTGGATTGCAGACTCTGCTTAACGGGAACGTTGCTCACCATTTCACATCCTGGTTTTGGCACGAGCAGCTTGAGTCATGGGCTGCATTTCTCTTTCTGGATGCAGTACAGAAGAAAGCACTTTTATTTTGGCTTGGCTGGAGACTGAACTGTGGGGTGCCTGTTGTCTTTGGGGCAAAGCCTCCCCTCCTCTAAAGGCTTTTCCCCACCATTCTCAGCATCCCTTTACCTCTGTCTTCCCTCTGTGCTCCTGAGTATGTGGTGGGATTGGCCAGGGGATGGATCCTGGCTTCTGATAGCCTTTTTATTATCAAAACGTGTCTGTGTCACAACAGCATTACTGGTGTAACCCAAGGGCTGATGTTCATCTGCTTGTATTCATCTCCCTTTCAGACTTCTTCAGTGAGGCTGCACAAGCCCAGGTCCTCGTGCTCCCTGCCCTAGTGGTGGCAGACTTCTCCACACTTCCTGTGTCTGTCCGTCTTTCAGTCTTGCATACAAACAATTGGCCAGTTGTGGTCTTGCCTTGTGACATCTAATTTCTTTTCCAGCTTCATAATTAAGATTATAGAGAGTGGAGAGCCTGACTCCCGTCAGAGGGGTGTGATAAAAGGATGAGAAGCAACAGGGATTTGCAGCAAGGGCAATTCCACCCTGAGAGGCAAGGAACATCCTCACTGTGAGGATGGTGAAATGCTAGACCACGAGCCCAGAGGGGTTGGGGGCATCGCTTCCCTTGGAGGTGTCCCACATTCAGCTGGACAAGGCACCGCTCAGCCTGAATTTTGATGCAATTCTACAAACGCCCATGAAACAGAACAGAAGGAATTGCATGTCCAAGCAGAGATGAGTGTGGATGCAGCCTGCAGAGTCTCCTTATCTGTCTTTGAAATACCACTGCTCCGTTCAGCAGCTCCGCGCTGACAGCAGGCCAAGAGCTGCATCAGCGACCAGGAATATTCGCTTTTCTCCTCGGACTGCGTGGAGTACACAGATAACTCTGGGAGCAGCAAGGCTGCTTTCATCTTCCTGGAGCTAATCCAAATGGATCACGTTGCTGGGGGAAGTCAGGGGAGAGCAGGAGAAGACACAGTATCTTTATTTAAAAATAAATTAAAGAAATCCTTAAAATGAAAGCATTTTGCAGGGGTTCAGCAGGATCAGGAGGCACCAGTCCTTGCTGGTGCTGAGTTTATTGCCTGTGTTAAATGTCTGGACTGAATTGCCTTGTCTTCCCGCAAATGGGGGTGCTCCTACCTAGTGGTTGGGCGGTGGGGAAAAGGGAACAGAGCTGTGTGTGCTGCCCCTGCTCTGTGGATAACTGAGGGAACACGGAGTTGTGAGGACTGTCAGGCTGGATTAGGCTCAAGGCACAGGTAATCCAGTTCCTTGCTTTCTTCGATGACCAGCACAGCAGGTTTCCAGGAGTCATTTTAAAAGCAGAACAGAAAGCTTCAGAGGGAAAATGTTTTTTTTCAGGAGTCTCTTTCTGCAGGATCTGTCTCCAGCACAGGTCAAGATGCTCAGAAATGATCTTTGCTCTGGGTTGCAGGTCCTAAAGTGGCTAAACTGGGAGAGAGGTGCAAACCCAGTAACCTCATAAATGAGATTCACTGGATTTTATCTGCCAGTAGCAACCAAATAATTGAATCCCAGACTGGTTTGGGTAGGAAGGGACCTTAAAGACCATCTAATTCCAATCCCCTGCCATGGGCAGGGACACCTTCCCCTATCCCAGCTGGCTCCAAGCCCTGTCCAACCTGGCCTTGGACACTTCCAGGGATCCAGGGGCAGCCACAGCTTCTCTGGGCACCCTGTGGCAGGGCCTTGCCACCCTCACAGCCAGGAATTAAATCATTCTAATCCATTTAAATCCATTCTCCACTCAGCCTGTGTTTGTGCTCGGGATTGCCCCCATCCAAGGAGTTTAAAGGAATGCTTCCTGTAAGTCAAGAGGAGGGTGTGGATACCTTGTGAATATCATGGTACTCAGGAAAGTGGATTCCAGCCAGAGCTCCCAGGGCTCCCATAGCCTTCTCCATGCTCCTCAGGCACTTCCCATCCCATTGCTGGGCATTATCCCAACTCCAAGCCGGGTGAAAAGTGGGGAGATGAGCTCAGTGTGGCTGCTGGAGGATTTCCTGGGTATTGATGAATACATTAGGGGGATGGGGATGGGGACAGGCACTGTCTTTAGTGTCATTAACAGAGGGCTGGAGGATGAATTGATGGCCAGAGAAGAGTGCCCAGGTTACTTTGTCTTCTCTTTGATTTAAGCACTGTACAATTAGTGCAGAGCTTGAAAATTACGCCATTAAACATTGTGCTCTCCCTTTTAATGGATGGCTACTGGGAGAACTTACTGGAAGACTTCCAGTACTCCTGTTTCCATAGGAAGTGTGCAAAAGGACGAGGGCTGCCCAGGATCCCACATATTCACCCCAAATCAGCATCACCTCTATGCTGCATCCCTAATATCTGGCTGAATGCTTGGAAGCCACGTGCCCTGTCCCACCTCCAAACCCTTCCAGTTCATCACTGTCCCTGTCACAGCAAGGGTTTCCTTTATTCCTGACCTAAATCTTCCTGCAGACAATGTAAGCCCAAGATCATCCCCATCCCATAATGAATATTCATCATATTCTGTAACACATAATGAAGGTCAGTGTTCTTTAATAAGAGAGAAGAAAGGCACACAGGAGGTCCATTTAATAACAGAGGTGACTGGTACATAAAGCAGGGAGATGTTATAATTAATATCACAAGGGTGGGAATGTGCTAAGGAAAATCCTGGCAACCAGGAGGAAGGGATGCCGTGAAGTTTTAGCTTGAAGAAGTTAAAAAAAGCTTTGACTGAAGTTAATGGAAATTCTGCCCGCATAAGAAACACAGGTGGAAGGGAAAATCGGCTTATTTTAATCAAAGCGAGAGGGGAAAAAACCAACCCTAATTTAAATCAGTCCAAGTGATTGCAGGCTTAATTCTCTCCCCTTATTAGACTCTTCAATCCTAACCCTACAGTCCTAAGAGATCTCTTTACACTGGAGGCACAGGAATTTAATTTGTGTGCGCACTGACCTCAAAGTGATGGAGTGAATCCATCCTCTGTCAGTGGGGCGGATTCCCAATTAAATCTGCTGGGAAAGATGATTACATGACCCCATCCTTTTCAGGAAGTGGGATGGGTGGGGAGGTTCCCCTCTGTCAGTGCTCTCAGGTCTGAGGTGCTGGATAATTGCTACGGATGGAAAAGGGAGGAGGAGGGTGCTTTGCTCCTGTTCTGAGCTGGAGGGAAAGGAGGGGTGAAGCATCTGTCCATAAAGAGAGGCTGGAAGAATTGGGACTGTTCAGCCTGGAGAAGAGAAGGCTTGGGGTGACCTCACTGCAGCCTTCCAGTACCTGAAGGTGCTCCAAGAGAGCTGGAGAGGGATTTTGGACAAGGGATGGAATGACAGGACAAGGGAGAATGGCTTCAAACTGAAAGAGAGTAGGATTAGATTGGATATTGGGAAGAAATTCTTTCTTGTGAGGGTGGTGAGGCCATGCAGAGGTTTCCCAGAAAAGCTGTGGCTGCCCCTGGATCCCTGGAAGTGCCCAAGGCCAGGTTGGACAGGGCTTGGAGCAATGTGGGCTGGTGGAAGGTGTCCCTGCCCATGGCAGGGGGTCTTTAAAGTCCTTTCCAACTGAAACCATTCTGTGATTCTGTGGTGGAGGTTAAAAAGGAGGATGGGGAAAGTCAATCAGGACATGTTTACTGTATTAAAAAAAAAAAAATAATTCCCAAAACTTCATAATTAAAAAACAATCCCAAACCTCACAGATTTAGTTTTCCTCCCTCCTGCAATTTTTATCTGCTTCAAAAAAAAAGAGAGGAGCAAGGAAAAGGATGCCAGGTAGGTGTTACTTTAGAAAGCCCTGATAAAAAGCCTGATTTACCTTGGTTTTAATGGGGTTCAGCCAAAATTCCTACCAGGACATAAATGTGAACTCATTCCTTTCCTTCCCATTTCACTTTTTTCCATCCCAGAAATTACACAGGCAGAGAGGTTGGAAGCAGCCAATTCCCATGAATAAGTGGAGGAGAGACCCCATTTCATCCTGGCAGTCATTCTGGAAACGGGGCCAATTCATTAGGCAGACATCTCCTCATCCCTGAGCAGAACAGCCTGTTCTGCCTGCCCCGAGTGCCTTCTGCTCTCCCAGCATCCACAGAGGTTCCTGCTTGGAGAGGGACAGCCTTGGAATCCTACCCTGAGATATTTATATGGATTTGTGTGTGGGGAAAAAAAAAAAAAAAGGCTGGGGTTTTGGCAAAGTTTTTTAATTTTTCACCCCTGCCATCCACCTTCTTCCCCATCCACAGAAAGCATCCAGCCCTGGAGGATTCATCCAAAAAGAATGGTGTGTTTTGCAGTTATATTGTCTTTTCTTCTTTGGTTTGTTTTGGGGGTTTTTTTAGGGATTGCTTTTCAACAGAGAAGCAAAACTAGCCCTGAGAAAAAAGACCATTGAACCTCCCCTCATCCCTGTCCTTTTGCAGCCTCGGTTTGGGCTCTGTGCTGCCAGCCCCAGCCCTGCTGCGTCCTGGTGCCAGCAGTGGTACCCAGCCAAGAGGGACTGGGAAAACTGGGCTTGGAGACTTCCCCAGTGATGGATTTTGCTGCCATCCCATGGGCACTGCCCGTTGAAGCCACTGGACTGGTCTCAAGGGAGGGGCTTGATGGGCTACATCGGTCTGGCAGTGACACCCCAAAAAGAGGAGCTGGACAAGCTCCCACCGAGCCAGCAGAGAGGGGAGAAAGCCAAGAGACAGGGACAGGGATTTGTCCTCCAATCTCCTTCTGAAACACAAGGACAGGATGTGTAGGAGGAGGTACTGAAAAGGTGCTTTAATCACCTTTAGGCATGAGAATGCCCACGGGATCCTATTTTCATCTGTATATATCCCTAAATTTTTAAAGGATCATAGACCCATGGAACCTCCTGAGATGGAAGGGACCCACAAAGATCATCGAGTCCAGCTCCTGGCCCTGCACAGGGCACCCCAACAATCCCACCCTGTGCCTGAGAGCGTTGTCCTTTCAGGGTCCTGTCAGTGATGGAGTTGTGTTCATCCATTTCTCCCATGGATGAGCTCCCAAAAAAGCTTCCAAATCACGTAACCTTTCTGGACTTTGCCTGCAGAGAGGACAAACTTCCTGGGTTTAGTTTTATCCCTTCCCAACAAAGAAGACATTGAGGGACTGGAGAGTGTCCAGAGAAGGGAATAGAGATAGGGAAGGGTCTGGAGCACCAGGAGCAGCTGAGGGAGCTGGGAAAGGGGCTCAGCCTGGAGCAAAGGAGGCTCAGGGGGGACCTTGTGGCTCTGCACAAGTCCCTGACAGGAGGGGGCAGCCGGGGGGGTCGGGCTCTGCTCCCAGGGAACAGGGACAGGAGGAGAGGGAATGGCCTCAGGCTGGGCCAGGGGAGGGTCAGGTTGGATATTCAGGAAAATTTCTTCATGGAAAGGGCTGTTCAGCCCTGGCAGAGCTGCCCAGGGCAGTGGTGGAGTCCCCACCCCTGGAGGGATTTAGAAGCTGTGTGGATGTGGCAGCTGGGGACAGGGGTCAGTGGTGGCCTGGGCAGTGCTGAGGAAGCAGTTGGATTTGTTGATCTTAGAAGGCTTCTCCAACCCAAACCCTTCTGGGATTCTGTGGATACAGATATGCTGCTAGCAAGAATTTTTCTTGCTCCTTTCCAGTCCTGTGAGATATTTTTCTCTCTCATGGAAGATGTTAGTAGAGTTCTATAAGCTATGAACACCTGCGACCATGCAAAGCTTTGTTTATAGTACAGTAGAAAAATATTTTGACAATGGATATTTTAGGATTTTAGCCAATCACCCCAAGGGGTGGCTGATTCTTTGACCAATTAGACTATGAAGAAAAAAAGTCTATAAAAGAGTTGTAAAATGATTTAAAAAATCAATCTTGCTGCACAATTCCTGCCTGCTGGATCTCTCTTCTCCTCCCTACCACTGCGGGATACCGTGACAGGATTCTGTGATTGTATGGTTCTGGGATTCTGTGGTTAAGTGGTTCTGTCTTGTCTGGCCACCCTGGTGTGACCCACTGCTTTAATGCATCAGGTCTTGGGTGTGAACCAAGCTGAACCTTTATCTCCCCAACACAGTCTGGATCAGAGGGAAGCAAAAAATGTACCAGGACCTGGAGGAGAAAAGCCACTGCCACCTCCTGGCTCATGGAGTGACTTAAACAGCTCCATGGTTTTGGTCCAGGTCCCTTAAATGAGCTCTTGGCTGGATCCCAGCATGGACCAGGATCTCTCACACCCAACCTCCCTGTGCAACCCATGCCGAGTGAGGGCTTTCTGGGTTCTAACTATCAGTGAGCTATCCTTTTTCTAACTATCAGTGAGCTATCCTAAAGAAAGGCTTCTTCTTTTCATCGAGTCCAGCTGACCCTTCCTCATACATTTCAATCCCCTGAACCCCTAAATCAGGCTGAAACATCCCGGGGTTTCTGATTCCCTGGCTCCAGCGCTGCCACTGAAGTGTCTGGGCAATCATTTTCCAGTCAGTGCTTGAGTGGCTGGTGTGGATTTAGTGTGTCAGAGCAGAGACTCCACAAAAAGCAACATTTCCTGCATGCAGCACCACATTTCAGCATCGAAGATAATTCTGTATTCCCATCTGCTTTATTTTAAGCAGCTCCAGGGATGGAAAGAGCCACCTTAAGAAAATAAGCCAGCGCTATCCTGCTCCAGCCGCCCACGGGCTGACAGATTAAATCTCGTTTGCTTGTGCCAGAGTCTTGCTCACTTGTTTGTCATTATCTGGAGTTTTGTTAGGCTGTGTTAAAAAACAAAATCAGCAAAACAAAACTTTTTTTACTTTTTTTTTTTTTTTAAATAAAAATGGAAGCTATGCCAGGGATGGGGAAAAGTACAGGCACACTCTTGGAGAGCAGCAGAGCAGCAGTGATCTGGTCCTGCCAAGGATGTGTGGATGGGAAGCTCTGGAAGACTGACAGGAGGAACTTCCAGCCATGCCTCACCTTGGATACTCACCCATCCCCACAGCCTGTTTCCAGGACTTGCATGGCCACTTCCACTTCTAATGGCATTTAAAAAAATTCTTTCAAAAATTTGCTGTTATCTTTGGAGTTCTCTTATCATGCACATCTTCATCCACCCACGCTGGACACCAGAACTACGATATCACAGTGAATTACATCCTTCTCCATTCAAATTCAAGTGGAAGAAATCCTGTGAAGAGCTGAGCAGACACATTTTGCCACCCTACATCAGCTTTCCGTGCTGGATTCACATCTCCCTTTCTTTTTTTTCTTGCTGCACATCCTGATCCAGAGAATAAATCAGGTGGACTGAACTTCATTACTTGGGAAGCCACCACTTCCCAGACCACGTAATCACAGAGTCCTGGAATGGTTTGGGTTGGAGGGGACCTTAAAGATCATCCAATCCCAACCCCTGCCATGGGCAGGGACACCTCCCACTAGCCCACATTGCTCCAAGCCCCGTCCAACCTGGCCTTGGACACTTCCAGGGATCCAGGGGCAGCCACAGCTTCTCTGGGCACCCTATGCCAGGGCCACCCCACCCTCACAGGGAAGAATTTCTTCCCTGTATCCAAGCTAAACCTACCTGTTTTCAGTGTGAAATACCAGCTCTTCAAAACCTCACCATTTGCTGCAGAGCTGTTTTTGACAGTTCCAGAAATATTCAGGCCAGAAGAGCCCAAATGTTCCTGTAGCTCACGCAGACCAGCCTAGACCCAATCCTCTGGGATCTGTGAGGTCATCTGAGTGGTGGAGTGCCCGTGGGAAGTGCAGCTGTGTCCCAAAACCCAGCCAGTGTCCCCTCTGTGGCTGCAGGAGAGGTGGCAAACTGGTAGGGAAAAGGTGAAGGTCAAAGGCGGATCCAAATTGTGTCTACAACCCCTAAAGGAGGGTTTTAGAGAAGGTGGACTCTTGGAAGTGCACAGGGAAAGACAGGAGGTGACAAATCCAGTGAGATGCAAAAGTTTCCACTGTGAGAGTGGTCAAACATAGGACAAGGAGGATCAGAGAGGCTGTGGATTCTCCATCCTTGGAGATATTCAAAATTCTGCTGGACATAACCAAGGACAATAAACTGGTGTAAGAAGAGGACTCATCTTTGATCCAGAGGTTGAACTGGAGGCCTCCAAAACTGTCCTCCCAGCTCAATTATTCTGCAGTATTGACACATGGAACAGATGGAGGCACGTGAAATTATTCACATCAAACTGCTTGCAAAGCAAGACAGGGAAAGGGTTGTCCAGCACTGGAACAGGCTGCCCAAGGCAGCAATGGAGTCACCAGCCCTGGAAGTGTTCCAAAAACATGTGGATGTGGCACTGGAGGATGTGGATTAGTGGTGAACGTGGTGGTGGTGCTGGGGTGGCTTGGAGATCTTAGAGATTTTTACCAGCCTTAATGGTTGTGTCATTCTGTGCCTCCATGGTGAGTTTTCCCACCCAAATCTAAGCCTGGGTGATCTTCTCAGGGGCATGGGGTGAGTTTCTGGCAGGGCTGGCCATGGAATCCAGGCATCTGAATTCCAGAGGGCTGAAATTCCACCTGGATGTGCTGTAGGATAGACAATTTAGATCAAAAGCAAGGCCAGTTTTAAGACCATATAAGTGCCTGTGGTACATAAACCTCTGTGGCACAATTTTAAAATCATCCTTTTTTACTAAAGGGAAACAAAAATCCACAAGCAAAATCAACTTTTCCTTTTTCACCCCTCCCAAAGAAACCTCACCAAAATGATAACGAACAACCCGCACAGAATTTAAGAGGTGGAGCTGCACTTCTCTCTGGGTTTGTGGGTAATAAACAGGAGCAAATAGCTTGGAGGACCTGGGAGAGTTACACTTTTATCACCAGGGATGAAAGGGAAAAGGGACAAACGCAGTCTCTGGATAGACTCAAGCATGGAGCATCTTGTTTTGCCTTCACGGCCCATTGCAGAGTCATTACATCGACTCAAATAAATTGCCCAACAATCAGGACGTGCTTTCTGTCGACCTCTGGGGACCAAAGACAATGAAAGCTCCAGTGCTTGAATCAGGCTGGAATGTGAAGATTGATGTTTTTGGGAAGACTTGCTGACTGCAGCTTGGACCACTCTGCCAGGAGCTGGCTTTAAGGGCTGGCCTTTGCTGGGGCTGCTCCTCTCCAAATGGTTTTCCCATGGAGAGGCTTTGCCGGGAGCAAACGTCTTCCAGCATCCTCCTGCTCTTGGCTGGAGCAATTCCACTTGAAATAACCTCCCTGGCTGTGCTGGTGAGTAAAGAGAGATTTTTTTTCATGTGTAAGAATGCTGGAGGAAACTTCCAGAAAACAGCTTTGATTTTTTAATTTTCAATTTGTTTCCTTTTTAAAAATATTTTTATAATTTTCGTGAATGCACACTTGTGGTTCCAGTTATACCAACAGTAAATCCTTGACTTATGTACAGAAGAGAATCAGGAAAAGATCATTGAGTCCAAGCATTAACCCAGCACTGCCAAGGCTACTGATGCCTTGAGGTGGCCACCTAAAAACAGAGACTGGACAAGAATAAGAGAATAAAAGTAGGTATTTATTTGAAGGGCCCTCAGAGGCTCAGCCTGGGCAGTCAAAAGGCCACACCCAAGATGGACCCTGGGTCACAGGTTCTTCACCCTTTTATAAGTTTGGTTCATTTGCATACCAGGGTTAATTCTCCAATTATAACCTCAGTTCATGATGTCATTACCCCAAGTTTGCCCCTCCTCTAGGTTTTAGTTTACACATTTTGGGGCCTGGGACAATCAAGGTGTCCTTGAAGAGCAAACCTAGAGAGGTTTGTTATGTCTAACCAGCATGGGAGAACAGCAGCTGACGGGCCACACGAAACTTCAGAGTTACACACTGGGCAGCGCAGGGCTTGGAAAATATCAAAGTTAAAACCTAAGGCATCACCACCACTTAACACATCTCTAGATATAAAAATAAGGGGTGTTTCCACTTTGCCCATATAAAGTATTTTTAGTGCAATTCTGTTAAATCTGTGTCTGCAGTGATTGCACCTGATTTGCACCTTTCCCCATTGTCAGAAATGGTTTTTCCCACCCTGCCCCGGGCTGTTGTGCTGCATGGATGCGTGGCCATAGCTCCTGCACCAAGGGTGGGCACATCCCAGCTGCAGCCAAACCTGGATGTCCCAAACCTCCCCCTAAAGGTGCAGCCAGCTCTGCTGGAGATATTCATCCCACCTGGAAAAGGCTCTGGACAGCCAGCTCTGACCTTCAAGCTGACCCAAAGGGTTGGACTAAAGACCTCAGAGGTCCTTCCCAAACTCAGTCCTTCAATGTTTGTGGTGGAAATAGAAGAACACCCCTGAGTCAAGGACATGAAGGAAAAAAACCCACACAGACTTGAATTTAAATCCCTTTGAACTTCTCCAAGATCAGCCAGAAGCTCTGATCTGATTTGATTTGACTTCTTTTTTTTTCTCACTTTACAGCCTTGACTTGAACCAAACTAAAACCCGTGGAACTGTTAATTGAAAACTGAGTGTCAACAGCAGTTCAGCGCAGAAAGAGTTTCAATTAAAAGCAATCTCTTCTTGCCATCCAAAGTAATATTTTCCCTCCTGGCTAAATTTTAAGTGAAGCACAAAGTGGTTGCTTGTCAATGCTTTAATGGGATCTGAGCTATTGTGTGGGAAAACTTCCTTTCACTCAGAGGCCAAGGAGCTTTTCATTTTTCGAGGCTGAAAGCAGAGGAAGGGTGTTTTTGGTGTGACGTGGCTAATTTGCTCTTTTCTTCTGGGCTGTGTGGGTGAGAAGTGAGGTGTGATGAAGAACACTATCCAAAAATCAGGGCTGGGTGGGATGGGAGTCACCATTTCTCACTCCCTGCCCCTGCTGGACCTCCATCCACTCCTCTCCAGGTCAGTGCTCAGCCTGGCTCTGGTATTTATCCGGGATGAGTGGGGATAACATGGCCAGAAGATCCCCAGGTGCCCTCGGGAAGCTTCAGCTGCGTTTTTGGCCAGTTGATGCTGCCTGATCCACGTGTGTGGGACACCCAAGGACATGAATTCTGGAGGGTTCCAGAGGAGGGGAGCAGAGGAGAAAGAGTTGCTGAGAGAGTGCTGAGAGATGTAAGAGGGGAGCTGGGTCTGGGGGTGTGGGGAAGGCTGCCATCAAGCCTGGTGACATCTCCTGGGAAAGGGGGGCTTCTTGCAGCAGGAAGGGTTTGGATCACTTTCCCTGATGAGACCATGTGGGAGTGAGTTGCGTTTGGGATGAGAAGAAACAACCTCAAGCTGTGCCAGGGCAGGTTTAAGTTGGATATTAGGGAAAAATTCTTTATGGAAATCGTTGTCCAGCTCCGGCACAGTCTGCCCAGGGCAGTGGTGTAGAAGGGTCTGTAACTAAATCATCCTCACAGCTTCCAGGGATCTGGTCTTGCATCCTGCTCCCTCCAGCGCCAACCTGGGTGGCCTTGCAGCAATCCCTTCTCCTCTTGGTCCCCAGACACAGCGAGGATGTAACAGGGTGTTGCCTTCCTGGCTCAGTGTGAAAGCCACTAATGAAGCATGAGGGTGATTAAGAGCATTCCCAGATTTCTTTTCCTGAAAAGGTGTCTAAAACACCCTGAAAGGAAGTGGTGAAAATCGACAGCTGATGAATAAACTGCTCCTCATCACTGGGAAACGGAGAAAATGCTCTGCCTCCTGTTTTAGGGCTTTCACGTAAAAAGCATTTGGAAGAAGGTTGTGGGGGCTGCATCTCTGTGAGGTGTTCAAAACCAGATCATTTTGGGAACAAACCCACTGAATGCTTCTTTGTGCACCAGCTCCGCTCCTGTGCTTTGTTTTCTGATCAGCATCAAAATGCTCCTTAACATGAAATTAAGGATGTGAGGTTCGTATCAGCGCTGCTCCCAGACGAGCAAAAGGGATTTGAAGGCCCTCTCAGTTGTGTTAGGACCTCCTTTTTCATGTTTAACGAATTCTGTTTAACCATTAACAGGGACATGGGGCTGCTGACAGCTCCTGCAGGCCCTGGGGCTGAGCTCCCAGGGAGGAACACACCAAGGCTGAGGAGCCTCCAGCCCCACATCCCATCCTCCCTCCATCTCCAGCTGGGTTTTGTTGTGTGTGCACAGTGTGGCTGCTCTGCTCCGTCTTTTCTGGGCAGATGTGCTCAGCATGCTCAGATCTGCTGTGGCTCTGGGCTTCCAGACTTGTGTTTGTGTGGGGACAACCCCAAACACAGGGAATAGCCAGGGTTTGTGTGGCTGCACCGGTCCTGGGAGCACCAGTGTTGGCCAAAAGAGCTGCTTGTCATCGAGGGAGCCTTTCTGGGGTGCACAGGGCAGCCAGTGCTGGAGGAAGTCAGAACTGCTGTGCTATAAATGTGTGATCTGGTAATTTTTTATCCCTTTTTAATGAAAAGGAAATTGCTTGGGATTGGGAAGAAGTGGGAGCTTGAGCTAAAACTTGTACCCTAGTGCACAGTCCTGTTGCTTTTTGTTTTGCAGAGTGAAGGAATTTCTAACGCTGAGGAAACGTGGCAGCAAGCATTATTTATTTATTTATTTATTTATTTATTTATTCAAATCCATTAGCCCTTTCATAAACAAGTGGGAACAGCATTTCCTCTGTTTGCTTATCTCTAAAATGGGGAGATGGCACCGACAGCTTCCCTCACAGGTCTTGAGATCCTGCAGATCTGTGTTACCCTAAGAACCCCCCTTTCTTCTGGGCTGGTCTTTGCTCTAGTTTTATGTTTGGATTCTTTTTCTCCTTCTTTACTTCAAAGGTGTTGAGGAGATGAGCCAGGCGTAACCGACTGAGATTTATCTCTGAGTGCATTCAGCAACACACATAAATCACTCCCAAGGTAGGTAAAGCATTATGAACAGGATCATTTCCATTTTGTTTTGCTACAAAGCCTCCTGGAAGAGTCGTGGCAGGTTGCCTTTGTGCTGAAAGATGCAGTGAAGTTGATAAAGAAATTCCACGAAGAGCTGATGTCAAGAGAAAATCTTTGCGAGACAGATGGGGCTTGGAGCACTGAATGTAGATAAATGATACCAGCAAAGTTCAAAAGCCTCAACAGTTTCTGCTTGTCCTGTGGTTCATAATGAGGATGGTGATTGCTCTGGATGATACCCCGGAGTCGCATTTGCCATGGCAGAGCTCAGGCTGGTGTTTGGCACATTGGTGTGGGCAGGAAATGATGGGGACCTGGGCAGCCGTCCCCTGGTCCTTGGTGTTGATCTAACCTGAGCCTCTCTGTGGGCAGGATTTGCAGGGCTCTGCCTGTAAATCACGGGAGATATTTCTGCCTGTTGTTTTGGGCAAGATTCAGTAGGTTTATGTCCATCTGTCCAGTATTATCCTGGTATGACCCATCGAGCTTGTTCAGACACCAGTCTAGGAGCGGCGTGGCACAAGAGGGAAACTGACCTTGTGCAGCAGACTTGGGCTTTCCAGGCCTTTGAACTTGCACAGAGCAAAGGATTCTCCCTGCCAAAGCAGGCGGGCAATTCCCTCCATTCCCAGTAAGTTCCCATCAACTTGCAGCACCCTCTGTGTTTTGGTTTGCAAACAGGTTTGTTAACCAAAGGACGTGGGAGACCTTCCCTTGTGAAATCCTTACTAAGTGTCCCTGGAAGTGCCCAAGGCCAGGTCAGACATGGCTTGGAGCACCCTGGGATAGTGGAAGATGTCCCTGCCCGTGGCAGGGGTTGGAACTGGGTGGTCTTTAATGTCCCTTCCAACCCAAACCATTCCATGATTCCATGCTGTAAAATTAAAATAGTACAATGCTTGTTCAGGGGAAAAAAGCCAACAACCAACCCAAACCCTCTAATTTTTATGTTTTTCAGGATTCTCACTTCCTTACAAGCTTGGCAGGACAGCAAGATATGATCCCGCTGATGATTCAGAGCTCTCTGGTGCTCCCAGCACAGCAGCTCTGTCACAGGACCAGGGTCACGGAGGTGTCACAAAATCAGTGACTCCTTTGACTGAGCTGCTGTTGGTCCTTCCAATACCTAAAGGGACTCCAAGAGAGCCAGAGAGGGACTTTGGGCAAGGACATGGAGTGACAGGACAGGGGGAATGGCTTCAAACTGACAGAGGGAAGATTTAGATTAGATATTGGGAACAAAAAAAAATTGGTGTCAAAGTCAAATGCACCTTCTAGAGGCACCCTGGGACCTTCTATGAGCAAAGCTACTCACCAGCCTTCCTTGAGGACATTCAGGAGCCCAGGGGACAGGACAAGAAGTGGGCTGAGAGAGCTCTGCCGTGGCAACTCCAGTGAGTGACCACGGTGTGTCCTGGGAAAGTCACTGCCCCAAACTTTGCAGCTCTTACATGGACCTGAAGCCACCCACTGTGGGCTACTGTCCACCATGGGTTTAGACAGACCTTTGTTTGCATAGGGGAGGGTTAGGTTGGCTATTAGGAAGAATTTCTTCACTGGAAAGGTGCAGGCTGTCCAGGGCAGTGGTGGAGTCACTGTCCCTGGAGGGATTTAAAAGATGTGAGGGTGTGGCACTTGGGGACAGGGTTTAATGGTGACCTTGGCAGTGCTGATTGGACTGGATGATCTTAGAGGGCTCTTCCAGCTTAAATGAATCTCTGATTCTGTTGTCTGGACTCGCCTGGGGTGGATCAGCTCTTGCCAGAGGTGCGCAGAGCTCCCAACAGCCCTGCCAATCTCCTGGCTCTGAGCATGCACACAAGAGAGACCAAACGTGGTCAGCCTCTCGCAGGAAACTCCCCAGCCGATATCCCAGGCAACTTTCAGCCCTGTTTTATTTTAAGCATTCATGAGCCTTTCAGTCGTAGTGATATGCCATCAAATTTTGATGTCTAACGAAGCAACAATCATCTCTTCCCTTCCCTTTTAGAGCAGTTGAGGCTTTCAGTAACATTATCCTGCCGTGTTTTGACATCTGGCTTGTCAGCAAGAACATTATCTACCCCAATGTGTTTTTTCCATGAGCAAAACTTCGACATCAATTCCCTGGCAGGCTGGAGAGGTCCCGCTGCATGCAACACCTCCCTCTCCCAGATAGTAAACACGCTCCCAGACACAGGGCTTGGAGCCTCTCTGCCATTCCAAGACAAACTGAGATGTGAAATCTTGCACCAAATGACCGCCCTTGGACTGTGCCATAAATCCCAGGAATCCTGGTGGTCCCTCTTTGGTGTAGGCTCTGGGGACAGGGTGGTTTCTTTCAGTGTCACCACCACCACCATCACCAGTGCGGGGTCTCACCAACCTTGAGACACCCACACCAATGTCCACAGTGCAGGGGTGTGGTTTGGTGGCCTGATCATTGTGCCAGAAGCCACCTGAGGTGCCCTCAGGAATATGACAGGCTGCCAGGTGTGACACAGGTGGGAAAGGTGCAGGTTTCCAGCTCTGATTGCAAATCCAGGCCCAGTTGCCATCTCCAAGCCTTGCTGTTGGCCAATTTTTAGTCAGTGATTTTCAACCTCTGTGGATGCAGGTGTGGCCCTGGGATATTTCCCACCCTGGGATGGACCACCAGAAGAAGACCAGCTTGTTGATCACTTGTCTTTCCACCTTCTTTTCCACAAAATTATTCAGGAATGGTGTGTACCACCTCAACATCTTCCCACCTCAACATCTTCCTGCCACAGTGGCATTTCTGGGACTCGCAGCCATCTGCCTCCCCCTCGGCAGCAGCGCTGCTGCCAGGAAGGATATAACATCTCCAGTGACTTCCATGGACTCCCAAAGCACTCCTGGCCCCCTTCCACCCTCTCTGCACCTTGGGCCAAGTACAGCTGAGTTGGCATCTTTGGTCTGTTGCCACTTCATCCTGGAAGGCCTCGGCAGTGCTGGGATTTGCCAAGAAGAGGGATCTCAGGAGCGTCTCTGCCAAGCCCAGATGGCACTTCTGCTTCCCTTCTCGTTCAGGCTCCTCTCCGTGCCCTGGCCAGCACACAGGGTGCATGTCTCCAAATCCCAGTTTGAAGATTACTGTGGATTCAGGCTAAACCTCCACATCTCTCTGCCCAAAGGCCAGCAGGGCTTAGAGCTGTGTTCAGTCCTGTCCCACAGCAATCCTGTGTCCCCTTTCCCATCAGTGTGCACATTTCCTCCATGTCTGATTGCTGGAGGAAACCTTCTCCCACTTGGGAGTGTAGATACTTCGGGGAGAATTTCAGGGCCATCTCTCATGGAATCCCAGAGTGGTTTGAGTTGGAAGGGACGTTAAATATCATCCAGTGACCTGAATTTAAAGTTGATGAGGCCCTGGCACAGGGTGCCCAGAAAAGAAGTGTCCAAGGCCAGCTTGGATGGGGCTTGGAGCAGCCTGGGCTAGTGGAAGGTGTCCCTGCCTAAGGCAGGGGTTGGACTAGTTGGTCTTTAAGGTCACTTTCTACCAAAGCCATTCCATGATTCCATGATTCCAAGACACCTTTGGGAAGAAGGACGCGTGGGGCCAGCTGTGTGTTCCACCCCTGTGTCTCGTTGCCCTCCAGTGTTCCCAGCCAGGGATATTTTGTTCTGTCTGAAGCTTCTCCCACTCAGCAGCCCGGAGTGTTTTCTCCTCCTAACGAGATGTGAAGGCAGGCAGGCCCTTTGCTGGTGCACACAGCTATTTTTGGCTGCAGGA